>NC_068360.1:102729133-102769879 GCF_020536995.1 Dreissena polymorpha | reverse complement strand
TATTTGCTTAAAACTCATAATGTCATCTATCTAAATACAGGTTCCAGTTTTTAATTATGCTTTATAAGTTAATATGCCCAAGGACATTTACCAAATAGAAATATCTATTTAAATATCGAAGAACACTTTATGGTACTTTTAATGAGGTTTAACCTTAAGCCATTCCATTATTAGTTGATGATTCATTAAATTCATTCAATTACTCCGGGAATAAGAGGACAAGTTAGGACATACTGATATAAAACATGACAATACGCAAAAGATAAGGTCCATAGGGTTATGATTCGCGTTGCCTTGCACGTATACTTAATTTGCTAAGAATGTAGCACTGCTATTCAAACACCTTTACAATTAAGGAGTTATGCTTTTAACAAGAACATTGACCCTTATCCAATACATGTGCTCATTTTAAAGTAAGAGTTACTGTCCTAAAACCTTAAATTTCCCTCCCGTTGTATTTAATCGAGTTAACACGTCTCGAGTAATACCTTAGAAGCTAAAGAGACTGACAGGCAAAAAAAAGCAAAACGATGACATCAGTATTTTCCTAACTGTCCTGGGAATAACATATTCGAATAGTGATATTTAATCCGTTTTAAGTCTTCCAGCTAAACATTGTGTTCGATGAAGTAGTGATGATAATCATTTATTTTCATAGTTCCAAAGCGGTGATCTCAGGTGTACTAACTAAAGCGTTTGTTTAATGAGCATTATGTTACATATGCAGTCGATTCAAACAATGCATTTTCTGACAGAGTGTTCTGAGTTTACTGTGTGCTATATAATAAACGCTCTAGTTTAACATTGTTTTGGCATCAACATAGAAAATGTCTATTTGTTACACTGGGATAATCTTCATGAAATGTTTTGGAATTAAAACAAATCATATAACAAGAAATACAAAACATAGTTGTAACTCCGTACAAGATTTCGGTGTCTCAATCAAATAGTCATGAAATGTTGTTTTCTATGTCGTTTATAAAATCAACTCGATCAATTTGAAAGGTTCAATGACATGCCAAACAAGTCATATACGAGTCATGTCATACACAGTGTAGTAGTTAAGTCTGAATGTTGTTTGCATATATGTTCAATTGATTGGTTTTGCAATCGTATTTAGATAAATATTGCCAAGTGTGGGGTGATCTGTTTTTTTCCAAACGTCATACCTTACCAAGACATTACCCTCGCTCTCAACAAAATATGCGCCAAATGACTTGCTGTTATATACTTTTAAATAGTCTCTGATTACAACATGGTAATTGTTTTTGTATTTGAAATTTGACAGCATCTTACATATGAATAAAATAACAGTCACGCAACTTGTTATGCGTAGTCATGACTACGCATCGAATAATATACCTTATCTAACTGTTGTGATGCGAAATTATCCCCAATATTAATGCATTATGAACACAAGGTAGCATTTCATGCAGAAAATAATCCAATAATAATGAGATCAAACGTGTGTGATTCGTTATCATTTTATAATTCGATATTTCAATTTCAATATTTGTTCATTATCCAATCATATGGGAATATCAATAATTAATTTTCTGCAAACAACTCGCAATTGGAGTCAAATTAATGACACATTGTGTCGCTGGATGGTTCATTTTTTTATTTTAACGCATACGTCTCCTTATAAACTTCAATAATGAATGATGCAATGGGTGATCATTTATTTAGAACAAAATAACACAATAACAGCACTAACCGACGTTAATGCATGTACTTTTTCGTGAATGTTAAACAATACTAAATTTAACTTGCGACGTTATTGTAAACATCTATTCTTTTAAAACACATGCCGGACTGCTGGTATATTTTGTTAATAATCGTAAAACGTCCACAAATATACATTTAAAGTGAGACAATCAGAAATAACGTATACATGCACATGCGAGTATGATAAGCAACTAGAATTATGGTAGGGGTAATGAGGTATAGGAAGTCAGAACAAAATGAAAAACAATACATAAGCCAAAAATCAAATTGTTGATATATACGTTCCATTTGTAACAAATCACTTTAAGATTATGTATGAACTTCTTGTAAAGTTTCTTTAAACAACATTACAAGAAATACTGTCTACAATAGTTCATGTATTTTTGTCTATAACTTAATATCTTTTTCCAAGCTGAATCACATTAATCTGCGGTGACATTTGTTAATGCTGGTTATTTATTGAGTTTATACTTAAACATGTCTTGCTACTTATATTAGCAGTTCTATAATTTCGTTTAAGAAATAGAGCACATACATATTTATAACGTGTCTAAACATGCAAAAAACGACATGTCTAATTGTGTCGACTCGAAATATCCTAAAATAGTATGTGTTTCTTGTTTTTTTTATATACAATAATGAAAAATGAACCTGTTTTTATTTAATGAAATATTAATTAAGTTGTTCAGCATAAAGGTTGTTTAAATAACATATGTGGTAAACTCGATTAACTAAAAATAATTCCCGGTGACCCATATGTATGAACAATCTGTAAGAGACAAGCCAATTGAACACAGAATCTCAGACTTAGCATAATGCCGGAAACTATTTTACGTATTTCAGACAAAGACTTTAAAATTCTAGGTGTATGCTATTCAAATAAAAAAAAAAATAAGGATTATCTAAACAATGATATAGTTAATATAAACATATGCGAACTGAAACTATACTCTGTCGACATGGTTTTAATATATAGAAGTGAAACTCCAGCTGCTGGAGCAGCATTGAATTCCTATTATAAACAATTAGTTGGTCCTTTATTTGAGGCAAGTGACCGATTGCCCAAACAGTACAAAACAGCACTAAATAGCTCAATACAAAACAACATAAACACATATAAGAATAAAAATGGGGTCACCGCCTTGGAACGGTCAATTCAAAGCATTAAGGATTTATACCGGGTTTAGAGCGCTCAACCTCACCCTTGGCCAAGCAATATTCATGATACATTGAAGTGTAAATAAAATTTAACCTCATAGCAATGTAACTCAAATTAAACAATAATAACAGGGAATAAAAACGCATTCAATTTAATTACCATTGAATCACTCAATGGTAGAAAAGATACCAGAGCAACATAGTTCCAACTTTTTGAGGAACGATGAGATGAAACTACGAACAAGTGTCAACTAGATTCCTTCTTTTTAGAAAAAGATTTAAGAAAAAAGCGTCATGAAGTTAATATTTCAGATCATCATCGCGCAAATACAGGAAGAAGCAGCAATAATGGGTTAAAAGATCCATATTACATAGCTTGGTTGTTTATGTGACTGCTAAAAATAGATCAAACAAGAAACGACGGTCAGATAGAAAATATAATTTAAACTGAACGCTTTAAACCCAATCATCTATGAATGTAGATTCAAAAAGTGAAAGTATGTGGTATGAAGCAATATCAAAGCGATGACGTCACAAAAATCAATGTAGCCAGTATCAGAGAAACAGTATCGTATGACGTAATTGATAAGATTTAGACACGATGACGTGAACAAAATACATGGGGCAGTTCTGTAACATAAAAAAAAATATTAAAGGGGCGGTACTGAAAAATTAAATTACCAATAAAACCAGCTTAGGTGATTAAATATTTTAGAATCAAACGTATAAAAATGTAATTCCATTAATGAGTCCAAATTTTAAGAGAAGAACGATAAAGTGAATCGAACATTAATAAGCACGTGTTTTTAAGTACGTTAACATCATATCCTTCTGATAAACATGAGTTTATTAAATTAAAAAGTTTAATATAAACATTTTGTCAGACAAAAGTTTCGTTAAAAAGTAAAACCTACTATAATTGGGATCTTGAGTTGTAACTTAAAATTGCTATTGGAGTTGACTTATTTCAAAGACGGTACACTAAAATGTAATATAATAAACTCGTACTTTGTATATCTTTGTATTTATGTATCTATCAATTAAAGGTTAATTCAAATTATTTGCAAAAATGATTTGTAAATGTACACACATGCTTCGATGAAATATGGAATTCATTGAATAAACGGCACAACACCGTGTTTCAACAGTCCATGTCACAGCTATACATTATATGGTTATAACACACACAACACACTAAAAGTAAAGACGAATTGCGACAAGACTCCGAATAGTTCAACGCGTTTTCATAAACGTTTGAAAAGGTCGTGCTCCATATTACTGCAAAAGTCATGTTGCAGTTACTTAGAAGACAGTGGATTGCATCAGTTTATAGCGTTATTATATAGTATAAGCACATTAAGGGGACCGTTCCAGCCACTTATTGGCCGATATATGTAATTTGGATATGCATAGCAAACAGCTCATAATCATACATGAATAGTTCACACTTCGACCAGCCCGGAATAATAGCAGACCAGAAATACTTATAATATACACTGCATTTGACATCGAAATTTGAAAGGATTAATGTCAGCAAATAAATCGTGCACACCACTTGATTTTATGAATCAATAAAATGCCTCACATATAACGCATCAACAAACTACTACAACACTTCATCCGCGAAACAGCATTGGGCTTAATCGCTTTCAGAAAAAAGGCAGGTCATGATTTAAAGTCATGGCACCTACTTTTTCTTTGGCTTTTGGCTTCCACAGCTGAATAACTTAACTCCTTAAAGGCAAAGGTCATCTAGAAGATTATATGTGACATAAATTTGCAGTTTCTACATACAACACATATATATTAACAGAGACTATAGAGTCATCATATGTCACATCACGTATCCGATGCATCCGAGATTGGGAGTAAGAGGAATACTAACAGCAATACGTTTTTGCATATTTATAAGTGCACAAATGTAGTATATGCAACATTTCACACTTGTATTATCTTCTTTGTATAGCAGTCATCTGTACCATTGCTCAAGATATGAGTCCGTATGTTTCAAGACGATAAAAAAGGATTTATAATCAGACATAATACAACATGTTGACGACTCATCGGCCAATTCAAAGAACGTATATATCTACAACATTATTCTACCACTGATGTATTGCTTTGTTTTAATCCTAATATATATAATTATGACAAGTATAATGCATATTTTTACGTACATATACATGTAGATAAATATATGAATCAATATATAAAACTATATATATATATATATATATATATATATATATATATATATAGATATATATATATATATAATATATATATATATATATATATATATAAATATACATGTATTATAAACATGATGTTGAATATCTTGATCATTATGGTGTAAATAATTACTCGGTCAGTATTTTTGCTTGTTTACCTTGTTCTACTAATAGAGAGCTATTATCGTTTCTCGAACTAAAACAATAGTGAAATTGTTCTGCAAATGGAATACTTCACAACACGTTAATGAATTGCTTTTATTGATTGGCAAAAGCACTTGTATTCAGGATAGCTTAGGCTACATACACCAATGCGTTTTTTTATTATACTATTAGCTTTCTTTAAATGGTTGTTGACATTATTGACATTATTTAAAGTTAACGCCCGTTATTGTTTGAAACCTTGAACAACTGATTTATTATCCGTTAACTATACAACGCCATCACGATTAAATATAAATGCACCATGGCGTACATGTAATTAATTGATTACCACGTTGTACTATATGTACGCACGCAACGTTAGCCGACAGAAGGACAACTGCCGGATTCAATTACTACACTGTCGAATCGGACATAATTTTTCGATGTAATAGCTCGAAGGTTTACTGTTTTTGGAATGTAAACGAGGTCTACTCCATGTGCAAATATAAATTTAATAATAAAACCTAAACATGTAGGAGTTGTAAATAAGCTACACTCTTTAACAGATTCAAACAAATATGTTATTAGTGAATATAACATGTCAACTCGTGATGCGAATATATTTTACATCTATACATTTTTATTTTTATATATCTGGTTATAAAACAGCATTAGTTTGATTGAGTAAGATCAACAAAACAGTAATATAATGGTTTTCATTGTATGTTTTATTACCCGTTTTGTTGTTTCTTAATCTAGCACATACCCCGTGGTAAAACGCCAGTGGTTTCTACAAGCAATATTGGCATATATTGTGCCGTGGTGGAGACGGACTTATGGATCAATAAGATGTGAACACAGCTTTATCAAATAACGTTGCGTTGTATTTGTTTTCGCGTCAAACTGGTTTGCTTTTTAATTCATGTATATGTTTTTGTTCGACTACACATGCAAACACGAATAAACACAACAATATATTGTAAACAAAGTTAACGGTCATTTCTTTTAAACACATTTACATAAAGCTATTTTCGGACAAGTGTATATGCTGAGTTTAACACAACTTGTATTTAAAAGGATACTATTACGTATGACTTTGTTTATGACTGTATGTGCTTAATGTGTATTATCCGGTGTGACGTTAGTAAATACTACATTTTTAGACAGTTAGCATACGACATTAAAGTAATTTATAATCCCAATTAAAGGTTTCACTGTTAAATGCACTGACTGCATTTGTAATCATTATTATGCTTATGTATATTTTATTGTGTAACGTCTCGTCATCCATAGACATGTGTTCACTTGCCTAAAAAATATCCTAGCGGATGATATAACAGAAAGTATATATTGTTTGTGTTTTTGTTGTAAAATGTTAATTTATGAGCCGATTAATACAACAAATAGTTCGTAATGTTAGGTATTTGCGTGTACTCATAAGCATACCAACGCATTAAATCTGATCAAGATGCCATAACACAAACTACAAATGTTGCTTTATTTTACGTGTGTTACTAGGATCTTACCCAGCTGTTTGTTCGAATGGGGTTCTAATAGCAAAACGATATTCCAAGTATACTTATACATATACTTAGTTGCATCTTAATTTGTCGGTTACTGTTTTCATATTTTAAAACAAGCTAACCACAACATAATTAACATCGTTATTATATCTACGCTCAGCATATTAATCGGGGAGCAGTCACATTCATAGTGCAAGCAAGTCAGCCATTGACCGCATATACGCCTTTGGTTATATAGCAAGTTCAAAACGGATATGCGCCTCTTTATCCCAGTCTTGTTGTCTCTCATTCCATCCAAAATTAGGTAAGCATACCGAGACGTAATGGTCGACAATGTTTATACCACATACATGACGCTTTAAATTGATTAAATCCACTGTCTTCTAATGCTCTCAGAATAGTTGAAAAAAGCAAAAGTTCTGCTTCATAGCACATTAATCATATTTATCTGAAAATCGCATATTCCTGTTTATTTGATTAAGAATGTGATAGACCATCATTCAATATGAATGAAAATTTAATTTCAGAGTTGTTAGTTTATATGTATGTAAACATTTTAATGATTAGCTATGGAGTCGAACAGACATGACATATACATGTTTTAAGTGTTAATTATAATTTTATGCAGAACTAAAAGACAATACCTAGCATTCTTAGTGACTAAACATGTTCAGAACTTGACCTTTGCAAAATTATGCCTAAATAATTGAGTACAACAAGTTAACCATAATATCACTTATTTTTAAAATGACAACATTTTAAGTAGTATTGGGAAAAGTCATCTTTCTTTCCTTTCCAAATATATTGATTACGATTCGAGGAGTCGGAACAATAAAAGCCTGTGATTTAAATGATATAATTTATTATCAATTAAACAACATGTTTTTGTTATGGAAGAACTCTTAACAATTTAATAATGGTAGAACTGCATTAATGTCTAAGCGGTTGCCCATACATATAGCAAGTATGTCATACTTCTTATATTTTTCGTTGTTTATAGCCAGCTACTGTCTAAATTATTGTTCTTAATTTATTCTCAGTAAAACATGCAACAATCATCAGAAGATGTTGGCGATTTTAATGTTTTATTCGCAGCGAAAATGATGGACATGTCTTATTCGATATACATACTTCAAAATTTAATATTGTTCCAATTGTTAAAAAGTTATTATTTCTTACTATTGTGTTAAGGTTGTGAGCAGATTAAGTGTTAACTTAAATTTGAAATGAAAGTCTTCAAACAATTGTCAACAAATAATTATCAAAACGTGACGATTGGTTTTTATGTGTTCATGATGAAATTGATGCAATATGTCATATTGTCTATAAAGAATGTACTACAAACGATAATAACTAAGATGGATGAGGAATATAAATGTCCGAGTATACATTTATGACTTGTAAAGCCGTCTGTCTTAGTATGTGGAGATATTTGCTTTATTTGAGTAAATTTTCTGGGAACTTAAAAAAAACCCGAAAATTAATACTTCAGAATGCATAGCATTGTTAATTGTTTCTACCATGCTAATAGGCATAAGTATATGTTATATCGTACTGAAAGAAGGTCTTACTTAACACATACAGTAAACATGTGGCATATTCTCTTTTTGTAAATTGCAAAATGTAATAGAAATCTTAATATCAACATAATTACACGCAATTATTACCCAAGACGTAGTTTGCAGAAATATGCAGACGTATTTTTCTTACAGATTTTGGGCATCGGAAACGATTCGAAAACATGCACTAGTACAAGCTCAGTTAAGCAATATCATAAATTTCGACAGCAGCGTACACCCGCGTTCCTACTTAATTGTGCACTTATATATTTTCGGATTCTTGCAATTGTGTGTGTGTAAAATACTGCACACATTCAATCGACAGGGTCGGTTATTGCTTATACAAACTGAAATGTTGTACGCACGTAGCGTTGCATATATATCAAAGTGTTGTAGTCATGACCAAGAAAAGAATTGCAGACATTATATTGTACATTGGCTCAAAATGTCACAAATTTGTTTATAATTTAAACTACATTGTCATATTTACAGTGCAATTGAAACATCATGCATTCAGATAAAAATTGTCTTCATCACATGCATAGTATTTATTGTCAAAGTTATGTGTATATGCAATTTACTGACTATGCTATTAACGACATTATACGAATACAACATAAACTTGTAAGAGTTGGGCGATTTAGTAACAAGTAAAGGTATTTCTTCAAAGTTGCAATACCTCAGTAATGATATCTTTATATAATGTGTTTATTTCTTTGAGATCTACTATGTCAAATATATAAATCATCCCATGTATCGGTCAGTCACGTAAAATCAACATCTATATACCGCTACGGCGTTGGGTTAAAAGAGAGATGCGAAAGCCGGATAATTCAATGACGTATGCAATTTACTATTTTAAGTACTATTGATTCGGTTTTAAAACTGCCTGCCGTAAAAACGAACAGTCTACAGATGAATGTTAAACAATGAAACCTGCTTTGTCATTTTCAACCGGGGTCATCTCCTTGGAAAAGTCAATTCACGGAATAATCTTGTCGGATAATCACTTTAAAACGTTCGTTGAATAGGCATACCATAAATCGTAGCAAACATAGCAAACACGCCTATATGGATTCTATACGAACTTTATTATTGACCAACACATATAGACTAGCCCACATTTTCACTCTGTTTTATACGGTTCAAAAGTGGAACCCCATATATGTAATATTTCGGCGGAATATACACACATTTCATTATAATGTATTAAAATGTAAGTAAATACGAAATCAAATAGACAGATATGAGCCTTTTAAACTAAGTCTGTAGTAATATGAATACACACGGCAACAAAATTATCTGAAAATAACACATCTTCACAAATTCTTTGTGAACACAAATGAGCCCCGTTTCTGGGCATTATTGGCAACACGATTTTAGTTATCAACAAAATGAGCAATGAACACACGTGTGCATACGTACTTCATATTCGGAATAATCAAAATTGAAACACAATTCCGGAAAACATCGACATGTGTCATTCACTATTTCTAGAAAAAAAGTTGTATGAGTGAGATTTTAATTTTTGCTTTCCATTTATCCACTCGTGCATTTCATTCAAAAACAGTTTACTATAAATGTGTACCGTTTTAAATATATTGTGCGTATTTATTGAAGGCAAGGTTTGCGAGACTGCTGCTCGAAATGAAAGAGATAATGCAAATTGGCGAATTAGTTCACTGTTTAGGGCAACACTTCATTTTAAGTCCGCTTCCGTTGAATAACGGCAGACATTTATATTTTATAAGATATGTTGGTCGTTCTACATGAATGCATGGCTTTAAATATAAACGCTAATTGCCACGTGTTTGCAAAAAGTAATTAAAAAAACGAATAGCAAACAACTTGCAATTTATTTATAGTGCAGTAATCGATTCAATTAACGTATAAACAAATGCTGTGTCAAATAGCGACACTAAATAAAAAACAACAATAACGTGTTTCTACCGCAGAGTTTATTTTTTTTGCTATAATAATTTCCGAAATATCAACGGTTTCTTTAAGAACTATTACACTAGAATGTATCAACCAATGCCAAACCATGGATGTGGAAAAAAGGATAGCACGGTTTTAAGGGGATGCGATATTCTGACGAAAGCAGACAATATTATATTGAAAATTGGAACATGAAAATCAACTGCAATATATACACCGGTTTGTGTGTTTATTTTCCAGATGCAAAGCAAAAACACGTGCATTTGTAGAGAAAACATTTTTGTACAATATATAATTACCTATTTACTATTAGTTTTACCAAGTTTCTGAAACGTTATGTTATTTGAAATACGGAGTATGTTTGTTTGCATGAACGTTATGCTAGATGTAAAATGCTGCAATTGTTTAAAGATGTGTTATTTAAAGTGTTAATTTGCATATTTAAAGTGTGGTGTGAATGGTAATTATTCAAACGAATGCATTTATTTATAATAAGTTAACCTTTTTGTTTATTTCGAGTAATTAACAATCATATTTTGTTGTGAACATTACCTTAACCTCGTGTTAACAATTCCGTTGTACACTGTACACTATTTGCTTTGTAAACGTGTCTCACATAATGAAAAAAAAACGTAAACCAAATGTAATGAGGTACTGTCATTTTTTTATCATTGTAGAGTATAAAATGTTCGTTGATACTACTTCAAAGAAATAATATAGCAAAAATGTGTAAGTCTGCTGCTAAAAATAGGAGACAACAAGATGATAATGTCACCAATCATACTGCGCATTAAGGTTGATCTTGATGTTAAATTTTTCAAAATGCTTTACTAAGGGATTCAATAACTATGCCCGTATTATGTTTCAAAGTTAACGTTCCAAACCTGTTATGATCTTTTTGTTAGAAATTAAAGGTGAAAATATGTGATATGTGTACGATGGACACTTTTAAAACGAAATCCCAATGCCATATTTACGTGTTTCAAATTATTTTCATCGTGAGATTTTACGGAATTGGAATTATGCGAGTTTACATGAACCAGCTTCGATTTAAATGTGTCGCCATTGAAAACGTCTATAATGTAATTTGTCTATATCGAAGGCATGCTACAATATATGAACGGAACACATTATTCTTAAATGAAGTGCATACTTACGAATTGTGTTTGAGGAAAACTTCATGGTTCTTTTAGATAAAATCGCGACTTCCTTAAGGATTGCTTAAATGTTAAGTTCATCAGAGACACGACAATCCGTTACCGAACCCCACTCATTTGTCTTCCATAAGCAAATTGTGTTAAGCAATTAGACACGTCTCTGTAGGTTCCTCTGCGTACTGCTTGACTGGAACAAACTATAATTACCTCGATTCAACAGAGTCCTTCGGCAGTGCAAATATGTCATAGTGTTTGATAACTTACGATTAATCGCAATAAACAAAACGATCATCCGCTATGAAATCGATGGGTCTATTGTGAAACAAGCCATTAACTACAGTCGTTATGACATTGTCATTTTAAAACTTTATTTGCATTGGTTTTGTTTATTTTTTATTTACATTTAACCACAGTTATTGAACGGATCGGTGCAAAAACACAATCTGATTAGAATCTGTAGGCACATTCATTACAATTTATATAAATTATTGCGTGTTGCATGTACATAGGTTAATAAACATTTAAAAGATGCATTCACTGTTTGGCGGTTGGTATGACCAATACAGAAGCACACCGTGCAAATTGTTTGCCAGCATAAGGAGCTTCAGAAAATTATACCAACTCTTCGAACGTTCAGTTCACGTTATATCATTTAAGTAGCCATTTGTATATCAGTCAAGCAATTAAAAATATCGAAGTTATATATTTGCATGGAATGGTTCAAATGCGTAAAAAATGCATGTTGTTGTAAACCTTACATATAAGGTTCATGGTACATCTACACCAACTCGACAACACATAGTGGTATTTGTATATGAATTCGCAAAAAAAATAGAAACTGTGAAAACGCATTCAAGACTGCTGCATTTGCTGCTCGTGAAATCGTCCTATCGAGTCGTTTTGGTAAGTGGTCCATCGATATGTAGACGTTTTGGATTAATTTTAGATCTCAACGTAGTATGGTGCGAGGACACACAGGTCAGTCTATTTGTCGCGGTCAGTGAATCAAGGTCATAATCACTTCTTGAATAAACCTCGCTAACAATATTACTTTTATTTTTTTTTAAGGCAATCCAATTATAATTGGAATACCTGTGCATGTATAAAGGCTAGAAGCAGCATAACGAAGGAAAGTAGAACGTATTATATAATTGATCACTGAGGCGGTTGTAAGAAAATGGAATGAGGCTTATTGCTTGTTTTGTTTGTTTGTGTGTGATATGTGGATGTTGAACGTATCCATCTTACCAATCGCACACTGATAGCTTACGAGGGATAAAATGTCCATGCATTATTTCCCAAGAAAAATGGGCATTTCTAAGAATTCGGTTCCACCATTTCAATTTAATGAGATATATACAACAATGAGGCCTAATATTTGGCGTATACAATCATGTGTCTACAGTTTTATTGAACAGATGCATACACATTATTAACTGGTCTTTTGGCTTCATTAAAGCATATGGTTTTCGAACAATGTCTGATTTATAATTAGAAAATATGGTCCAAGGGCTGATACAATATACTCTTATTGTGGCACTCAGGGACGTGTTTTGACCTGAAATTTGCACATCGTGTACATGCCGAAATTTTATTTAATTGTTACACAAACTCAGAGATAAATTTTTACTTTATGACATTAAACGCATTTCTCTGAATATTGAGCATATAATACACCTGTGTCTCTATACGTTTATTTGAAGATCTATTTCAAATCATATTAATGTTTCCAATAAAAAAAACGTGGTGAGACAACAACTATTAAAAAATGTATATATATAAATATTATAATATAATTCAAAAACACCGGTATTTTTTTATTGAAACATATGCAGTTATGATTGCATTTACATATTATTCATTTAACATACACTATCGCATTCGAATATAAATCTTTCCGAAACATTATTAATTTAAAACATACAGAATATGAATTATTAAGAAAAAGTCACAAGCATACGCCTCCAGTAGTAAAACGACTTATTTACACGAGTCTGAATACAAACATTCGCGTTTGAATTATGTAACATGACTAAAGTGTTTACTAGATTGTACAAACAAGTAATATAAGTTTAGTTCGATTATTATTGTGTAAGTAGTTATTTGAGTGAGTGTGTACACTTTAATTTGACTTAATTGGTTACCTGTGTTCGCTAGCGATGTGTGTAAAGTACAAACAATGTCGGCCAGTTGTTTTATGTAAACATTAAACTTATTGTTATGTATACCATAAATGTGTATATCATTATCTATAGATAGACATATGTACGTCTGAAATACCAAAAAACGTCTTAATCAAGAAACTTCGCGACAAATATATACATATAAGGACCACAATGGAAAAATGCGTTTACTCATTTTTGTGTTATAATTGGTGTTGTTGTGTACAAGTATGTCATGGTATATTGTTCTTCATGTATGATATATGTTTATATAGTGTACATGTTGTAAATGCCCATGTATGCATCCCTTGCCGAAATAAATAAATCTATCTATATATCTACATTTTCTCTTTCTTCATACTAATGTTTTTTAGTCTTGCGATGCGCAATAAAACTCTGCTTAAAAGCTATACATGCTCCGGATGTAAGTCTATCGCGTACATGGCATATATTTCCGACAAACCTAAACTAAGCTGCTTTAAATTGTGACGAAAATGCCAAGTCGTCGTTTGTCAGTGTAACTGTCACAGGCGAACAACTCGCTAATATATTTTCATGCATATCATCGGCTTCATTTGATTATGTTTGTACAAAAATAGCAAGGACGTCTGATTTTCGTTTTGAATTGTTCAGTTGTATTCGCATTGATGTGATGGTGAAGGTGTTTGATGGAAAAACATGTCTCCACTAAAATATGCATACATATACATATAAACCCAAAATTACTCGTATGCAATGGAGGGGAACAAGCCCGTTTAATGTGGATTATTGTTAAATAAAGTTGGTGTTATGTTTATGAATGCATACCATATAGTTGACATGTTTTCAAAGCAGTCGACCTTTCGAAAGACGCAAACACAAATAATTATGATACTACTGCTTCTAATACGAAAGAAAATACAATTGCAACGTTCTTCAGTGCTCTTAGTGGATATACTTATAATATAGTTCAAATATAATAACTCGTTGACAAACATAATTAACTTTAATGTTCACCTTATTTGTCTATTTATATACATCGCTAGTGTTTCATTACGTTTAAGTTATACACTGAACTATTTTATCCAGAGACAAACCATCTCTCATGAAACAGTAACTAGTGTGTGCAGTTATTGCATCGGGAAACTTGTTTTGACACTTGATATTTTCAAGGAACGTATTATGATGCTGTATCATAATCACATACAAAGACATTAACATTAACCAGGTATTAATACAAGAAAAACGGTATCGTACTCGGATGGTCTTAGGATAAACCAAGTTCATGTTTATAAAACAGTGATTCTCATCAGTTTCTGACCCACAAGATACTTTGACTCAAAATCGGTTTCTTCATCTGAAGGAAATAGTCCTGCACTTACTAAACGATGTGTATGTACAATTCAACAATCGTTGTTGACGTCGTTTTCGTCCGTCAACTGATGAATTGGTACACGTTCAGTCCCTTGATTCCTCAAAAGGAGAACGGACGTTGACTGCTCTATATTGTGCTTTTCGTAGTTGTTCGACGCCATGCATGAAATGTGATATTTGCATCTTGAGCAAAATACCTCAATAAAAACACAGCGGAATCTGCTGCCAAAAGTAATGTACAGAACAATATTGAATGCTAAGGATGAGTAGTAAATCAATAGCGTTATTTGTCCAACAGCTTGGTCCAAAGAAGACAAACCCCCACCAGTTTTCATGTTAATAAGTGTACTACGCAACCTGCTAACATGCGACGGTAAGTTCAACACAAAGAACGATATTGTCACAGCGAACAGCATTTTGGTTACTTTTGCCATTGGATTCCGATTGTTTCTTGCGTTAGGGGCTCTATGATGATTTCGGCGTTTGTAGGACCGTACAAGATCACAGACGATTGCGGTCATCAGCAGGGCGATACAAACGAATGGAAATACTAGCGTTAAGACGGTGTCGGTATACACTAGTCCTTGTACGACATTATAGAGAATAGGATAACTCTCACAAGATGAAGGCGTCATCGCCCAAAACGGAAAATTATACAAAGCGACTGCTGTTAGTCCCAAAGCAGCCACTACTAATTTAGCCTTAGCCGGTGTGCACATTCGGCTGACAATGAACGGCCGGCAAATGCGAATGTAATTTTCTGCAGTAACGAAAACCACCATCCACACGGAAATGAAACCACAAACGTAAGTCAGAAATACGATAAGCTGACAAACGCCATTTGTGGAACCTAACTCCAGCCGTAATGTTCTCGAAATCCAGGGTATTAGAAGTGTTGTCAGAAATCCGTTGTCAGACATTCCCCTGACGGCCAAAAAGATGCTGCACGAACTGTTCCTCAGTGTCTTGTTCATAAAGATGATTGTTGATAAAGTATTTCCAATCACTCCAATGATGCAAAGAATTGGAATGATGTAAAGTTCTATACAACGCGTAACAGGGTGTAAGTCTATTTCATCCGCCGTAATATTCATATACGGTACACCATGGTTTTCCCTCGAAGAGGATTTTTCGGTAACGTTTGACGTGTAGAAGTGCGGCATCATATCCAGACTAATTTAATTTCTATAAAAGAAAATACATTTAACAAAAATGTAAACCTCTATCACCGCAATTAAGTTTTGGTTTCTTAATTATTTGTTTTTACTGAAATATTTCAAACGACCAAGATCATAAAAAACATACTCAAATTGCGAAAGCACATATTGCATTGGAATTGGAGTCCACACACAAGTTATTTAATATAATGCGTCTTGATTGAGCTTAATAAAATATTATAACATAAATACTATTTCATGGTGTATTAGTACATGAATTAGGAAGAAACACATCCACAAATGCAACAAAACAAATACGAAGCACTAGTATAGGGATAATACACGTTTTCGAGGGCATGATCATCTGCGGACGCTCGAAAAATCCGTTCCTGCTCGAGTGCACAGCAAGATGACAAGAACGGATTTTGAGAGCGTCCGCATATGATCATGTCCGAGAAAATGTGTATTTTCGCTATTATTGCATAAACCAATTCTCACATATTACCAAAATATATTAAAATATCATTGAAAACAATATATCTTGTTCATTCGACATCGATAAAATAATTCGATTATTTAATATGACGTCATACAGTTCAAGGTTGTGTTTTACATATGCCTCACTCGTTCATTATCAGAAATGACGAGGTTTTACCTTTTGATAGTCAGTGTTTGATTTCAAATGTGTTTAAACAGTGTAATAATGCAAATTTTAAATGCAGCCGCGCCAAGTAGAAATTAGGAATTATACTGAAATTTCCTGGTCGTGACGGATACAAATATCGTAAGAATAACACACGGTTTTCATAGATGTTTCTTACCAAAGACCTATCAATATGCAAGTAGTGGATGTATGCTGATAGTTCTTTATTCTTACGTACATACATGTATATCTTATTCCGTTCCAACTACATTTAAAACAAATTAATACTTCCTACATATGGTCACTGAAGTATTTCGAGCATACAGTATGAGCGTTGAAGGTACATAAACACTAACAATTACAGCATAGTCTGTTGAAAGTGTTGAGTAAATAACCATAACTTCATTGACGTTGTCAATACAATAAAGCTGTTGTCAAGACAGTACAGATGGTATAATTTGAAAAGTGGAGTGAAATATTAATTGCCGTGATCCCTGCATGCATGAGGAAACCGGTGCTTATTCAGTTCCCCAGTTATACTTTGTCGAAGGCAGAAGTTATTAAAAACGTTAAGGCAAGTAACTTCGCGTGGACGAGTTTATGGAAATGAAAAACACATAACATGGCTTAAACGGCACGTTATTCGCCTTGTTAATACACGATTTCTCCCGTTCAAGCCCTTCTTTTGCCACGTTTTTTAGCACCCCGCCAGAGGGCATTATAGATGCAATAATACACGTTAAAGATTTAAAAAAACTTCTATCAAATTTTCAGCAGACCTTAAATGGGGTTCAACGAATAAATTATTTTTCATTTTCTTGTCAAAACCAGTTCATAGTATAAACACTTAGTATAGCTTGGTAATTGATTATCATTTTTTTAAGAATTAATTAATTAATTTATTTTTAATTTAATTCTTATTTTTACATTTTCCGTTACTTTACGTGTAAGTATTCCTAATGTTACTTTAGGAAAGTTGGTTTGTAATGAACATTTGACAGCAAAACAATTTATATATACTTTTATATAGGTTTCTGTATTATTCGCCAGTTTATGAATGCAATATTTATTAATTGTACTATGTGTCTTTGGCGTCAATTTACATATTATACGTGACTTTGCGCATGAGTTCATATCAATTGGGATAGTCACCCTTTCCGGAACGATTGGGCTTTATTACACCGAATATTTCTTCATTAATAGCAGGTAACCAAACTATTATTGGGCTTTGTTGCATTAACTTGTTTACGTTTAACAAATGTGTTTCGTATTAATTATATGAAATGGTAAATGGCAACATATTACGTGCAAAAAATACATATTTGATTTAAAAGATTATAACATGCAAATATTTAAATCGCTAAACCAAACTGTTCTTCGAGGTGATGTTTCAAATGATTAATAATACAATAATTTAGTACTCTCATGTCTTAAAATACAGAAGAAACTTACAATTTAACTCACTTATCTTGTTTGTTTGATAGCAATTATGACTCTTGTTCATCATTTAAATATACCTAAATCCCTATGTCAGACGTTGAATTTCTAAAAGCTATTCAGAATCTTGGTATAAAATCAGCTTCTATAACCGATGTTTTACACATGTTCAAATATTTGGAAGTATGTGTACCGCACACGATATGTCCACTAACATATTGTGTAATCAAATATTTAAACAATAGTGCCACGTGATTTTGCCTCGAGGATGATTTTTCCTTTTTTTAAAAAGGTGACTTTTCCGACCCAAATGGCTAAGTGGGCTAACTCTTCATGAATAACCATTTAAAAGCTATTATATTATTTTCTTTGAATTTAAGTGTTTTTCTAGCGTAGGGAATACGTTAAATACTATTTAACATTAAAACAATGTTAATAAATCTAATGTTAAGATATCTTTGCATGCAATAACGCAGGTAAAAATATACACATGTTTCGACATTAGATTTGGTCTGAGGTGGAATATAGGTAAATAATATATGATTTTTTTTATTTTAATATGTATTTTATATAGCATGCTTACATATTTTTCAGCACTATATATTAAAAAGTTAATTTAGCATACTATTTAATATGTATTGATTGAATATCGCTTTATACGTGTGAACTAAATACAAATCAGAATAATGAGCAGAATGAGTTTCCAAGATATTCGTTCAATTTACTTACCTCTATACCTTCTTAACTCATCACCAGCACGTATTGATCGAAAATTCACATCACCGATTTTTGCAAATAACGAATACCCAATTGATTTTATGTGTCCGCAGTGTATTTGTATTATTTGTTCAGACTTATCCTTTCGAATATTAGTTCTCAACCAAAACGAACATAATTTTTGTCACCAACTTTAATCTGCATAGCGCGTAAATCGTGAATTTCGAATACGTCTCTTCGAACACCGATAGCTCGTTTATACCAGCAACGCCATCCCCGTTGCGCAATTATCGGAAAAGGCAGTCAGTGTTTATATTTCTGGTTCAACCACAGAATGTGCTATTGTTTTCTCTGACTTAGAAATTCTCTCTATGCATGGGTATTGGATTTTATTGGCGATATTTAATTATTTAATCGCAGGAATATATTCAGATGCTACCGTTTGTCATATTTTGCCTCAAACAGTGCGTATCATTTGTGTGCTCACCAGTGTTACAAAGCTTCTTATTTATGTATTCCATAGTTTAGTCCACATGTCCATTAATATGTAATTACTATACACGCAGACTCATTATGTCTGAAAATAAGCGATTTACTAGAAGCATAACTATTGTTAATGATTTACAATTCGCATTTCAAGAATTGTTCTGTGTACACTTAAAAACAATATATTTAATAAACAGGTAAAATTTACAAGATGGTAAGATTGGTATAATTGTTATCAGTTTTCAGGCAGATATAAATGGCGATCAATTTATCCGTTGTAATATATGTTTATATGTTTTTCGGCGGATGAGTCAGTGTAAAACTAGGTCCTCGCTCTTGATTGGTATTTGTATTTATGTCGCACATTATATTAGTTTGTCTATTTGTCTTTTGTAATATTTTTAATTACATTTTTTGCTTTTTAAACATTAATGCAGATCGTTGTGTAGTATCGTTCTTAACGACGTGTTGTTTATTTTATTTAGGAAATCAGTAGTGTATATAAATATAAAATATTTTAGAGAGAAAGGATGTTAAACATTAAGTTAAAAACAAGCTAAACAGTTCTAAACATGCTATCCACTTATTAAATGATATAATTCACAGGTCATGTGTAAAGAAATCAAGCAAGTCAAGTCATTCCGCACATCACATGAGTTTGTTTGGATAGCGCATAGTATGCTTAAAACTGTTTCTGGTGTTTCTGTTTTCGTATTACGATGTCAACACCAAGGAGACAAGTGCATATAGGCAACGCTTGACGTGTGATCGCAATTAATCAACAATTCACGCGCAATTGCATTAATGGACTGTTTAGATGGCACTCACAATAACGGAAAATTGCAATGGATGGTGTCTGATATATCATTTTAAGAATAAACATTATTTCGAATTTAAGGCGATCAAGATGTGTTTGTACACATGTTCACGAATAATTGACAGTATGCTTCCTGAGTGCACTTATACCAATTTTCATCGCTGACTTACGCGAATCTGCACAAAAATAAATCCGCCAATAAATAAGCACTTAAACAATAAGTATATAGATAAATGTATGTGACATGTCTACATTAATAGACAAATAAACTAATACATAAATACATATATACTTATATACGTAAATACACAAACATATGCGGTCAGGAAAGACGGAAAATCAGAGGCGAGAGGCGAGATAACATATGCGACGAACTCCACCGAAGCCGCGCACAGAGCGATGACGAGCGACAAACGGCGGGATAGGCGACGGATGTCGAATTTGGCGCAGGTTCAACCACACATTCCGATATTATGTATACGCATTGAGGCATTATAACGCGGACTATTTGCGGCTTATAAGAAACGTGGTGTAGTTTATTTTGAATAATTACGTCAAATTTGATACTGTTTGATCTAAACCTGTAAATACTTTTCGAAATATGGGCGTTGTACATTTTTGTTCGAGAGAACATTAAATCCAATACAATTTGGTGAAATTATTGATAGTGATACTACTAACAGTATTTCCTTATATGTAAAGTCGTCATTAATTTTACATTCCGTGCAATATAGCATATAGTATATAGTATATGTTTGTCCTTAATGTTGTCATTTTTTTCAAAAGTAAATGAATGAATTTTCTTTCGATACATTTAATTACATGTTTAATTTGGATGTAAAGTATGTCGAAGATTATTTTAACATGCCTAAAAAAATAAGAATAATAGGAAATATATAAATTGTGAAAGAACCTTTGGTTATCTATGTTGTACACATAAAATTCAGATTCTAAATGAATGGTTACATTCGTTAAAACACTTAGACATTGTACATGTTTGGCAAATGGGTGCCACAGTGTAGTATACTATTATATTGTATATACACAATTATTTCCTCTTGTTTATATTTTTAAAAATAAACAATCTGATGTTAATGATTATGTTCCTGTATATTGTCAATTACAGTTTACCTTCTCTTTAAATTACTAAAAACACAGCTCAAATCCTCTACCAAACGACTGTTATAATCATGCCACATATAAATGGAATGAAACATTATGTGACTTATTTCAAAAGATAATCACATAAAATTAAAAAATGTTGTCACACTATTTTAAATTGTAAAAATAAAAATGCAATTGGTTATAACCATAAGAGTGTCTCCGTGTATAAAAGCGCTGCAAGTGATGAACATTCGAAGGCGACAATTTAATAAATACCAGACTAATCAACGCTTGTGGAAAAATGCATGCAGAATCAGTCGAATTAATCACGTGATAACCAAGATGACGATGTCCATTCATACACACTTAACGTTTGCCGTTGTATACCCTTTATTACTTTTGTAAAATTGTTGAATCACGTTCAATTTCCTGAAATCTCAGTAATAAGGTTATTAGCATTTATTTCGTATTGAAATTTGCTTTATGTCTCGACTTTATTCCAGTAAATCGTTTAAGTGGAGCTGTAATTAGGTTATTCCGAAAGACATTTGTCAGCGGGTTAAGTCGAGATGTAAAGCGAATATTAATACAAAATACAGGCTAGTAACTGAAGTGCTGATATGGCTGTAAAGTAAGAGCATTCAACAATTAAAACAAGTTATAAAGGTTATAAAATAGCGAAAAATACGCTTTCACGTTATTAACCCATATGAGGAAGGCGATAAAACCACTCGTTGCTCAGGCGTTTCGTTGGACCCTTTTGCAGGTTGATTTTAAGTTGAACACAAAATCTAGTCGTTAAAAACGTATTTCATGCTTATCAAAAGTATATGCTGATATAACAATCGCAGTTAAAAGAGGTTACCATGATTCCCTTAAATATCCTCAATTGTTCATCGGTAATATTGTTTTAACAGCAAAACACATGCATGTATCAATCGCACTGGGTTGATAGGACACGATCAGTATGTGCTTATTGTTTGCTATCGTGTTTGATATATTGTTTAAAAAGCATGGGCGGTGGAAATCTGATAACGAAAAGGATCGCTATGTGCGACATTGGCTTAAATACACAAACTTGTTTTTTTATCATTTTGGGTTTGTAAATGTATATAATACTTGATGTTGTAAATGGTTAATTATTTATTTTACTTTTCCCGTTTTTGTTTATGTCGATAAAAAACCCTGCTTGTCATCACACTTTAACAAACGAATTTGTTTTTATTCTAAGTTGTAATATAATAAAACATGTATGTGTGCCATTCAATTCATAAAATGAACACTATAAATGTATTTATAATCGTTGCGCGATTGACTAAACTGGTTATACAGGTTTTTACAAGTGATACTTGTCCAATGGTGCAGAAATCAAGATATGCTCGTGCACCGATTTGTATGTTTAGTCATTCGACTAACACGCATGGTTGCGCATTGACGTAATAAATATCGGTGTATTTATTTATGATTTGTTTTCAGGTTTATATCATGTGTTATGTGTTTAAGGTTCATGGGGGGGATAAAATTCATTAAAAATTCGCTTTGGTTTTTCTTCATTCAATGTGGTACAATATGGTCAAACTATATATCATTTTAAAGCTAAAGACGGATAGAATAACATAAACACATTTTTGACATTCAATATTTGTGTGCTTTATTCATATTTTGGTTTAAAACCAATACATTTTTACACTAATTTACAAAATCTCAATCTAAAGTTAGGAAGGATATGCACTACCTTAAGTTGAATAAATACAAAGCTATATACATATACAAGGTCAAGTTAGCAACATTTCACAGAAAATTATTGTCATAAAACAACAAATGAGTTTTTATTCAACTGCCTATTTTGGATAAATTTCCTAAACAAAGTTCTAAAAATAACTAAAACGTAACTACTTTTTAAAAATCCAGGTATGGTGGATAGTAAGAGTCACAATTCTTCTTCAAAGGCTTAACAATTTTGTTATTTACCTCTCAACCAAATTGCAAATTTAAACCATCTAAAATTGAAATAGATTGCAGACGACATATAAAATTGTAAAGAATTATAAAGATATTGGCAAACCGATTGATTTTATATTTCGATTACTTCTACTCATTTTGAAAGCGTGGCCCTCGCTGTGCTCCGTAGAAAAACGTGCAAAACAAATCGGTCGAAACCACGTGCAGTAATGAGAAAACCGGGTATATGTATACACATACCTGAGAAAACACAAACATATTTTGACAGTTGGTTCGCAACTAGTAAAACAACTATTAACATTAATCAGCAAGAGATCGCACTCAATAACAGAAATGACCACGTAGAGATATCATCACTTACCCTATTTAAAATATTTTCCAGCTGAAAATTGTCCCCCACACGTCTTTTTTAGTTTATTTGTATTGTTTTTTCTGGAGCCGAAGTGCATCTCACAGAATATCCATCTAACTTCCGTTGTTTTCACTTTCGTTATTAAAAACTTTGTTTAAAAGAATTATTTCTCCTTTTAGATTGTTAAAGCGATGTGTTATTATATATTATCAATAGAATAGTATACCGTGATGAATTTAACGGAGTTACGTATCGATCTTTCTGTCAGTCTGTAAGCGTACTATTTTATGCGCAATAATATAAGTATGGTGATTCGACAACAATTGTAAACATTGGTGAAATGCTTCTTACATAGTTATTCTTTTGAGTGTTTATGAGGTCTGATCGTGCAGTTTGCAAGCATCAACGGAAAGATTACAATCCAATGCATTTGTCATCGTCAACCGTTTGGAATGTCAATTAGGCGATGAGTTAGTTTGTAGCATGTTTCTTTCTATGTTATGAATTTACAAATGGCTGCCCCCATGGTGATGAAATGACATGTGTTCGAGTTTTGATATTTCTAGATATGTAAACTTTTTTTACTATTTAAGCGTAACTTGCCCTCGTCAATGTCGATATTATTCACTAGTTATATAATTTTCCGCCGAAATACGTGGAATAAACATGATTCAGATTTTTGAAAATAATGTATATCTTAGTGTTAAAATCGCTTTGTATTTTGATTGATTTTGTGGATGGTATGATACGTTGATGTACAAAATTGGTAGCAGTTTGAAGGAAAAACATCCTTTAAAGCATATATGTATACATTTTCAATGTGGCACTCTTCCTTTAGTCAAATTTGAGTTCAATGCTTGGGGTCCCACATTTTTCAAAATGAAGCCTCTACATGAACCTTAATCGAGTTTAATGAGAGCAGAAAGGTGAATCGAGATAACACGTGGCATTGGTTCAGGACGTAAACAAGTATACGTGCTGTACTAATTTTTTACTCAGTTCTGTGTATAATGACACTTATTTGTCATTCATATTTAATGAAATGTGTTGAAAAAGGTTAAGTGCTTGTGTTTAAAATATCCTGCTTGCTATGACATTTCAACAACACGTAATTGTTAAAATTATAAATGGCTAGATGATCAAAAACAATGTATGTTTGTCATAAAATGTAATGGAATATAAAACATAATACGTGCATGAAATATCACACACAAACCGCGCGACTAGATGGGGAAGACATTTTACATATTATAAAAACATGATATTATGCCTAATTTTAAAGAATTTGTTAATATGATTTTATATTCTAAAAACTAACTGGATGGTCGGAGCGAGAGTGTAATCGTACCGGTATATAAATAAATATGGAACACAGTTGTAATCTATCAGCAACCAAACCGTAGCGAATATCAAAAAAGTGTTATGTCTTTAAATTACTGAAGCGTGGTTAAACAATAACGTCTTTATTATGACTGACGTCCTGGATAACATAGTTATCTTAATCAATTTATGACACTTCATATTGATTAGACTTCAATGGCACACACTTTTTGTTTATATATTAATACGTATAAGATACCGTGTCACTTTAACACCCTGATAAACAAGTGCCGATACTATCGATGTCGGGGATTCTGAATAATTAATCTAGTAATCAAGTAAGACATTGATCTTAACGTGATATTATTGGCATTTTTCACTGTTGAGTTGAGCTGAACAGAATTAATCGGTCAAAAGTGTAAATTAAAATGTGGTTACTGACTACTAATTATTACTAATTATTTGCACCTCATCTTGCTACCAGTTGTTTATTAAAAATATACTTTATACACGATATTTTACATGACTCACCCAATCCTCTAAGCCGTAATGATCCGTAAAACAAAATTGTGTCTTTGTGTCGTATGAACGAATCTGCACTAAAACTTAATTTAGGTTCACATCGTACATGCATGATCATTTGTCAAGCGAAATTACGTTTGATATTCGAATGCATTATTTTTCTCTTTTCGGGATATTGTTTTAGTATGTTGATGCTGCATTAACAAATATTATTGTATATGTAGTGAAAATACCGAACATAAACAACGATTTCGATAGACACCTCTTAACTGTTAGATGTCCATAATATCACTTTAAAGGGACTTTTTAAAGTAAACTTCTACTTTATTATTCACATAACAAAAAACTCAATACTACCTAATGATATATCTGAAACAATAAACAAATAATAGTTTTTACTGGCTTGCACTGTCTCTCAATACTATTGATCCATTTAGGAGTTCGGGCATACTAGGCAATTCATTCAGAACATGATAATCTAATATTGATGTCCCAATCGTCTTTGTAGACTGCTGACCAGTTTCTTTTTGTAAATATACCTGCCTCAGGGTACGAATCGTGTCTCAAAATAGCACATACTTCGCATCATCTGAAATTAATATCGTCCTTGTCTGATACAAACTATGTCAGTAAAGAGCGATGCAGACGTTCAATTTATAAGAAGCCGATTGGCTCGTGTTAAGGTTTAACGACCGTGATCGCACTAGGAACATTTTGATGTATTGTAGTGTCTCTGACAACAAATTCGACCACTAAAAGGTGGGTTAGATATAGTAAATACTTTTATCCCATTTTCAATGCGACATTGACGGTATATCACCATATGGAATATACTAGCCTGTATTCAACCTTGTGGGATATACCTGTCGCGTGCACGGACTACTTTTTACTTTACCACTGAATGATTTTTCATTAGAAATAAAGTCGAGAAAACTTTAGCTTCAAAATTATACGACCTTCAACCTTTAAATCTAGTCATATGCCCTTTATAATACGGTGGGTTCTCAAAGCAATATCGATATGTCCAACTGTGCCAATTCGTTTCAGTTTATGGCATAACGTAAAGAATGATACTTAACTGCAATCTGTATTACTTTACAAATTACGACACAGCGATGAGAATTTCCATGATGAGTCTTAAGGTTTTCCTTTTAAAGCTAAACGCATTTCAATTTGTATCATTATCGAGTTAAACATTAGCATATCAACATGTTTAGCGATACCGGACATAGAAACCTGTCAGCAACAATAAATATAAGTTGACATCCGTGTCACACTTACACACATTCAGTTAAAACGTGATAATACATAGGGCGCACATAGCATGATCAAACATTGATAATTTACAACAGTATACAGCAGTTATGTTTGAAAAATGAACCACACGTTCAAAACATAGTTCATGTGTCACGGCGATTTTCTAGTTTATTCTCGGTATACTATAATTATGCACGATCATGCAAGGATTCGCACTCTTTTAGCTCATCACTTACTTTGTAAAAAATACTTGATTGAATGAGTTGATTAATCGCTGTTGGTGGTCGTATGCGATTCGATCGCAAAAGTAATAGCAATATATGACTGAATGTGTATCACAAATCTGTCAACGTTATAAACCGCAGTCAGACTCGCGCTATACCCTTCCGTACTGTGTACTCGTTGACGACATGTTATGTATCCTGTGGCGTAGCTTACATTGGCCACGCCTACTCGCAGGACACGCCTCCAGCATGAATGCCTCTTTGATAGCATGTACACCGACAGATTGTTTTGTATGCTTGACGAGTACGGGTGTAAATAAAACCAGTATAACTTTCAATGGGGTTTGTTCCTTAAATGGAGTTCCTTTAATGGTGATAAATAGTGTATTATGTAGAAGAAACACTACAAAAAAACTGAAAGGTTATCAACTTGAAGTGCCCATTGACCAGGCTGTAAAACCTGCAGTGCAACCGACCAGACGTGTGCCATATCAGTTACGGGAGAAGTTGGAAGCTAAAATCAAAGAATTACTCGACTCAGATGTCATTGAATCCGTCAGTGGACCGTCGAAGTGAGTTTCCCCTGTCGTCATAATACCAAAGAATGAATGCGACATTCGGATTTGTGTTGACATGAGGCAGGCCAAAAGAGCCATACAAAGGTATCCGATACCAACAGTGGACGAAGTGTTGCAGGAAATGAATATGTATAAGTATTTCAGCAAACTGGACATTAAAAACGCGTATTATCAAATTGAACTGTCCCCACCATCGCGAGAAATCACAACTTTTACAACACACAGTGGACTATACAGGTATAAACGTTTAATGTTTGGAATAACATGTGCTCCAGAAATGTACCAGCTGCTTTTGCAACAAACATTGCAAGGCTGAGAGGGTGTTAACAGCATTGTCGATGATATTATTGTCCATATTGCCACGAAAGAACAACCTGATAAGTGTTTAAATAATGTTCTTTGTGTACTGAGAGACAAAGGTTTTACACTAAAAAAGGAAAAATGTAAATTGTACATGAATAAGTTAGTGTTTATGGGTCATGAGCTATCTTAGAGATGGATAGGGACATCGCAGGTCAAGGTCGATTCTGTAGTTAACGCGCCAGAGCCGCGAAAATCTGTCTACGATTTTCGCGCCGTTAAATGATCTGTTATGAAAGAAAACGGTGTTTAATTGGGGTCGGTCTCAACAGGACGCGTTTAACGAATTAAAAAGGAGGCTAGCACGTTCCGAAACATTAGGGTATTACGATAAAACCGCGCCGACAAAGGTCATAGTCGATGCGAGTCCAGTAGGACTAGGTGTTGTGCTTGTGAAGGTTAAAAATGGCGAAAACCGCGTAATAAGTTATGCCAGTAGGAGCTTAACTGATGTTGAGAGGAGATACAAACTGAAAAAGAGGGTTTAAACGTAGTGTGGGCATTAGCGCGTTTTCATCCATGGCTTTAAGGTATCGAGTTCGAGCTTCCTACTGACCACAAGACACTTGAATACATTTACGGAACAAGGTCAAAACCGTGCGCTAGACTTGAGCGATGGGTTCTTAGGCTGCAACCGTACCGATTTACGGTTAAACATGTGAACGGTCGAGACACTATTGCAGACGCACTGTCGCGACTTCCGCTCAAGCACAAGTCTAGGACAATAGACAGTGTAATTGACCACGAATACATTAACTTTGTTGCGCGCGAAGCAACACCCAGTGCTATGACCACTCGACAAATAGAAGAGGTATCATTTTGTGATGCTGCGATACGCAAATTACGTGAAAGCGTGACGAACGGGACGTGGGATAAACATGAGCAAAATCAGTTCATACATATCAAAGATGAACTGTGTGAAATTGGTTACTTAGTACTTTGAGGTACGCGAATCGTTGTCCCGCGAGAATTACGCAAACGTGTATTAGACTTAGGTCACATAGGTCATCCGGGAATCGTGTTGATGAAAAGCAACTTGAAGACCAAAATTTGGTGGCCAGGTATCGATAAGGAAATTGAAAATTACTCTTAAACGTGTTATGGCTGTCAGTTGGTAAGCCAGAAAATAAATCCCGAAAAACTGACGAGAACCGAGCTACCAAGTGCCCCATGGCAAGATTTAGACGCGGATGTATAAGGTCCGTTACAATCGAATGATTACATTTTTGTTTGTGTTGACTATTTCAGTAGATATGTTGAGCTTGAGGTCACCAAAGTAATAACAAGCGAAAAACTAGTGTCAATAGTGAGGAAATGGTTTGTGACGCATGGCTGGCCATTATCTCTACGTAGAGACAATGCTAGAAGTTTTGTTTGCGAGCATTTCGAAAACTATTTGCAGTGTCAATGAATCGAACACAGGCGCAATGTGTCCCATATGACCGCAAGCAAATGGGGAGGTTGAACGTCAGAACCGTTCAATACTAAAGCGATAACGCATATCTCAAAATCAAAATCGTTATTGGCGATTAGACCTCAATGATTACCTGATAATGTTTCGAAGCACAACCCATTCAGTAACGGGTATATCACCTGCTGAGATGCTGTTCTATCGTAAGATAAGAACATGTTTTCCTGAAATTAATACGTATAGGCGGGAAGATAGAGAAATCGGTGATCGTGATTCCGAGAAAAGGGGAAAAGGAAAACTATACACCGACACGCAACGAAATGTGAAAGAGAGTGAAATTGTACCAGGCGATAAGGTTCGTTTGAAGCAAAATAGAAACAATAAACTCGACATCTCGTTCAGTTCTGATAAGTACACTGTTATCAATAAAAACGGGAAATGCGTGGTTGTACGTGCTGATGCGGATGGTACCGCCGAAATGTTACGCATATGAAAACAATGAATGAACGAAGCACTCAGACAGACTCAAATGTAAACAATTCTACCAGTAAACATTGTCAAATTAATGTATCGTCTGCGGGAAAAGACAGACCGATAAGGGTCCGGAAAATGCCTGAGAATTTTAATGATTCCAAACTGGTGTACATGCACCGCTAAATAAGCATGTAATTTAATGGTCACTGGAGACAGCACACTCGGCGCTTTCCCCGCGGATGCAAGTAAATTTCAATTAAGCTGACATGTGTATCATGCTTCGAGTATCAAATGGCTTATGAAAGGGAATTATTAACAGCCAGTTTGGTTGCTCGTTAATGTAAAGTTAACGATTTAAGGGAATTGTGTGAGAACATTGCACGTACTAGCGGCATGCTATTTTTTATTGATAAAATGTTTTCATTTGTGATGTTTTGTTTGATTAAATTTAGTTTAGATTGTTTGACAAATGCATGTAATTGTGAACGTATGGGTTTATGTTTAGAGTATGTATTGGAAGATCATGCATTATTCAGTTTGAAAAAGGAGGGATTGTGGTGTAGTTTGAATTGATAGCATGTACACCGACAGACTGTTTTGTATGCTTGACGAGTAAGGATGTAAATAAAGCCAATACAACTTTAAATGGTGTTTGTTCCTTAAATGGAGTTCCTTTAATGGTGATAAATAGTGTATTATGTAGAAGAAACACTACATATCCCATTGATTTTGTCGTGTACAGTCCATCTAAAACTAACTCATAAATTAAATTAAAATTATGTCTTCAAATGAAGACACACTTGCAGTTGACATGTTATTGGTATGATACGGGGACAAACGTAAATGTAATGCCCGATTGCATGTTTCCGTTAGAAATATATCATAACCAAACCGAAACTCAAACAAGTACTTAAGTAAATAAAGGCCAGTAGCCCTACATAACGCAATGAAGACACACACACACACACACACTCATTGTGGAAACGTACACATACAGACAATGTACAATCACAAACTGGCATAGTAACTAAGTGTATCCTTATTTATTATACATTTAAATAGATAAACATATAACAAAAAAGTTATGAACTAATTTTGATTAACAGATGGTATACCAACATTTTTTCTACATTGTAAACATACATAACATCAACAATCAATTACTCGTATATACGTGTTATCAAGACAAAAAAAAACAAAGTATGTTATCAAATAAAATACTGAATTGTCTACGAATTTCAACATTTAATTTATGATTGGTAGATCAACATATAGAAAAGTAAATCGTATGTGTTAATGGTATGTGTTATGGGGAAATTGTTTTATATCTATAATTGTTGTGTCTAACATGTAATGGTTTCAGCTAGATTAATTGTTTGTCAAGTATAGTAATCGGTTTTGCATTGTCAAAAGTGTATTATGAATAAAATAAAACATCACACATTTGCTTGACGTAGCAATACACATTAATAGACTTGACATAATACAATTAGTTTTACCCAAAAATGTCTTCAGGAGTCATCTAACGCTGTTAACATTGTATAACGTCGTTTATGGTATCAATGAAAAGGCATTGTTAGTAACTTACACGAATATTGTATAAAATTGACAAACAAGGTAACCTGTAATAGGAGACGTCTGCATTCACCATGAACAACATATGTGTTGTCTTTGTTTTTTACACACATAATTCTTTTCAAAAATATATTATTTATAAAATTAAATAATACCATTGAACAATATACATACTTCTTTAATTCGAAAATACCTTAATGCTATACGATAATTGTGAATAGCAAATTTGCCTGGTTCCAATATAACATGATGTGTTATGTTTACTTGTCTGTTTAGTGTTTGATATAGAACGTTCGATCTTAACACAATGTTCGAGCAACTTATAAATATTTAGTGAAACATGCACACCAATTCTGTATATGCCTTTTTATTGTGATTTAAATAGAACATAGTAATTGATTTTGGTCCAGGTGTACACAGTAACATCGACCTCCTTCTTTGGTTATATTAACTATAGCGTGTGAACATAAATAGTATTGATTGCTGGATGACCAGATTGACCATCAATTTAAGTATTGTTTTGTCCATTCGTTCAATGTATTACCTATGCAAGTGCTGAAAGGTGTATTAACTGCATTTTAAGTGATATTCCACGATAGTTTTCAGGTGTTGGTGTTGGTCCTATGATGTGAATCAGACAGATAATATGTTCACCGATACATTAGGAAATTCTTTGATTTCAGAAATGTTTTTAAACATCATAACTAAATAGTGGGCTAAAATTGCAATAGCGTATGTATAATATTCTGACGGAATGTCTTTTTTACCGGAATTTGCACCATTCGTTAATGTCTAATGTAGTATTCGATTTCAGACTGATACAACACCTTGTTAATTAAGACAAATTGTATTACAGGCAGGATCTACAGCCGTATCGTCTAATAAAGTGGATGGTGTGTTATTATCAGATGGTAAATTAGAGAAATACTCTCCCTTAGCATTTGCAGTTATACTAATGTCAGTGCATGTTTATGTTAAGCCTTTTTGATGTGTGTCCAAACATTATTTAGATGAATGTAATTAAACTTTTGTTTGTTGTTTGATTGTCATGTATTTTGCTGCTGCAGTTATTTGTAGATGCGTTTACTCGATTGTTATGTTCACTCAAGTCATATGAATAATTGGAAAACTGACATATCCGTAAATACTTATTTGTCTGCTTTAAGAAAGTGTCATCGTTCGTTCCACCATACTGTGCGCTCGTCTCTTAATCTCCTCGGAGAATGTAAGATAACTTCATCGGCTTCATGATGTAAAACAATTGTGTTATTAAGAGCAATTATTATGTTTTTCATCCATGATGTTCATTAATGCATGGGTGTGAGTATGGAACATATTTTTAAAACGATTCATAAAGACAAGCTTAAATGTGTTTTTCCATGTATACGTTCTAAAATTTGATAATTTACATTGCATATTACTTTCAATATTTGTATCATCAATATACCCCATATTCATCTGACGTACTGGAAAATTATTGGATACGCCACGGTGTAACATGAACATTAATCTTATGATCGTGGTATGTCGACTGATATAATCGACTTCTCTGAAAATGTTATATAACATCAGATTGTATACAAAATATAAAATATATTGTTCCCTCATTAAAATCACCATCTTAAATTCACCAGCGTTCGGGTATAGGCGTTTAAAAGTTTTTTTTAAATAAGAGAATACATTCGATACACAGTTCGTATCGTTTTGTGAATTATATAAAGACCACCTTCTGATGATACGGATACAAATCACACGGTAATATCATTTGATTTAAATACACACAAACATTTGAAATATTATACAATGCCGTCGGAAGAGCTCATAATACGGGACACAGTATTAAATTTCAATAAATGGATTCTGATATCAACACACCCGCCACTATTTGGAATACTATTCAATGCTACATGATGTTACATTATCGTATTTGTATATGAATCCAATAGAGTATTAAATTCACCGATATGTTTAATCCATGTTGTAAATAAATGCCTTACATCAAAAGACATAACATATGTTTTTAATTATTCATTATCTACATATGTGCTTTCTTAGTTAAACAATATTCTATCAAACAGAGCTTCAGCTAAACTGCAATTTATTATTGTTAATATATGTGTATGCCCTTTGCCGTTGTCCTAGTCCAAGACAGATTCGTCAGAAAACATGTCGTCTTCGACTTAATCCGTATTGTCTTTGATTTGTCCGTTTCTACTACTCGTGGTGCTTCAACATCATCGCTCACATGGTTAGTATCCAATCCGCACTGTGGCTTAATATTGTTGCTTTGTTCGTTATTCATAAAACCATGTGAAATTGCACGTGGTCGAAAAATTGATCTCCGTTTCAAACATATAAAATTGATTGCGTAGTATCTCTGTATACGTGTATATACACTATGTCATTGGTTATCAAAGTACCGTAGCACGAATTTAATCCTACAAAAATGAATGTGTATCTTCATTGTTGTAAAATCTTTCTCGCAATAACATTGTACTCGTGCTTATGATTACGTCGCATTAATAATTTATTCTCAGTTGCTTGTGTCGCTAACAGCAACTCAATTATTTTAATTGGTTTACATTAACATAAAGAAGGATGGCATGTCTTCAATTATTGGAATGGCAATGACATGTTAGTGGTCTTTGTATATTCAGGTTATTAAATAAACACATATACAATTATCACAAATGAATGATCGCGGTCTTCTTTCAGAAACGAATCATATTCGCAATGGTATTGATAATGTTCCTCCAATAAATTAACAATAACTGATTTCAATGGTATATGGTATATATCAGGTCTTAACTATACGTTATAACAATGCATATAAATTTCATAGATTGACTATGTCATAACATGGTGAATGTGTGTTGCGATAGACTTTATATGCTTCAAAACAATGGCTAGTTCGTGCGTGCGTCTATTTGTACAATTTTATGTGTCGCTATTGACGGTTTCTTATGTCGTCATCTTAAAAAGCTTGATAAGCTAGAATATACCAGTTTGACCTAAATCGTTCACCGACAATTAGATACCTTGAAATTTACTTAAAACGTCTGGATGTGCATGTGTCTTTCCACTGTTTGTTTTACAAATTCTGTCAAAAATAAATATAATTTAACGTCGATCTATGAGACTATACTGAGCAGTTATATTTTAATAAATCCGATCCGTTAGGATACTAAATAAGAATTGCTTGCGAACACTGGTTAAAAGATCCCTTTAAAAGTGTATATCTTTGTCAAACATCTTCACGAGTATAAACAATGTTACACAACGAAGATAAATACATTCTAAGTTACTTACTACCTTACGACAAAAAACTTGTCCAACTCCTGTGCAATGTAAGGTATCGTATCGTATCTTAAGTTTGTATAATTAGTAACACTAATTAATCGTGATATTTATTCTAAATATGCATATGTAAATGGACTACACACACATTATCAAAACTTTATTTCTATATAACGTATTGTTTATTGATGATATTGAATTTAATATGTATTCTCATGTCGTCGTGTTAACTTCGCATGCCTCAGTATATCTAGTTTTCATATACTGCTGGCATGCTGATGCTTCTGCCGTCTGATAATTTATTGTTAAACGAATATAAATTAGTGTATGTGTTCGTTATCATATAATATATCAAGGGCTTTTCCAGTATTTAACGAAATATCGAAATATTAAATTTTACGACACATAACCATCCTCAGTTGGACAATATGATGAATCAACCAATATATGGTGTGCTGTTTTAATATCGTTTTCCCGAACGCACGTGAGCAATATCTTAAGACCTACATCATATGTTAATTTTAGATTGAAATCCCATCATTTGCCTTACACACTACACTAGCGACGTTATTACTTAATAAGAAGTAAAACCAAATAATTATCACAAAGTAATTAAGATACAATGAAAATGCGCGTTTCGATACATAAGCATTATTCATATTTTAAATTTACTGCATTGTCGTGGACATTAGACCAAGGTTACTCACTTCGTGATATATATATATAAAAACGTGCGTCCATACAATCAGCTCATTAATACAATCAAGCGCTTAAGCAGTATATGTTTTTTTAAACAGCGTGTGCGTTAATTTAAGATCATCAAACTGATTACGATTTATAAAATGGATTCAAATATATAAGGATAATTCGTGTAGCCGACCTACGGGATCGCAATTCCATTAAGAGGCTTGAGGTAGAGGAAGTTTTAATTACTATTTAATTAGCGTGTTCAATGTTAAGTAAAATAAATACGGTTTTTACACATTTTAATAGGCAACCTTCTAAACACATGTATTCCAATATGATGTGGAGTTGTCTTATACCATAAAGCATTGTCATTTAAGCTTCATGTACATATTTATGAATACTTGCTACATTCCAACCATTGATATTAAAAGAAAGAAAATTGTTTCATATGCGAACGTTTTGTGTTCATGCTTTGGCAGTGTGTTTACTCATCATATGTAGTTTTGCATACTTCATTACTGCATTTAACAAGCCTTAAATCGAGATCTAAATAATGTATACAAAACAAACATAATAATTAAAGGAGTACACATTCCGCTGAATATTCCAATATGCATTAATTTGTATTGTCAGTGTGCATGCAAGACTCCCCGTTTACACATGCTAATCAAAAAAGTTCGTATCGTATTGACGAGTCCATTTGAAATAGATATCATACTTAATTGCGTATAAATGTTGCAAACGAAACAGTTTACCGATAGTCTTAAATCATTTGAACATAAGTCAAAGTAACTAGATATGCAATATACAACAATTAACTATTGGCTTCAAGCTAATTTAAATTGTGTATTTCGTAAATGCGTTAAGATGATATATTTACGGCATAATAACAGTGTGATCTTCAAAAGGTAATCGTGATCTTGCATACGTCGGAACACGTTAGTGAGAAGGTGAAGATTTGTCGTCATCTCCTTATCATGAACAACGGATCTATCCAACCTCTACCGCAACAGCGAGGTAACGTTTAATGAAACATTCCAAAGGATCAATTATGTAAGATTAATATTTCTTTTCTTATCAACCCCCATCTCCATAATCCATAATTATCACGTTATCTGTGTCCAATAATACCAAGCAGACCCCACGTTTGTCGCAATTATGCTATTTCCACTGTTGAAAAAAGGATTACATCCTAAAATATATATGCCTACGAATCGTATCTCTTTCCGACGTTCTATTCGTGAAGTTGCAATTTCATCTAAAATCTAAGAAAGATCTCTTCGACGATCAGCATTCATACATTAAACTGTTGACCAAGATCCTGTCAGTGACGCGTTTTGTGTTTAATCCCTTGTTTTTACTACTTTATACTTATGTTTATTAACTTTAATCACGACTTTAAAACTATTACTCGTCAACTTGAAACAAACGAAATGTGGATATTATATATTGGTCACGAACTTCTAGAAGTATTACCGCTTTAGCACCTCTATGGTAAGATATGAAGAGGTGTGCGACAACGCATTGTGCAACCACGAATCGTACCGAGCGCAGCACTTGCAGGAGTCGGGTAACATTCCGCTAGTTATGGTGACCTCACGAGCTCGTTCCATGAGTCGGATGTGCCTTGCGCTTTTCAACGCAAGATGGGGGTAATATGTGCATGAGCTGTGCGTATATGATTCGTGCAGTTTTGACGAACACAATTTCAAGCATACACGATTTTGTTTTTATTATAAAATGCGTATTGGAATTATTGTATTGTAAGTGTACTTAGATACTTCATGTGTTATTATATAACTCTGGAAAAACAAATACATGCAAATACAAATAGTCAACAAAACATAAATTGTAAAACTATTATTATGGTTTCGTATCGTTAAACTCACGTATATTGGATAACCCACCAATGTGTGAAACAAATTTACATAAACATAAAGTTTTACAAGTGTACTGCGTCGTAATGTTCCCCTGTTGTCATACGAATTTCCATACGGTGTCATTTCTTTGAGTATTATTTAACGGATGCTTTCTATATTATAATATTACAGTTGCATGTGCACTCTATGCCGATTAATGACAAATAAATAACAATATCACCACTGATTAAAAGGGTAGCAGTGCTACGAGACAAGGGAACGTAAGTAGCGAAATAAGTTTTAATTGATTAGTTAATGATTTACCTACTAGACCGGTACCAGCAGGTTATGTTCATTATAAAAGATAAACCAAAATACAATTTATTTTAATTTCAGTTGATGTTGCGAGTTGCTCTGAAACCGCTATTGAACTAAATTGTCAATAAAATACATTTGAGTGTTTGAATTCTTAGTGGCATGGCTGTTCATGAAGATAAAAATATATTTGTATTTAGAAAAAGTGGTCTATAGCATTCATATGCCAGTTGGTTCTACAATGGAAATCGTGTAAATCTAACATCAGTGTACGTGGGTTCCTTGTTACGCCACAATTAAGTTGGTCGAAGGCTCAAGCTAAGTTGGTAACGCACACTTATATAACACATCAATATATACCAATATCTTCTCAAGTGTGTTAAATACTGGTGTTACTGTATTCACATACCATCGCATGGGTATCAAAACAACTGTTATAATGTGTTAAAACGAATTTGAAAAGACACATTAGGCTACTTCTATTAAAATAAGTTATTTAATTATTGAATGGGTGATTGATTTCTTTATCTATTATGATGTTGGTTTTGTTAATGTATTTCAACACCTTTTTAAATATTGTATGATGAATTTTCACACGCAAAAATGGTCATGAAGTGTGTTCGACTGGAATGGATATGTAACATATTGATGTGTAAATCACTGCTTGAAACTAAATAATATATTTGACATTAATAACGTGTGTTTTCGTCTATTAGATATTCTTGTTATAGTGAAATATTTTACCGTAACGCAAACGACAAATAACTCAACAATGTTGACATAAGTGCTAATGAAATATAAGCACACCGTCCGAATTTATCTCCTGTGAATTTTCTGACAAGAGGATATCGACACGATTACGTGAACAGAAAACGTTTCGCCTGCAGGGTATATCGAATTACGTCTAGAAGAAATTTGAATAAATGACGGAGAGAAACGTTGTCGAAATTGACATTGACGTATACATACGAGAACACTGGTTTAGAGCATGATCTCCCAACAGAAGAATTGTGCGACTTTTAATTTGCTTGAAAAGTACAGCGGGAATTTAATCTTTAAAAAATGTCCAGCTTGAAATGATTGATTAGTTTGTCTGTATAATTACATAAATCTTCAGTGTTTAGTGAAATCTATAACGATATTCGAATATATACTTATTCGAGTTCAACATAGCAGCGTCCATATGCTCCGATCTTGAACAATTGACTGCATTTGTATGTATTGGACCTATTGGTAATAAAATAAATAAACAACATGAATGATATGTGTTGACATTCTAGGTTATTCGATGAATTAGTTTTTCTCAGTAGTTGGAGAAAGAAAAAATTGTTCGAGTGGAATTGTATACATGCATTCACTTGATTGAGCAAAATAATCACATGGAATTAACCCGAAAGCACGCATATTTTTTGTGACTGTATTGCAAATAATCATTATTTCAAAACGGGAAAATCTAAGACTTTTTTACCTGTACCTTTTCAAAGACGCGTTGAAATTTGCTTAATTTGCACAATTCTAGATCCAAGTTCAAAGAAATTTTGTTGTTTTTCGTGTTTGTTTTTTGTTGGGAGGGGGAGGGAACTACCATATGACAAACAACTTCGGTCGTTTTTTGTTTGAGCCGACCTTATCTGTGAAAAAAACAATACATCAATTAACCTTAACGGTACGTTACATGAAACGTGTTGACACAATAGGCTCACTGTAAAACAATATACAACGATTACAAGATTAAACAACTGGAGTAGGATCTTCAAAAGGTATAACGTACGTTGAAAGAGTGTCCTTATCAATATTAACGATAGGTGGGGACTGCTTTCTTCTCTATTCATTCAAAAAAGTCAACGTAACTTAATTTTACATTTGGCCTGCACGCTGCAAAGTCGGAATCAGATAAATGCATACTAAAATAGAAAATAATCTTGATTTTTTAAATAGCATTTGCGCTAAGAGAAACATCTCCAATATGGGTTTTATTTGTGATATAAAGATTGATGGCCATCATTAACAGTGCGACTGAGAAGACCACAGTCACATGGATGAAAAAGAGAGGCACTTTAACGTATTTCAAAGTAATGTATTCCAGTTCGCTCTTGTTTATCATTAGAATGTCTGAGCATTTAAATATCAACATTTACTGCCATTTATATGCATTTCTTTGTTATGGATGTTTATAATAAATGTTAAAATAAAGATACATATATATTAGAATTTATACATTTCTGAAAAAAAAATTCTAAGAACTATATGTGATGAATGAACAATCAATTGTGTACACGATAATTATTTACATTCCATCACGTAGACTTATATAAACTAAATTGCATTGTTTCTGACTGTCTACACTGAGGCAAGCGACTTAATAAGCTCAATCGCATTTTCTTTCTATGTATTCGCTAAGCAGCCGTCATTTGCCTATGTCAATATGGTCGTGTATGCTTCAGTTACATTCATGATTGAGACACTCTTGAGTTGCAATTTTAAGCGAATATGTTCCGACGTGTAGCGAATGAGTACCGCAATATCTTACCACTGCATTAACAACACACATACCTTGGATATATGCATTTCAAATCACGAATTTGATTACTACACATATTTTTATATTTTCACGTCATGAAAGAATCATTCAGAAAGGACCTGTCAATACACTTTCGTTATGAATCATCTCTATATAATTATCCAGAAAGTTCAACACGATTTCAGACAAATATTTGCAAACAATAAGCGTGGAGATTTGAGCTCGCGTTTCTTACATATAAACCAGATAAGTGGATACGATCCACAATGGTGTAAGCTTATGAGAGATGATCTTATGCATTTCAAGAACTTCTGCCTTAATACCTAAGATGTGTTTAATGCGCTGTTTCCGAACCTGATAAAGTTAATGACGACACATAACTATCGTTACGAGTCGCAAACGCCCTTAGAACCATTTGAGCGAGAAATGGATTGGATTGTTGAGTCAAAGGGCTTAAATTTTGACAAACTCGGTGAAATTTTAGTCGCAAAAACGAAATCAAATGGAATGAAAACTACACTGAATCCTCGTGGAACAGATCTGCAACTCCACTGCATGCCCAGTGTTGACAACTAGACTAGATAACGTCTGATAGAAAATAATTACACCGAACTAGTAAAATTGGTACACACCTTATTAAAATCCATATTATTTATAACACGATTAAATATAGTCGCCACATTATATGTATTTGCTGTATCACAGGCTATTCTTTGAA
>NC_068360.1:102391633-102416633 GCF_020536995.1 Dreissena polymorpha | reverse complement strand
AATCAATTGTTGAAATAATGACCCGGACAATTGTTTGAATAAGAAAAACGGTTGCGGAAAACCAGTGACTTACCAACTTTGTGCGGATGAAATTAAACTTAAGTTGATAAATAATGCCAGTTTCGTCTACTGAAAGAATCATATCAATAAACATCAGCGCATGCCATTGATTTCTTTCAACTAGTTCAATTAAATTAAATTCTAACATAATATAAACCATGTATGCACAGTTCAAACGTGGGTTAATCTTGAATCTTGATTTACGTAAGTTTTTTTTAACTTACGAAGTATTCACAAAGACGAAGCTCGTTAAATCGTGTGAATATACTTAAACTAATTTAATGAATTTTAATCTTAAATATTATTTTTTACTAGATCGGTCTAAATCTTTAAAGTTCATGACTCTAAGATTGTAAGAAAAACAACAAATAAAGTGTTGATTGTTTTTTTCTAAATGAAATCTATGTGCATACTTTCAATTAGATAAAATATAGAATAAGCAACCTTATCATGCATCTTTGAAATACTCATTGATGAGAGTTTAGTTTATAGTTACATTACCGAGGTTTTGAAATTTCTAACGTTAACATTATATTTATGTTTTCATTACATTTATTGTTATATTATTGTATTTAAGTACTTCACAGATAATACTTATTTACATATAATTCGTCTTAAATATAATCTGTGTGCTGATTATAACCAGTATTGCATAGGTATCATATTGAAGCCCCACTCATTTGATATATTTAAGGTACAACATATGACACTCTCTTGACATTGCATACTTCGAAACAAATGTTTATGCTTTTTATTAAGATACATGTTACTGAATTAAAAAGAATATCACAACACGTGTAAATGATATGTTTAAATAGTGTTTGTTTTGCAGATTATAAAATAAGGGTTATCCGAAACTCTACCTGAGCACTGTATAGTACTCTACTATAGCTTGTTCAGTCTTTCGTGTTGTACTTAAACCTAACATATTAAAAGTAGCATGATTATGGCAATATGTTAATATAATAATACATTATACAGATTATCCTACTTTTAAGGTTTGTTTAACGAAAATGTATGCTAAGGTTGCATGGCAAAGTGGACAGTATTCGTTTATGTTTCGTTTGTTACTGTTTATAAACTATTTGTGAGTTTTTTCGTTCCTTATATGGAGCTCCTGTTAATCGAGTTTGTGTCAAAGAAACTTGTTTTACATATAGCCGATCATGCTTCTTGTTATTGGTTTCTCTGTAAATACTATATTTATTCAACAGGAATATGTGTCAAAACGAAAGACAGATTTCAACATATAACATTTTACAAATTGTCGCATATTCTATTTTCAAGAGACACATTTCGATTACCATGTCTAATTTTTTATTCAGAAACGGGGTCGGAATGCTTTATGACTAATTGCTCATTTAATCCTGACGGTAATGTACATTTTTCTTAAAACAAAAACTTATTACAAAGTAGATAACGTTTTTATGATGACCGTATAAACAATTATCTTATTCTGTTTCGAAATTTAATTAACTTTAAATAAATATATATATTGTATTATTGATTCGAGTACCTACTACAGTATACTGACACATGGTATAACTTTCAAAAAATGTATATGTATAAAAGACAGTACACTTATTTATTAGTCTGAATAGTCTGTAATGTTCTGTTGTTATATCAATAATGTGTTGTAACAGATGCAAAATTCAAATAATCCGAGGAGTGAGTTTGTGTTTGGTAAGATGCCAACTATTTTAAATGAAACCAAATAACGTCAGTGCTGGGCAGCACTACTTAAGCAATACGACTGAGCAATTTTTTACCATCAATGATGTTTTGTGTTTACTCCTTGATGGGTACAACCAGTGCATTGTATAACATTACTTTAACGCCCCATGAAAAAGTTAGATTAATAAATTTAACAGCAGTAGGCTACTTTGTACTATTCTTTTAAACATGGACTCCTGTCAATAGTACTGATTATTGATTTACATATGTTTTTAAATTCATGCACCGTGGAAACATTTTCCTTTTATATTTCGTAAAAACAAATGTGTGAATAACAAAATGAAAATTCCATGATGTAAAGTGTTAAACGGTGGTATAACAACGCCACGAAAGGCGTGAGACGTTCTCTCATGCAATATATATGTGTTAAATAATTTCCTATCACCATTCATCATTCGTTTGTTGAACTTGGGGATTAATAGCTACTTGTGTGTGGACAAATTATGCGGGAAACAAATAAAGTGAATCACAGTTTGTTTTATTAATTTTATCAGATAAAGGTTGCGAAATATGAGAACAGTCAAATGCACCTCATATCCGTTTAATATTTCCCCGATGGTTAATAAGTAACGAAGCAGTTAACATGTATATCTTAAACGTATTTCGAAGAAAAGTATCCGACTTACGAACATACACTTTTAGTAATATCGAAACTATAACCATGAAAACCACTTAACATACACACATTACTTTTTTATTTAAATTCGAATTGTTTCAAGTCAAAATGATAGCACACTTTTATATACTAAATGTTCTTAAACATACTTAAAAAACAGCTTAGTAACAATACTCAGGGTATAACAGAACAAATATATATAATATATAGAAAGAAACACATCTCAAAATACAATGTAATTATATTAATAACATATACAGGCAGTATTTTCTCACGTGTCTGATTTGATAAAAGGTAATATGTTTTGTTTTTGTTATCTTTGAACGTTTGTAATGACATTATTTTTTGACATTATGTTTAAGAATGTTTTCTGTTGAAGAGTTAGTCACGTGTTAATGACAAGAACAGAACAAATATTAAACAATAATGGCTGTATGATGACCATGGATATTATTTTAACATGGTAAAAGGGTTGTTCACATATAATCCTTAATGTCTTGATAATGGAATGGAATGATTCATGGTAATAAACACCTGCTACGATTAAACATCATCCATAAATCTTTCGACAGCTACATATTTACTCTATGTAATGTATGTTTGTAATAACAGTAGCATAACAATTCTGACAACGAGTGTTTATCTGCAATAATAATGATTATGTGTTTGCTTTGTGGAGTTTGTATATCTGGTGGTGTGATGAACTTACAGAGGTGGTTGTCGGGAGAGTCATTCAATGTTTATGTAGATATCAGTTACATTGAGCAAGCTTGGCGAACGTTCGCCCCTTTTGTTTCATGAAATTGTATTTGAAACTTGTGTAAATAAAGTTACGAGCTTCTCAACATCTTCTTCAGTTTGAAAATTCCTGTTGTCTTGAAAATAACCAGCAAGTCGTTATACTGTATTTGGTATCTACAGGTGTAAAGCGTTTCAGGTCAAGTTTAGAACTTCTACGTTTATGGCAGAAATAACAATATTTGCAAATCTTACATGGTGGAATCTCAGAAAATTCGGGTCAGACTTGAAGAGGCTTTTCGGAAATCTTTAAAATTGATAACGGTACAGGGATGGAGGGTTGTTTTAATAGCATGGTAAGGTCTGATTTTTTAAATATCGTTGTCTCTCTTTAATTGCAATAAATTGATAAAACGCATGCATTCAGATACAATATATTGCAATCATGCATGGTCACATCTGTTATGTTATACTTTTTAAAAAAAACTTGAGTAATCAATAATGAACGCTGTGTGGATGTAATATGCTAATTGAATATGGTCTTATGCATGTTAACATATCAAACTTGTATTGACATTGACACCGATTACACCAAGCGAAGTATCTTCAGAATTATACAAGTTAAATTAATATATTTTTATATGTCTTTCATATGGTAATTAAACTACTTTACCATTTAAGATCCTTTGATTTCTTAATTTTACAATGTAGTTAAGATATTTTGTTTCATTTAATGGAGTTTTTAACATTTCGTTATATAGAAACTTATATATTTGTATTCACTTTGGTTAAGTACAAGGATATGCAACCTTGTTTATTCTGAAAAACGAACTTTATACGTGTGTTTGTTTTAATAAAAAAAATTCTAAATACTTTCAACGTCTTTTTCCACAAAAATACATGTATGAAAGTATTTGTATACACTATACCAACATAAAATAATGCACGATTATATACAAACCTTTACATACGGTTTTTAAGAGTACAATTCAATTTTAATATATTTGTTTAATCTCAATAAAACGTTTGTGATAGGCCAAGACTTCCGTGCCTTTATTGATACCTATATTGTGTACGGTGTTACGTAGTTATCCTGTCAGACATGCTGCAATTAAATAAGTTTATTAAATTTAAGAATAATTTTAGTCTCGCATCATAACACTTATAAAGTATAATGCTTTAACAAAACATTATACTATGATATAATCACATTTATTTTAAATTTCACGTATAATATCTTACTCTCTATTCGGTAACTCAGCGCATACAAATTCTTGTTTTGAGCGTTTTAACTATACACACAATCAAATAGAAAGGCACTAAAGCTTACTATTTGTTTATATACTTACATGTATCTATAGTTTCTCACTATAAAAGGCATGCCAACATGGTGTTTTCAACGATTTCAGTTCATGTTTGTCTGGACGTGAGCCGACTTTAACGAATTAAACGTGTTTTTTATTGTGTTTGTATAGCCTATAATCACTGACATAAATCGTTCTTATAGTGAACAAAAACGCATTTGTTTTTTTTTATTTACAGAATTGTCAATACTATGCATTAACAAATACAATACAATCAGACATCTTTTAACAAAAATTGACTTCTCTTCAAGACAAAGCCGCTATTTGACGCTTATATAAATCTCGCGTGAACATAGTTTCAGGTATCAGTCGCATATGCATCTCTTATTTCAAAACATTGTTTCGCGTTGGCCATACATTGGAAAAAAAGGTCGTGCGCAACTGTGTAAGGGAAATAATTCACTTAAGAAATACTCAAGATTTAAAAAAATAAACAGTTTGCAAAAACAACGTGATATACAGGAAGTGACAAACTTCCAGAAAAATTGTTTTAAGGCTTAACATTAACACAAGTATATTCACATTACATGTTCATAATAAGCAATCCGTTTGTTTGTTCAGATTTTTGGGAGCATAACCAACTCGTGTTTAGAATGAAACAATATATGCGTGCCGATTAAATAAACACTATTCAAATCACACCGTTAACACGCGAATGCAGTTATATGGAGTTTATATTGATATTAAATAACAATTCTGTTTTATGATTTTCACCATTTTTTCAAATGAAATGCAAATCAGTCATCCATCTGGGTCAATAATGAGATTAGATTCAAATAAGTTATATGTAAACAGTATTATTATACAAGCCAGTGTACGTTGATTTTCTATACAAACCTTTTACCCCTTGTTATTGCAAAGTTTATTTTTAACACTCTACCCATAACCTTTAAAGCACCATTAAGTACACAACATTTGCAATTTGGACAAATGCATACACTTTTGTGTCAAATGAAATTTTATTAAAAGTCATTTTATTAAATGTACACCATTCTAACTTTCTTAAAATAACACATGAGATAAAACTGATATTATTTATTTTTTAGTGCATGTGACATTGTGCAAAGGTCAGCTTGTAAAAGTAATTGAGTTTATTTTTAAATCAATATCGATTTATGGGTATAGTTTGCTGTTATAAAAGAACCTGACTACTTACAATTTCCCTTTACTTGTATTTATGTAGTACGATTGAATTACTTTAGTGAACAATTAAAACAAAATTTCAGCAATGTGTAATGTAATACAAGATACGTTATATAAACGCATTATGTATGTTGAATATACAGTCCATTTAACTTTGGCAACACATCATTCAAACATTCATATGCACGAACATGACTATTACATGACTTTTCATCTCATCTTAATGCCATTTATATGGATCTAGCAGTTCCCTTGTTTCAACCAGGTCTTCTTATGCGACTACTCATGGACACATAACTTTTCTGGTAATGAATACACCTGGGAGTTTTTCATTAATAACAACGAATAGGCATTTTGCAGCGTTGGAACTAATTTGCAGTGCCATAAAAGTCATTATTGTCTCAAATTGAGTTTTCAGAAAGCGCAAATGGTATTATGGACTTCACATTAACGAGCATATGAACATACAACATATTTACTGCATATGTTACTATATTTAGTAACACCATTGGCCGTTTTTATGCAAATAATTCGTGAAAATCTCGGTATTGAGCAAGTGTGCGAATAACCGGTTATTGGCACACTGTGCCATAATCGCTTATTTGCAAACTTCCGGTTATCTCTCACCTGTTGTCCAATAACAGCGGATCGTCGGCACGCGTAGATGTTACGTAACTTGGGTCCGGAGCGTTAAAACAAAATGGCGTCTAAATGTGTTTTGGAATCGCTTTTTTTCTTGAACCGGCTTTCCGTACTTTTATTTTTCATGCAACTGATATCGCAATTTATAACGTATGTTGTATGACGTAATATCTCTGACGAAACACACTAGTTTGAGCTTAACTATCTCGATTTTAATGGCATGTTGGACGTGTTGTATTGTAACAGTAAAATATTTGTTTAAAGCATCGAACAAATGCAAAACGTATTTCGCATTGCGTGTTTATCGTGCATAATTGTAAACTTCGATATGAATACAATTATAAAGTTTGGTTTCGATCAAGAGATGGAATAATAAAAAATGTAAGTGCAACTCGTTTCAATGTCATTGTTATAAATATTGATGTAAAGTTGTCATTGAAGTAAGCGTGTCGTTAATATAAAATTATATTTTCATTAAATATATTAAATATTAATTTTGATATACACGATATTAATTATTAATTTCAATATACACGACATATGTATACACATGATGAACATTTACAAAAGCCCTCGTGTAAATAACTCACCCATAACCACCAAAGGCACACTCTTCCTCCATTTAATAACCTATACATATTTGATTTGATTTTATGCTTTCCGATGGTTTATAGAGAAATATCAGTGAGATAAAACTAATAATTTCACTGTTTGAAACAGTGAAACTTATCAGTGAAAATTATCGATAATTTTCACGGTTTAGTGTGAAATGACGTCATTGTGTTGATGAAATGCAGTCATTATCCCAGCGAAATTCTTTAGTTAAGCTCTTTAACAATGTATATAAACTGTGAATAAACCATAAAATAAAAAGAAAATATGTTGAAGTCGGGTGATTATCGATTTTAATTCACGAGTGATCATAGAAAATCTATATTTTCTATGATCACTCGTGAATTAAAATCGAAAATCCACCGAATCCAATAAATATCATCTATGTTATTTCTTAAATAGAAAAATAAACTGCTAGTTATGGTGTTTGCTCAAAACAGTTTGCTTCAATAACGGCCATTCCGTTTCTGCTATGAACAACCTTCACTTAAATGAATCTGCACTGCTAATCCCGATTTCTTAAGCCGGGAAAAACGGCAATCGGTACATCAGGCAATGACAAGCTGCTTGTTAGGTAACCGACATCTTCAAATGTTTAAATATCATGTGGTTCACGTCACCAAAGTGTACCAGATTTGAGCCATACACAATTTACAAAAGTCTGTTTCATCTTCAATACTAACTAAAAGTGAGCAAACAGAAAAAGGCGTTGTTGGTCCTGCATGTAGAGTAAATTTGAATTCTGATATATCGATACCGTTATAGTAAAGCAATTCGTCGTCAAAAATCAACTTATTTCACTAATTTTTCCGTGAGGCGGAGAACATGAGGATCCATTTGTGTTTGCACTTCTAACTATAGTAAACGATATCGTGTAATCCTAAGGTCATAATTGTTTTTCGATATTTAATCAGTAAATGAAACAATGCCGTTGTAAAAAATGAAGTACAATGAACTCAAAACGTTCGTCATCGTGCTGTTTTTTCGGTAAAACCATTTTGAAATATACGAATCATATAAGGTTTGTTGTTTTATAAAAAAAGTTTGTCCACGCTTGATAGCAGAAAACATGAACGAACGTATGCGCATAATGTTGTATAATTTGTTAAGAAATGTGAATTAATACTGTTGTGACTATAATTGCATACGATACATACACCGATATCCTGTGTGCATTCTGTACCCCATTTACCGAGGATTATGATCTTAACTTACTGTAAGAAAGATACTTTTCTGAGTGAGCATGTAGGATCTTCAAGTTCGTTCTTTGTGCGACTTTGATTGTGTTCCACCATAATATCATCGTCAAGAAGTATTTAAAAAAAAATATTACGTTAGAAACAACAACCATGAACAATAAAGAAATGCTAACTAAATTTCATTCGAAATACTTTCAAATTCAGGTTGCAATTACCATAGTAATTAATTCGTGTTTTTATCTCAACATGTCACAGTGTTAAGATGATAAACGTTCATATAATAAATACTGAAGCTTGATAAGGGTATGTTATATTAGTATTCCTGTTAAGTTATGATGCACAAAAACGATAAGCTAAATTGTACGTGTTCAAACGTTAAAGAACCGCAAGTGCAATGCCTGCTCGTGGTATTTTCATTTAATACACAATAACAATAATATATATGTATCGCTATCATGCCTTGTAAAGCTTTGTATTCTTAATATAATAGCACACGTGGTAGAATACTTAGAATAGTTTTCTCCTAACAATGCAACAAAGATAAACATGTGAACGTTTGTTTTGTTTTCAAATGTCAACACCAACCGATGTTGGATTATGAAACATTATGATCCAAGATAATATATATGTAGCTGTATCAAATCATTTGAAATGTATAGCCGTCAAATGTACTCAATCCCAAATCTATATTGAATCATAAGGTATAAAACCAACCAATCAACACGTCTTAAATACACATATTAATATATAAATTGTTATATTGAAAGTTGAACATTTCTAAATTAGAGGTTGTGACAAACCAGTGGCTGACAAACTTTGGGTGGATGAAATCACATCAAAGCGAGTTATTATAACACAAATATCGATCTGGTAGATTCGTTATCTATACAAATATAAAAGTAATGCCATTAAATCGTACATGTTTCGTAATGCAACATGTTAATACAGTCTCAATCACTAAAGTAACTCACAACACAAATAACGATTCGGGAAAAATGATGTTATTACTTTCTTTTAAGACTTAAATACATAGTAAGGTATTCGTCGTATCCGTAGCATTCACATATTAAGTTCATGTTACGATTCGATATATGTGCTTGTTCTTTGTTTGATTTAGGGACAAATAACCATGTTCATGGTAACGTGATATGTATGGGTGTTGCTTTACATATAATTGGATCATGTTGATTTTGAACATTCAAAACAAAAATGACATCACAATTGCAAGCTGTTGAGTCTTACTACTATGTTTGTTTTAAAATCTTTATATAGAGAATAATAGGTTAGTGTTGATTATAGATCAGGTTTATCATGCGAGGCTTAGAAAACAAAAAGCACGAGCCTTGGCGAGTGCTTTTTCGTTTTCGTGCCGAGCATGATAAACCTGATCTATAATCAACACTAACCTATTATTCTATTTATCCCACTTTTTATTCAGTAAACTTTTTTTATTTAAACAAAATAAGTTTTCATGAGTGTTTGTCGTACTTTGATAATGACTGTAGTGTAACCAAGGTCAGTGTATTACTCCGCGTTCCAAAAATAACCGCTGATCAAATAATCATTTTTTTTTTAATCAGAATATCGTTCTGTAACAAAGTGTCGAGCGTTATTTATTACAATTTTAATCATATTGAATTGCAAATCTTTAAGTTTTATGATATCAATATGGCATTAAGTTGTTATACACAAGGAACTACATTTGTTTACAACGTAGCCTAACACCACACACAATTCACTTTCGATATCAAACTATCGAGTCGATCACGACGTGCACAATATTTCCTTCTTTGTTATAATATGTGGTTATTTCGTGACAAAATAACAAAGATTACTTGGATTTAAGCTAATTATATACATTAACATTTTGAATTTTGAAAGTGGCACCAAAGAATTGTGAGGCAAAGTTGTTCGAACTAGAGAAAGACATTTGCAAGTGAAGTGACTGGGTGGGGCGAACATCAAGATCAACTTGTTCGACGGTAGACATCGGTTGTCTAGGCTGCATTTCGGCCATAGTTTCAGTGCGTGAAGGTGAACAAGAGGAATCTGTTGGATTGTTACATTTACTGGACTGAGCAAGAATGAACACTTTTGCTGCTGTTCAACAGATATGTTGGAATAATTGGTTATGGACTGGACATTTTTGTGCCCTGTTATGGCCATGGTTTCAGTGGGTGGAATGTTTGCATTTCGAAGTTTTTGGACCAGGAATTTGCGAACTGAGTGGTTCGTTATTCTCTTGTGCTTGAGAAAGCCGGCGTCTTTTGCCATGGTCTTCAGCATCTGACCTAACTTGTTGACACCCAATTGTTGACGCAAGAATCACCGGGATGCAGTGTCATTTGTGCGTATTGCCAGGTAGAAAAGATGCTTTTAAGAAGAATCAGATGGACGCATATCCGAGTTCATCTTGTAATTGAACACATGATTTCTTGGTCCAGACGATTGTTTTCTACGGTCAAAGGGGAGCAACTCGAACTGACTTCTTCAAAGGGGAGCAACAACAACAGAACCTATTTGCATATTGTTAAATTTACCTAATACTAGGTTTTAATGACAATAAATGACAAAAAACTCGTTTTTTTGCTACTTTCCTTTGTTTTAAGGTCATTAAGATTGACAAACATTTGAGATTGTTTTTATTATTGATGCACTTGGCAAATACAGGTGACGAGGTGCGTGGGAAAAAGTAGTCCCGGTTCGGCAGTTGATGACGTCATTTCGTGCCATTGATTATAGCCTTGCCGTTGATTATAGATGAAATTTAATCAACGGGGCTTTAATCAACCGATTTCGCTGTAAAAGTGGGATAAAAAACTATAATTCATGATGAAATTATGTTTTCGATGATAATTTTTAGATTTCATCTCCTGTGAAGTTATTTTTTTCTCAACTTAACAATTTACATGTCAAGTAATTATTCCCCGACCAACGTCAACTCTTGTTTATTGCCAAAATGGCTAGAGCACAAATGGTATACGTGTGTACAAGTGTTATTGTATCGTTTGTGTTTTTCGAGTGGATGCGTGTGTTGTTGTTTGTATCTGTGTGTGTATATTGTTGTTAATTTCATAAGGGGGTGTTGACATATGAATGTCTAAAAGAGGACGAAAACTTGCGGTTGTGATCAACTTAGTATTTTAAAAATGTATCGTGATAAGTATGATGAAAAATTGTTTGCGTGTGTTCTCTTTTGAATGATAACCATACAGGTATGTCGCGATAATAAGTAAGTGAAGTTTATAAGGCCGAAGTTATTGTTGAATGAAAACGCATTGCAACTGCGTGTTGGTGTTAACATAAACAAACGACGTTGATCTATGAACGAATCATTACGAAATTAAATATGGAATCGCATTTTATCGGCTACATTGCCAGATAATGTAATGTCATGTATTTAATGATATTTCGAATTCGAAAAGAAAGAACCCTGTTTAAAGGTAACCTAATATTTATTTCTCAAAGTATTTCTCAAAGTATTTCTGATGTTATATGCTCTTGATATGATACAACGATGTTCGCTATGGTTGCAGCGTAACTCCCGCAACTTGTTCGATATATGCGCCACATTATTCCCTTTATAGACTTTATTATGTAACACGGTTGGGTTTACGTCGATATCAGAGTCTCATCTTTATGGGAACCAAAATGTATGCATACATTTAAACATCCCCGTCAACAGTATATATATTTCAAAAGCTTTCAGGCGCAAAGTGCTTATTATTGAAAGACTGACGGATCAACAAGGACACTCTCTCTATATTGGTCAATATGCTATACCCCGATATATGAAATTAGTATGTGTACCAGGTTATTAAAGAGCAACAATAAATTAGTGTACAAAATAACAAAATGATCTCAGTTTAATGACGCATAGCATTGCTCTTCAATCGCCGCGAATACTAGTAAAACTGATGAACTAAGTTTAATTCAGGATGTGGCTGATTTATTGTCGCTTGACGAAACAAGTATTTGTGTTAGTTTCAAGCGAATTATTTATGTATAGGTACACCTAGCAGTTTACTTTCAGGGTTTCTTTTATTTAACCTCAAAGAAACTAAGTTTACACTGCTATAATTGTATGAAAGCTGTAATCATTTTAAACATGACTTAACTTTAATAACTATTGTCCCGAAAACTATACACAGTAATATGTTTTGTTATGATGCCTTTGCGATATTTGGTGACCGTGTTAAACTTTTTCGTTCACGTTTGCTCCATTCGCTCAATTTTGTTAGCATAAGGTGTGTGCTAGTTGTACTATTTGGTCTGTAAAACATAATAAAGATATTTTTTGTTTCTGGTCTGTTCTGATATAAATCTAGTATTTAGTATCTGCAGCTTGATGATGCTAATGTACAAGTATCTCTCTATGCAGTATTCTTATTAGACAATCAGTAGGGGCGAGAATGAAACAAAAATGTCATACACATATAATGCGAGGCTTCAAGAATGCATTTTGATACTACGCCAGTGTTAAGTTATTAACAAGTTGTTATAACATGCCGGCAAAACATTTAAGGTGACCTTACGTTTTTGATTGCTCATTACATGTTCTTTTTCGAATTCCTTATATAATTCTTGCTCACAAATGCTTACATGGTTTACTAATATGTATTACATGTTTCCTATAATTGGTATAAACGTATCTACGTTTAAACATGGGCTAATCACGGTTTGAATATGTATACATGGGAGATAAAATTAAAGATAATGTGAACTGTTTAACATGTATATCATCGACATTTAATTTCAGTCTTACATAACCGAAACCAAGAAACGAACGAATCCTCTATATGATCGATTTGTTTCTGTATTCGTCAAACATTTTATGCACAAAAACTTGAAAATTGTTTGCTTTGCTAGCAAATTATACAATCTTTACCGTATGAGGTAACGTCAATAACGTCGATTAAAGTTTTCATTTTGTACGAGAAAATATTGCATCTAGGACATGTTACATAAGTTATATAACAATGTTAGGACCATCGTATTCTTTCATGCAACGATTAAGACGGATTGGTGAATTCCAAATCACTATGTTAACAGACATACATCAGTTGCATTTAACGTGCCAACTTACATTGCTGAAAAATAAACACGGTCACAATTATGTTACTATAATAAAGCCGTCGCTGAACGCCATTTATGACACATTTTCGAAAAGGTATTGACTGAAATCAAAATGTACACTTAATATGTCGTGCATGTCGTATACTTCATTATTTATAAAAGCACTCAATGAGCATTGTCCGTGTGTTTAATTGGTGGTGTTAATATACTTATTAAACTTAAAAGTACGTCCCGGAAGCTGGTTAATGTTGCTTCCATTAGAGATAAGTCAGCATCCTACACGCCATGAGATGTCTGCGGGCATTTGCAATTACGAAATGAATTTTGTTCGTACTATAAGAGAACCCTTTCAAAGAGTGGCTATCTATTGTTCCTGTCAACACAACATAGATTGCAAATGGTTAGTAGACACTTGTTGTTTTCCAATGATTATGACCGTTATTTGCAAAACATAATAAGGTAATGCCAGTTTTATTTTGCTTGTATCAGATGATGTTAACTACCTAGTGACATAAACGATATATAAGTGTAATACATCAAAAAAATATTTTCTTAAACCATACACTGCACCAAATTTAAATTCAAGTCGGGATTTATCAACATTTTGACATACGTTATTCAAACGTTTCTTGGAAAAAAAAACGTTAATTAATGGTTATGTTTCATGCGGATTTGATAATAAGGTTTCGTGTGTATATTCTTTGGTTTAAGAACGCATCGGTTAACTGAACTGTACAATTTTGTATCGTTTACTTAAAATAATTTTTTTAAATCAAAACAAATTGTAGCGCATTCTTCTTTTCCGTTTCAACAAAAATGCTGACATTTTTGTTTCATCACACAGTAATTCATCTTTCACTTGTTTGTATTTATGCCATTTCAATCCAATGACACCAGCTTACCAAATATCGGTTTAGTTTTTTTATTATATTTATTTTGGGAGACGAGTATTTTTCAGTAAATAAATATTCATACCTGTAACAAAAGTTCGTTATCATTAGCCTGAGAAATGCCACGCAGAGCTTTTAGTACATGTATCCGTAGAATAATTATTTAGTCATACCGGGTAGGGATATCGAAACAAGCTTACTGTTTAATACCTCATCGCTTTTAAAACGCTAGGGGATATTGTATTGGTCTCCATCTTTCTGTCCGTCTGTTCGGCCTCTATCTTCTCATACACTAGTAGCACAAAAACCTTGAAACTTACACGCATGGTAGCTATGAGCATATGTGCGGCGGAGAGGGCGACGGAACACTGATCTGATTGCTGATTCAAAGGTAATGGGTAAATAAATGGATAAAATGGGTACAAAACAACCTTATGTTGCTAACAACATGCGACGCACATAATAATAACTTTTGATCAATTGGTCAAATCAAAATTCCAAAAAGTGCACCGTCGCACATATGCCCATAGCTCGTAGGAGGATATATTGGGCGACCAAGCCCGCAAAAAAGTTTGTCTTAACATAACTTCTTCATTATTCACCAATTGACTTAACATTAATAATGAACATCTCTTATGACAATACGGTCTATCTTGACCATTCAAGCCAACATTACCCACCTAAGGGCCACTGATGAAGGCAAAGGTAGCTTGGTTTCAGTCCACTTTCAAATTTATCGAGAGCTCCACGGGTACTTTTTCACCGTCCCCTCACATTTTTTTCGTGCCCAACATTTTAGGTACCGCATTTTTTCCATACCCTAATTTTTTTAGGCGAATTTTTGTTCGTACCAATTTTTTTTTCCGTTTACAATTTGTTGCTCGTACCCAATATTTCTTTTGTACCCACAATAATGTTACGTACCCAATTTTGTTTTCGAACCTAATTTTTTGTCGTTCCCAATTGTGTTCGTACCCAAATGTTTGTGTACCCACATTTTGTTTCGTACCCAAAATTTGTTCGTACCCATTTTGTTTCGTCCCATATTTTATTCGTACCCACATTTGTTCGTTCCCAACTTTTTGGCGTATCCATATTTGTCGTACCCGATTTGTTTTCGTACCCACATTTTTTAGGCATAAATTTTTCGTTCCCAAAATTGTCATTCCCATTTTTTGGTTCGTACAAAGAATTTGTGTTAACATAACCTCTTCATGTAATTACCAATTGACTCCAAATTTTTACTGAACATCTCTTATGACCATCCACGCCCACAATTCTTACCGCGGGGCCCAACCAACATAGGCCTTGCTCTTTCAAAATTGCCTTTTACTATACCATCTATGCGGCGTAGGGATACGCGTCGGCCTCAACTTCGAGTTGTTCGTTGTTTCCGCTGTTTGCCTTTTTTATAAACAGTAGATGCCATTATCAAAATTATTAAAAAATTACAACCACATAAATACGGATAACGATTGATGCTTCATGCTTATACATGCAAGTTTTTACGTATGCTTCTAATGATAATTCGATTTCTGTAAACATTTTTTTTATTAGAACTAAATGTAATACACGTATCTTACATAAATTGTATTCTTCCTGAAAAATTAAAATTTGTGTAGAATATAAATACATTGTTTGATAAAAAAATCCGCTCAAAAACGTAATTCGCGACATCGACGATTGTGTTATGACACATTTGTCCACCACATATTACCATGAGGTTTAGCACATATTTAAAAGACGCCGTTATACATATACTATGCAGTATAAACTTGTTTCAGGTATATGTCACTAATTATGATGCTAATGCATAACATACACAACGTGTTGCGCATACACTTAACTATTTTTAAAACGATGACATGCATGGTAAACCATATAGTGTTATTCGTTGTAAGCGCTTTCAAAATAATGAGATTTAGGTATCATTCGATTCGATTCGAACTATTTAATATCTATTATATTGCAAATAGATGTCTTCTTGTTCCTATATAATTCGGAATGCTATACATACATGTTCGCTAAAAATGAAAAAAACGTTATGCTTATAATGCGGCTATGCGCTAAAACAAACAGCGTTAAACCTCAAATAATTTTGCATTGAGCCTGAAGGCAATCGCCTTATATTGCCGCATGTTTGTGCGTTCGATATGTACGTGTTCGTTTTGTCAAATGTATTTATTCTGTGTTTCTCTTTGTCTTTTTATTCTTTGTCATAAAAAGGATCGCAAAGTAACATATCTGTCTGGTGTCGCTGAACCTTCATGGTACTTATTTTTATGTACTATATCGTCAATAAACCAATACAAAGTAACACAATCTTACAACTGTAGGCATATTTACAGCAAAGTCGTTTAAGTATTAATGACTATTAAATTGATGTAAACAATTTGCCTTGAGATGAGGTGAGTATGAAACAGAGTCAAAATGAAACCCACCAGACATCGCAAGTGTTACAGATGTTATAAATCAGAGTCAAGTGAAACCCACCAGACATCACAAGAGTTACATATGTTATAAAACAGTTAAATTGTGTATGCTAATACAATGACTTGATCAGCGTTTAATTATTCTATATTTTCTAAACCCTTTGTAAAACCCAACTACATTGATACATATATTTTGGGCAATTACTATGTGTACTATTTGTACACGCACATATACTTTTATAAAACCACTCACACATATGAAACGTACAAACCGTTTATTTGACACTTACATTTTTTAAAGTCACTATCACGCTCACCAATACAAACGGCTATTGTATTATGCTATATAAAAACATTCGACAACAAGTAGTACCATACGATGGATATTTACAATAGGAAGACCCTAAAAACAAGTTACATCGATGTAAAAACGTTATATTACAAGCATTCGGCAAGTTTTTAAGCATCTAAATATCTAAATATCGTTCCACGATGTAATCTACTTTCGCTTTCGAGTCAGGATCGGATTCATTCGGGTTGCGTTCATTTGCATAATTTATACAAGCCATTTTCGCATTCGCTAAGTTCCGGTTACCCAGAATTCATTTTGATTTCACAGAATAATTATTCATGAGAGCTACGTCATGCTTCCGACGCTAACCGTATCCAATCTCGTGTTCGCCCGTAAATGTTCGGATATTTCACGGGAGATATATATGGATATATTTGTGGCCACACAAAAATAAAAACGAGCATTTTTTATCTCGTTAAATCAATTCTACCAGACAACATCTAACGTTGAAATTTTGCATTTTGCTAAATGGAACATTTTTTTTTATGGGTTAGCTTTATTTAACGAAATATTCGATATTTTTGAGCGTGATTGTTACTTAAAATAATGAAGTGTATATTTATTGACTTATTTGTATGCAGGTTCTGTATTTAGATTGCTTGAAACAATACATTATAACAATGATCGAACTCGCTAGGTGCTGATATACTGTATAGGCACTTGCGCATTAACACGATTCACTCCATAGGCATCGGTTGCTATTTCGTAAATATACATTGTCAAATCAATACACGCCGAATATTACTTCTGTCCGATTTGAATGTGTTTCTGTGCAATATCAATTGGTAATATACAATGCAAATCCGTACTTGCAAAGAGAAATTGTTTTGTTGTTTTGAGCTGGGGTTTGGCATATGTTTGACGACTTTTTCGCTTAATTATGTACATATAAGACAACTTCACCAGGAAGGCGCATACGTATTATGTTTCATGCGAACGTTTTCCTTCGTCTATTTTGAGACCGGTTGAGCATTATTTGTATTTGCGTATACTATATATTAACAGCGGTAAACAAACAAAGTAATCGCTATTGAATCCAGGTATCCTCATACAGTGACAGATACATAATAACACTAATTGGATGGTATTTCACATTGAAAATATGTTATATTGGAATTATAATTATTCTATATATTTCGAAGCACAATATTACTTAATTTTTGCGTAAATAATCTTCAGTTACTATATATTGCAAAATATGAAACAATATTAGCTTTATAGCGTAAAACATGTCGCCTGTTATCGGGTATACGGCTGTTTCTGTTATGTTCTGTCTCCCTCGCAATAATTCAATTTTAGTTTTATTTAACATTGAGTTATACAATGATATATCAATGAATATTGTAATGTGCAAACAAAATGTTACCGCAGAAATAATTTCTTGGAAACTATGTATGGCATTTTTCAAATTGACAGTGTTAAACCAAGTCGTACCAAATTACATCAAACCCCAAGAGTTTATGATGAGATTTGTATATTGCAATCTGGAAATGATACGACATCTTACAACGAATATGTTATTACATGTAACAAAAACATATGTTTATTAAGAAATTGACGTCTGGGCATAGGTTGATCTTAAGTGTGCTTTCTGGTTTCTTTGAAGGCATATCTCTAACACCTAGTATAAGTAGTACAGTTTTGAGAGCATTGAAATCTAAGGACAGTAGTGGATTAAACTGCTCTGTTAAGTATTTTTAGTACATCTTCAAAGTCATCTTAATTTGAAGTTGTACAAGTGCCTGTAGTATTACGCTTTCTGATACTAATATCGATTCCTTAAGAATTGTGTGCTCAATTTAAAGTAAACAAAACATTTAAATAGTGTATAACCTAATACATTATATGTGGCACGAAGGCAAATGTATATGCATGCTACAGTTACTTACTAATATTAGTGTACCACCGCTGATAAACGTTCAGTCCGTGTTTAAAATGAACTTCCTTTAATGATAGACATATTTAATGACGATTCCAATTTCTTATGACGGGTACCCAGCTGAAAAGACTATCCAAGCTGCTGGCTAAGGAGCAGGTCATTTCACAAAATGGTTAAGTACTGACGAAAAGGCATGGTAACCAGAATGTTTCTTTTGATGTTGCGTCAAGAACTATATCATTCTTTTTATGATAAGATTTACCCGTAAAATAATACAAATGTACTCTTAAATGTTAACTGGCAAAACTGTATTTTTATCGTATTTAAAATTGAAATCGTAAATTCTCCGAAATTAATTTATTTGTATATCTTTGTACAGCGTATTTACAGTAATTACACATGAGGTTGTTATTATTAAATCCACGTATACTTATGCACTGACAGTTACATAAGATTACCTCTTGTATGATCTTTCGAATTAAACGATGTTAAGGATGTTTTGATAAATACTCTATCGCTGTTAAATAATAAACATGCATAGAGAGGTGCATGATGCATCTTCAGAGAAACAATAGCGCGATGCCCCGAGACTTATAGCGTCAGATAATATCTACCCGTGAACAAATATCGTATTGGAACTGCAGTCTGATTAACGTTATGATACATACGCGATTATTGTATTATTAATATGAATATAACATTCATCATAAAAACATATGTTCCGTCTATTTCGGTGCTTTATTATAATTTTAAATTTAATGTTAATAAATAAAACGTAACATTATTCGGACATTCCACATGTTGTATCAGTAGAGAACTCTATTTTGAATATTTGATTCTGATTTGAAATTACATATTTATGTATGCCTAATAATAATAATCATTTTTACTATTGGTCACAATGTCGACCTTGTTTTTAAATAAATTGGCTGCTTATACCTCTTACTGAGGCAGCTTGAGTAGTAGGATGCCGATTAGAGGTAGCCAATCATTGAGTACTTTCTTAGATTTTTGTCAACCTTAAGTTTTTGTGTTTGCCAAGTGCTTTAAAGGTGATAATGAACACATTTTGTAATTTTGTTCATGCACAGTTTGTGTTAATAAGCAACATCTGTCCCTAGCAAATTTCAGTTATTAAATTGGAACCGAAGATTCTATATACTTTCGGCTAATGCAGTGTACTTACTAATAGTTCTTTCCTAAACAATTTACATTTATCTTCGATATGACTTTGTATGTAGCTTTGAAGCCAAACTATGTTTGCCATATGCATTATGCATTGTTGTAGTTTTTTTTTGTAGATATTATTTAATGCTTTAAAACATACATATTACTTATTTAATCAAACACAAATAAAACCTCGTTATGTCAAATACTGGTTAGCCATTTGTCTGTCTCAAGTGGTTTAATATCTACACACACATCGTAACTGTTTATTGTTTTTATACAACGTGTATTAAGAGGCAAGGATAACACTAATGTTAAGAATTTATCTGATAATCTAATTTAACCAGCGGACATTTAGTAATGGCTTTTCTAACTTTCAAATTTCTTTTCCTATTTCCTTTATTCCTTAATGCATGTTACAAACCACATAAGATTGAGATAAGAAAGCATGGGTTACATGAATTATTATATGTGATATGAAATTTATCCGATTGCTCTAAGGTCTTTAAAAAACTAACATAAGTGAAAAGGTTGTGAATCAAAGCATGATTTACGGATGTTTTTGTATCGTTATCATTCAATAACACTTTGTCAAATGAAATAATAAAACGTAAATTGTAAAATGTGTCGGAAAAAGCCATTATTTGTGTCTGAACAATACAATTTGAATCGCGAACATATGTCAAGCTGTAGTGATGTACATACGTTAACCAGCAGCATTACACTGTGGACTGATGCCTTCAACAAGACGTACATCTACACAAATTTTAATTGGTAGCCACATTTTCAAGACAAAACAGTATTTCGTAACGTACATAACAATATTCGATCCTGGATCATAGGCATATAAAGGTATGATGCAAAATTTAATTACACTGCCAGTCTACTTTGATGATGAAGAAAAATACATTTGAAACAAAAATCCATTTACCTGAATGGACGGTCGGATTCACAAATGGATATCACGTTACTTACTATACTGTCATTGAAGACATAACTGAAACAAATAGTATTTTATTTATTGCGCATACATACTGACATGACCTTTTGTGCTGAAGCTGTTATTTGTTTTCGCTTCATATCATTGTGTGTCATGGAATCAGTGTCCTGTTGCTACTACAGATATTAATCAAATCAGCCATATATAAAATGCAATTAATCACAAATGTATTTGATATTTGATAGCCTTCACTACCAGTTAGTCTTATCTTAATCAACCACAACGGAGCCGTGCTTCATTTAAAATTCGACATTTCTTTGCCCATGCTAGTTGCTAAATAAAGTTGGATATCTAGATTAATATAGTTAAAATATATATGCTTTATCTTGATTTTTTTTTTAAAAGCCGTTATCAGATTTGCGAATTTTTATAAATATCATTCACTTAATTTTATGACAAGACTGTTTAATGTGTAAATGTATATATAAACAAAGTACACATCGAATAATTTGCATGTTCCGCGGATCAAACCCGGGACCTACATAGCATAAAGCTTACTTACTGCCACTTTGCCATGCGGGCTTTAAAGTATATTACTGAATGTACATTTGATGCCATACACTTGTTTGCTAAGCAAACTGTACAAAGGGTTAAGCACGCTTTATATTTGTTGATAATATGTATAAATGATTAAAAATAAACGAACGTGTTATCTTATTAAGGATTATCACTTTTTTTTAAATATAATCCATTTATTATTTTTTTTAATCATGTCATTTTCGATTTATTTTCAGTTAAGCAGGTGTGAACAGATAACTTAAATTCACATTTAAAGGGAATGTTAAAATGGCGACTCTTGAAAATTAATCAATTATAATTGCATTAAATCGGTTTCGTATTATGTTATTGGTATTGAATTTTAAATGAGCCGATGTGCATCTTTTTGATTTACACCTGTGCTTACAGTAGTATTGTGCATGTACCAGTATGTGCTTAGTTACCAGTTAGGCCAATACTTAACCAGTTTAAACAGCTTCTAGTTTAAATACAATTATGCTCTTAAATTCAGTTGTGTATTGCCGGTATTATCTCGTTTAGCCGAGTCAATTGGTCATTATCATTAAATAAAAGGCAAGAAACACGCATATACCGATGCATACTGTCATCGTTTGAAAAGGTCGATGTAAAGCATGGGTTCATAAGCAAAAGTAAGTTTTGAAATTATACCTAACTTTCAAGATAAAACATAATCTTGGTCTGCCCATATTTTCACAGCAAAATGCTACTTTAGCCCATTATTATAAATCAAATGAAATGTTTGCATAGAACATACATTGAAGTCAGCATTCGTTCTTGCGATTTTCATCAGCGGACGATTACATATTTGATCATATGTGGTTTCCGTTGGTACAACTTATGCGTTTATCTTTAAACAAGTGTCACGTTATATTTCTTAGACTTGGCAACCACTTAGAAAAATTTGTGTTAAATTGTCCGACATTTTGTCGTTTCATCTTTTTGCGATTGGTAGATTAAATAGAATGTTTTTATGGTGATTTGTCTGACATTTAATGTAGCATTATTTTTTATCAAGGTTGATTAAATGGGCATAGTGTATGCTGTTGTAATGTAAACGGTCCATGTATTGCCGAGTCTATTAAAGAAATAGGTTCAAGATATGTCCTAATGGAATAAATATTCAAAATGCCAAACAAACAGTTGATAAATCGAATCGCTTATACAATGTTGTGCGATTCTTTTAACATGCGTTGCATACGATTTAAACGACAACGCTAATTGCATATTTACCATAATAAATGATACATGCAGTATACATACCCTTTTTCTTCAATAATTAGTTCTTCTACCACAGTATTGTTAGCGTCTACAAACGTTTCTACACACTGATATAGTTTGCCTAATTCATCCAAACGCAAGTAAGAAATGGTGAAAAAATGGTGACTTGACACCAGCTTAAACACACATTATAGTACAATATAAAGTCGTTGACACGTTTGATGATTGTTCTTATTTGTAACTAATAACTGGATTTATTGTATTGCGCTTAATAACTCTCTTACTGATTATATAACAGTTACATATATGCATGTTTATATGTGAACATGTCGGCAATTGAGATTGAACTTCTAAATGTGAAATAAAGAAGATCATTGGGATCGGGGTATTTTTTGGAAAACCCCTCTAATCTGCTGGTAGAAATGAAGCTTACCCATTTATAATAATGTCAAACTGACAGAATATATCAACCGTTTTATTAAAATCAAGCTTTTATTGTTTGATATAATGGACCAGTTTTGTTTTTTCTCGAAGTTTGTGAGGTTTTCTAAATTCGAGGGAATTCCGGAATCAGTTTATTTAGACTTTCACTTCTAACAATGACTTGCTGTTGGAATATATAAATTGGGATTGTGTATAAGTAGTTAATATTGATATGTTATATACTATTTTATAAAAAGCATGCGTATTAACGAGCTCTCATTCATACCTTACCTTAAGAAACAGGTCCATCGATTGTAATTGAAATTTCATTCATCTTTTGAATACCTTCACATCATAACACCTGTCTGATTTGTAATTGTGTTTCAATTAATACACAACTAAAGTGAAAGAATGCACCTAATTTATTTGGAACAGTATCTCTGTTTATTCAACACTGTTTCAATACGAGGCAAACAATTTTTATAAGCTTTTAAAAGCTGAATCAAATATATTTCATATAGTTTCGAAAGAGTACCATGTATGATTGATATATGCTTTAATACCAAATAATGACATCTGAAAGTAAATTACCAGCGCAAAACTGTTAATTAAGATTGATTATCGAACAATAATTGCAAGTTGTTTTATATTAAGTGTGTTATAAAACAATCAAATCATCCCTGGAACCTATCCAGAACTGTCTTAAAAATATTAGTTGTGTTTTAAGACTAATTCAGTAATGAATTCGTTACATATTTGTTTAAACCTTTTTATGTAGCTCGATTATATAAAACGCCTAAGGTTTATTTAAAACGCTCTTGAGTCTGTTTCCTGGGACTAGAACCTGTACTTAGTGTCTATGGTAGAGATCTAAAGAACGCTCCCACAATGGGGATCAAACATAAGACCTCCTGGTCTCTAGGCGGACACCAAATCAATTACGCCATGGCGCCTGTTTATAGACTATACAAGTTAATGAACAACATAGCAAAATGGAATACGCACAACAGCATTTTATTGGTTAACGCAACGCAATTGATATCGTGTTGAATGTATAATTTCATTGTGTCTTGCAAAACCCGCTTAGTTCTCGTTCGATGACATCCGAGTCAAATCCGAAAATGAAACCGCCATATTGATATGTTTCGCTGCACTTGCGACACACTACTTATACTGAACACAATTCTTGACACCGACGTTAACGGTGTGCAGATTGACACAAATCTTCATTAATCCTGCAGAAAATGCACAATCTATCAAGAGTACATTTACCTAAATGTTTAAGGTATGCATTGTGTATTGCTGTGTGTATGTGTGCTATAAACAGTTGTAAGTCTAAGACAACTATACTACAACAAATATGTTTCCAATAAAATAGCAGTAGACTAGTATTGTCTTAGATTTGTATAGTAAAAGAAAACTAATCGGTTATTACTGCTATAATAATGTGCTGGGTAGCAAGTCTGGTCCAATTAAGAGCACATTATTCTTGCCTAAGTGTTACACATACATTCCACTTAAAGCAAAGACAATATACATATATGTTTAACATGATTAGGTTGTAACGCAAAATGTTATTATCATGCCTGTGTATGTAATACAATCTACATAAATTAATGTAATTATGTTTTCAAACACAGCTAGCAAGCTATTAAATACAATTTAACATAACCTATTTTCTCATACACTATAACAAAGAATATTGAAGATGAATTCATAGAGCAAATAGTAATATACGTAACATTAGACGGAATTAAAATAACCCATTAATAAAATATTGCAGGACCATACTTCAGTCTGCTGAATTGATACAAAAAATGTTTGTTATGTAGGGCAACTCTACTTTGTATTCTAATTATTTTAATTTGTCCATCCAAGAAGAACCTTCGGCTGATAGATGATGTTTGTTTAGGTGGTTGTATGTATGGCCCCAAGG
>NC_068360.1:102259133-102386633 GCF_020536995.1 Dreissena polymorpha | reverse complement strand
GTAGCCTGCCTAATTGTTCACTGAATCCCGTAGTGTCACAAACTATGTTTCTGGCTCAATTAAAGAACACCCGGCCATGTTGATACCTCATGTATTACCAAATCTGCATGAAAGGAACTATTGATAGCCATCACTATAATAAAAGTAAGATTGCCAAGCTGCGCTAATAAAAAACTAGGTACTTTGGTGCAATTAAATTAAAAACTTTTGAGAATTATTTATATGCAAGCACATATATGATTTTGGTGTATTAATACGCTCTTTCATTTGAAAATACCATGGTGCGGGAAGTTTTGTTTGCTTAGTGAAAAAAAACATATTAGAACATTCTTGAACTCGCACCCCGCCCCCCACCCCTCATAAAGACATTGAAATATTAAAATAATAATTGTGCTGTAATGAAAGGCTTAGTAATGACTTTGGTTTGTTCAAAAACATGACCCCTGGCTGTGGGAGAATTATTCCTTTTACAAATTTAGTGAAATCGTGGGATCTCTGTATGCTCAGAATATATAAGTCTCGTTTGATCTCAGTTAAGCACCTTCAGGTATTTGCTATGTTGTTTTCGAATTTATTAGTAAGCTTAAGTGTGTTGTGTTTTATTTTATGCAATCATGCAACCAAGTAAAAATGTATATGTGTACTCATATGTAAGGCGTTGATTCGTGTTTGCCATAAATTAATGCTTCGAAATGTATGCGATACAGACAGTGTGTAAGCTTTTGCAATTCAGACATAAGTTGTTACATAAGATAATGTAAGTTTGCATGTATATCAGAAAATATTTAATGACAGTTTGATAACAAAGTATGCTTGATGTTTAAACAACAGATTAGTCGAGACTTCTTTTTAACTCTGTAAGATAACGTATTGGTTGTATTTCGAACTACAGACAGCGTGTATATTACAGGTGACATGTGGTGTTGATTCCACTGAATGAAAAATCTAAGTTCAATTCTAAAATAGTATAAATACTTATATATGTAATATTGTCAAGACCTGTATGCTTAACGTGTTTGAAACGTGGTTGCGGATGTTGTTTTTTTTTTAAAAACAGTGCAGCCTAATAGAATAAGCTGCCTTAACACCACGTTTATTCCTATAAACAATACTGATGTTAGAAATTAAAATTAATTTTCAATCAAGCTAGTTTACTAAAATATTATAAAATACAAATATATATGCATGCACATAAACATAACGCAACACTGAACGTGTTTTGTTTTTTACGATAATGAAACCATATATACATAAATTCTGGAAACAGTAATACGAGTGTTTTTAACAGTTTGCCTACTATAGATATACCATATATTTATTGTCTACAGTTTAGAAAATTTAATTCGCAATAACATGAATATCAATGTGCCATTCGACTAATACATTTACTTTATGGAGGATGCTTATGCTTTTTTTATGTTTAGTGATTGCACGATTAACGTAATGCATGCGACAAACGAATGGCTCTATACGTATTCACGTTTAAAAGTCACTGACCCTAGTGTTTAAGTCATAAGAAACCTCAACGGCGATTGTATTTCACCCAAAACCCAAAACAACGGTGATTGTATTACACACAAAACACAAAACAACGGTGATTGTACTCCACCCGAAACCCAAAACAACGATGATTGAATTCCACCAAAAATCCAAAAACAACGGAGAGTTTATTACACACAAAACCCAAAACAACGGTGAATTCCAACACATCTTTACAAACAACGTTAATTTAATACAACACCAACCCACATACAAATAATGGCATATCGTCCGAATAATATTACATAGTTTTGAGTCTTGCAACGCAAGATCCCAGCTTTATTCATATTTTGTGTTTATGTTGGTTTGTAATGTGCTGTATTGTGCTGTTTTGTACTGTTCGGGCAATCGGTCACTTGCCTTAAATGACCAAGTCAGACATCACTGACAACCAAGGCCTGTGGTTTATCAAAGAGATCATAGCCAGAGTTCATCATGTATCTATGGACATAAGTCCACAGGTATGTAATGAACACTACTATTAATAACTAAGTACATGAATGAAATGATAATTATATCATTTAAGAAAACTGTTGTTAATAGTTTTATTTGATCGATCGTCAAAAAGTTGTAACTCTGTTACTCTTGTATCTTCAATGCAATTGAGTAATTAAATAGTAATTAAATTGAATGCGTTTTAATTCCCTTTTATTATTGTTTAATTTGAGTTACAAAGCTATAACGTTAAATTTTATTTACACTTTAATGTATTATGAATATTTCTGGGCCAAGTGTGAGGTTGAGCGCTCTATAACCAGGTTTAAACCACCAATGCTTTGCATTGACCGTTCCAAGGTGGTGACCCCAGCTTTATTCATATTTTGTGTTTATGTTGGTTTGTATTGTTCTGTATTGTGCTGTTTTGTACTGTTGGGTCAATCGGCCACTTGCCTTAAATAAAGGACCAACTAATTGTTTTATAGCAGCTGGAGTTTCACTTCTTTATATTGCAGCAATCGAGATCATATCTCACATTAGTATCAGCTGCTTTCTGTTTAAACATTAACTGGTCAGTGGTGATCGCGACGTATGTAAACAGGGTGCATAATCAATATATTTCAGGGGTTTAAACACGGACTGGATAGAGTGTAAACACACCGTTAAGAACTTTATTTTTCAAACTAGCTCAAGTTATTGAAATTTAAATGCAAACATATTTAGTGCATAAAGACAGTTTTGCTTGCTTGAGGTATTACCGTATAAATGAATGCAGTATACCTATAGTTTTTGAACAAGAACACGTTCTTATTAAATAAAGTAATTCTGATGTATTCCACATTTCCATAAGCAGAAATATAATCCGTCTGTTATGCCCTATTAACAATTCTTAAGAACATATTATGTTAACTAGTGTTCGAAAAAATTACCATTTACCGGTTCCTACAAAGTTACGTGATTGTGCACCCTGGTTAAGGAGTCTTAGACAGATTGCAGCTCTCTGTTGAAGATATACACCAGGCATTTATTTAAAATCAGTGTGTCAAAGTTTACGTTAAAGTATGGATTTACAAAATATGATTTTGCGTTCCTTTTCCGAATAAAAATATTATTTGTGTACCTGTTAAGTACGTTCAGTAACACAGTAATACAATCTAACTAAAACAAATTATCTAACGTGATTGGTTTACTTAGTTCGGTTGATATCATATCCATATAACTAATTGCGTCCATTTGGTAATATTGTTTTTGAATCCATATATATGTAAATTTACTATCATTGTACAATCTCAATATTTACAGGCTTCATCAGAAAACATGGGTACATTTATGTGTTGTGTATTATTGTTTAGTTAACATCTCCACAATTTCACTTGAATACTTATGACATAAACTAGCATACTCATGTGTACAAGTAGTTGTCTTGCGGTACTTAAGGAATATTCGCTTTTGTCTAGAAAACAACTTCATATATCAGATAAATTATGTAAAGGGCATTCATATTGAAATTGACTTTATTTTGGTATTATATTTTTGATAATTTTTGTTTAATGTTGGATATCCTTCAATATTAACTGCGATCTAATTATAAACAACGACACCGTTCACTATGTGGTTTTTTTCGCCAGGTTTGTTCGCGGTAAACAGGTTTTCGGCACTAATATTGAATAAAACATTAATACTTTGGTCATTTTTGTATCTAAGTATTTAAATATATGTAATTGAAGACATCACGTAAAATAAATAGCACAGTTATGTTTAAGCACTGTCTGTTATTTTCGTTAGCTCAATCAATCAAACAAAAACAAATCAAATATTGTCCGAGTTTTACGACATTTAATAAACCAAAACTCGATAAATCCTGGCAGCGAGAGATGTTTTCTGTCAGATTTGACAAGGAGGTCATGCAGGTTTGCTTTTACACAACACCAAGAGAGCGCGTATGAACTACCGCGATTTATCCCGATCCGTGAGTTAACCGGGTTTGAATATCCTGGATATATCGGATGACAAAGCAAAAACGATTACATCATAGTTCATGCATACGATGTGGATGCGATCCGTTCATTCAAGCTTTAATACCATATCGGTAAAGTAGGTATGGCACGACGATATAACAGCACACGTTATATTAACCGTTACTCATTCAACTACCGACCTATTTTAACGTTTGAACCATAAATCTTATCAAAACAGTAAGATGTTAAAACAAACAATACTGGTAAATACGTATCAATAGTTAGTCAATGTAAAATAAAATTGTTCAAACAATCGGTTAACATTACAGTTTCACTAAATTTTGTTCTCGACAAATTTATGTCAAATATTTCAAGTTAAATGATATTATATATCATGACAAAAAAATATTGTTAAATGAACACCATTCAATAATTATTAAAATAAAAATAACATAGACAGCTTTCTGAAACCAGTTTGACTTCTCTGCAAGTTCACAATAGTTAATTGAACTATAATAGATGTCTCGCGTAACTCTAATTTCAGTCGTACATTCACCCCTTTGTTCAACAATTTGCTTTGCGTGTGTCATTATTTGAAGAACAATTCGTGATCAATTATATTGGCGACATCATTCACTTAAAAAACTACGTTCACGTCGAAATAAACAGTGCATTATACGCGAAGTGATTTATTACGTGATGAGTTGTACTTTTTATTTGTAAGGCTAAGCATTAATACAAGTATACACTGTATAACCATTATATGTTTAGAATGAGCAACACGTTTGTTTTATAAATGTTTTGAGACTTATTTTTATATCGGGTAAAATGTTTTATTAAGCCTAATCACGAAAGCAAATGAGTGACAGTGTCAACCTTTCAAAATATAATTGTGAACGACATTCAAACAAATAGGCTTTGATGCATTGATTCAACTCACATTTTGCTAATGATATTTTCGACTGTATACTGAGATTATAATAACACATCCCAATTGATCGATGCTGATATTAAACTAAAATTGGTTTGTTTCACATATTTTTATATTCAAGTAATTAGTTGAGAATATTTTTTAAGATATATAATACATTTTGTCCACTGTTTCATAGATACTGAACAGTTAAAAATACATAGTTATTAATGGAATATAGCGTATACACTTATGTATAATGCTGTTTGCATTTGTACATAATGTTAGTTATGTTTGAAATAATTGTTACACACGCGCTTACGTGCAAAGTGTAGCGCCTTAAATGAAAATCTTTTCAGACGTAATATTTCGACATCCCAGTTACGTTTATGTGGACATCATGAAACGTTGGCATATTATTGTCGCAAATTCAGTAAGTATGCACATTTCCGTGGCAAACTGCTTAACACAATATTTTTAGACCACTGCATTGATAAATTATATTTGGAGTTTGAACACGTGACTACCTTTCAAATATTTAAAACGCTGATGCTTTAAACAAATGTATTTATTTAATATGCTACAGAACGAAGACAAGACAAAACAAGACAAATGTTTATTTTTAAGTAAGTAATATGTTAAGTTAATATGCCCCATAGCGACTCTAAAACCTTTTTCTTCATTTGCACTTATCAAACATTTCAAAACTTCTTTTATCTTCTTCACAAGACTCTACCACTTTCATATTCACCTTCCAAATCTCTAAAATCCCTTTTTCACAACTGAAACACATAACTCGGAGTTTGCTATTATTGTGCTATTATCAAAATCCAAGTACACTCGCCTGACAACAAGTAATGATGTAGACAACCATCGTTTAACACAATTGATTGCAAAGATACCGCTGCAGATAACATTGCACATGTATTTTGCGAATAAAACTAACTCCCAAAACAACGTCAATTCGTATGTTATGGCAACAGTACTTATGAATCAATATGTTTTTTTATTGATTGGCTGTGTTTTTATTTGATGCAATTTGTTTCGTTCGTTGCACAAAAGAGGATCTCGCCGTATAAGATGCTATACATTAATTATCGATGATCGTGAAAGGAAACACGGTGAATGTTTCAAGCTTTTTATTTACAATTGCATGTTTAAGTATAACAAATTGCGACGACGAGAAACACAATAAAAATATGGAGACTCTTTACAAATCATTAAACATCATTCCGCACAAGGACATGTACGTCATCAAAACTCTATTTTCAGCTTTTCTTGTAAATGTCTGCGAAATGTCTGTATGTATAACATACTGATCTCTATTCATAAGTATACATTTGTGGAAATATAGGAGACACATAGGACTCTTTAACATGAGTTTGCAGTGGGCTTTATTTACAACGCCAGACGGGTTTTATGAGACGCGGTTAACAAGTATACGCTTATATACCCGTATTCATATTTCGTTTAAAATATATGCAGATAAAGTTCAAGATTTATCACCATAATCACACTTATTTCAATATTTCATTTGATCTAGGTTGATAGGGGTGCTATCTATGTTATGGTTACACCACGTCCAATATATGTTGTGAGTCTGTCGATTAGGCCAAGGTTGTAGATTATTCAATACGTTTATGCAATAAAATACATTTAAGTTGATTTAAATTCCGAGTATTAAAAATGTCATCATTTAAATTTCTCATCAATATTACTCCGATGAACACAAGTCAAATCACAATTTGACTACAAACCAGAAAAATTATGCATGCATTGTATTTATTTTCGTTATGTTAATGGATTATTATACTTCAAATGGACATTGCCTAAGACCATATTTAAAAGTGTTATGTATGAATATTTGCAAGCACAATTTATGTCGATTATTTGTATAGTTTAACCTGTGAAACTTAAGAAAAACTAGTTCTGGTCTGTTGTTATGATAATTCATTATGAATTACTCATAACTTGATGAGAGTAGTGTATCTCCCTATGTAGTATATCTTATTTGAAAAGCAAACATGACGAAGTTATGACTTACACGGATAGGTGTGCATTATACAATACATAATATTATTGTGATGCTTCTTTAGTTAAAAATACCTCGGTGATAAGTACAATAAACTATATTGCCTATCAACTCAACACATATAGGGTTTATTATCGTATAACAATACAAACGACACTTTGCAATTCTCAATCTAATATACACCGAATACGATAAGAACGCAATTAATGTTCTCGAACGTCGATATGATGGAATAAGCTGCAATCTTATTGAACATAAATATCCAACTAAGTATATGTTTAAGTCTTAACTGGGGACGGATAACATGTATGCACACGCCAATGGCTATCAGATTGCGCAGTCCGTGTCGTTTACTCCTTCAACGAGATAAAGCCGTGTTAATTCTCGCTAGAGATATATTGTCAATAATCAAATGGCAAGTATTAATTGGATTATTTACTCTAGTTTGTATAAACTTTGAAGCGATTTTAAGCTGGTTATTTACTTGTTCAAACAATGAAAACGCAGTGAAACGATAACGTTAACTTAATCAGTGTACAATGGTATCGTCATTTGTACCATGGCTTCGTGGTTGACGCGATAGTTTACCAATCATAAAGTTAGCGTTCAAAATCAAGAAGACATTATTAATGTTGATTTTTGAGCTGCGCCACTCATTAAATGTTTAATGTTCTGATCACGCTTGACGTACATTTTAGAAATCACTTATGCCAACGAATATCGTATTATATTTTCGATTGTTCTTAATTCATCAAATATTGAACAAATCGATAATTGTGCCGTGTAAACCAATCATTGTGAATTAACCTTATGGAATAACTTCGACGACGTCATTAAAAATGCACAAATTGTAGGATAAAGGTAATTGCATTTAAGTATCGAAGCATGTGTATTATTAGTTTGTAAGCAAATGCATGGAAACAATACCTCCGTAATACTTTAACAGGCTCTGGCTTTGCAAACAATCTTAACAAGAAACACAATTACCATCGTATTAATAATTAATGAGACCATACAGCCAGATAAAGTAAAATTGGGAATGCCAAATTAGTTTTGTTAGTTAATGGCAAGCTGCATTCATGGTAAAGGCGCCGATGTGGAATTTTGAAATGTCAGTATTGATGTTTCTATACGATGGCTAACGATGAATGCTAAAATGTTGTTGAATAGAATGATATAATCATACTATAATTGACCAAATTAAAACAGTGCACGTGTAGGTAGTTGCTAAAATAAAAACATAAATGTGTGCATTGATTTACATTGACACCAACAAACATACCACTGTCTGCTTATGATTCTCTAAGTCTAGTGGAGAGACTCTAACCTATATGAGAAAGACTTACGTACTTCAAACGCCAAGTAAGTCAATGAAATCTAATTGATGAATAATATTTCGACAGTGTGTGACATAAATGGAAGGTGTTATTTTGTAAAAGCGATTTTTAACGCCTATGCATTTTCTGAATGATGCTTATTATTAAATAAACGTGTGTACGATCTCAATCAAATCTTAAAAATAATGCTCTTAAAGAGAATACTTCATTTAAATATTTTTAAATTTTATCAACTCAAGCTTCGTCAATTCTAATTGATTTATACTCAAAATAATACATATAATATAAGGCAAAATAATCTATACATAATTATGATATGGTTATGGTGATTGTACGCTTCACTTTTCCTTAAAGACATTTTTAATTTATGAAGTATTATGTATATCCCTTCAATACGTGAATATTGATCCTTTCAATATTTTTTGAATATTACTCGCGTATTCAAGACGAATGTAATTTATTTGCACGCATTGTATATAAAGCAAATAAGTATGTCTAAATAAAGAGCTGCTTTGTACAAACAAATGTTATAATAGTGTTCAGGTAATCAGGTTTCATATTCAGAAAAAGTATATTTGTTTGATCATACTACACTTCCTTGTCCAACATCACCTTGTCATTCGGTTTTGACGATCTGCATACTATATACATTAAGCTGTGTATGACATGTGTATAAACACATATTTTAGAAACGGATCCATGCAAGCTTATTGTGTTTGTCATTACATCCTTCCTTCACGTTTTATTTCAAAAACGCTCAGCAATATATGTTTGAACCGATATGTGATAAATAAATATATCGTACAGATGAAATATAATGAATGCATGATCGAGCATGGTTTACCTCTATTATAAATTGTTGTTATTTTAGAAAATCACAAGGCTAAATAGAGTGTATTTTGATTGCATATTTTCCTAATGGGTTTTGTCTGCATGTACTGATTCTCAACAACACGACTTTGCAAGAACGAATGGTACAAATAAGAATTATGGGTAAGTTGTTGTCATAAACAAATGGCTACAATTTATTTGTAACAAGTTATTTCTTTTATTCTATAAAAAACACTGTTGCATGTACATAAATAATAGTAGTTGTTATTTTTACTTGACTTTGAGTTAACGTTACTTTGTCCTCAATTATAATTGTTCTGATCAGAGAACACACGCGAATTGTGAGAACGTTACATTTTATATTCTCTATTTATTACACATTTTTACCACGGAATCGGAGTTCTTGCAGCGAATCCTCACACTAGACAAGATCAATTTTCAAGAAAATAACTTAAATATTATCGAACCACTCTTAAGTAAATATAAGACACTTTTTAATCCTTCTAATGCACATCATTTGTTTGTGCTTCATTATTGTATCGAAAGAGAGTTTGGGCTGTATGAAGGAGTCATATGTTTCCAGTTGTACACACGTATGACTGAACAAGGAAAGGTATTGTTTGTAAAGCTTTATGAAATACACACATGCGCATGCATTTTTTGTAGCATGTTTAATACGTCGTCTATATTAAAAATACTTGTTTTGTTTAAAAACACGAAATAAAAGTTACACGATTGTCAAACGCACATTTTTAAATGCAATACGTCTGTTAAGTTCCATCTACGCATTGGTATTATGAAATGATGTCTTTGTTCGAAACGAAACGAAAACCGAGACCATACAAATACAATAGTTTAGAGCCCTTTTCAATACAAACATAGATTTGACAAGGGAAGGTTTCATTTTGCAATGCAATTATTCTTACCGTTTTGTCAAACACGCATAAAGTAAACATACATGTAAAGTTCTGTTTTGTAGTGAAGCAACTAGTATTCTATGAAATGTAACGTGTTAATTGCCCATATGCACAAAATACAAGTATTAAACATGATATTGCTGCTGTGGGCATATATGTTAATGGGGGGTATATAAGGTGGTATTCGTATTTAACAATATAAATGCAGGTCGGTGTGTGATGGCATTTAAATGACATATACACAAACATTAGTACGATTTGTTATTGTCTGCTGAACACATATATTATATTATATTATATTATATTATTATTATGATGAGAATGTGATGCTTTGGAAACGAAGTATGCGTTATTGTGAATTATGAAATCATTGATATACAGCGAACAGGTCGCAATCATCTAGTTCGTTAAGATGATGCAATACCAAAGATACAAATTGCGAGTAGGTCAGTTTCGTGAGTATTTGGTGTCAAATTCACATTGAGCGTCATTCAAAATAAACTGTGTAATAAAAGTTAAAGGTTAAAGGTGCGGTTTATAGTCTGCTTCTATATACATATTCAGCCGACTTCACAAACAACCCCCCGATCACTGGGATCTAAGTCGTCCGTTAACATATGGCGCACCAGGCAGCCACGGAACATTGGCTAATTTCCCTCACAGGTACCCATTTATACACCTCGGTGGAGAGGAGCAGTTGTGGGACAAATTTCTTGCTCAAGGAAATTACAGCGGTCAGGGCGGGATTCGAACCTGGGACCTCTCGATCCCTACGCCAGCGTCCTACCATTAGACCACTGCTCCCACAATAAACGTATATAATCAAACAATACCATATTAAGAAGAACAAATATTAAAAATGTTTGATCAAAAATACATTTAACTAGAATATATTACGTAATGCAAGATTACCAGCCGTAAACGAAACAGTTGGTCTGTGCATCCAAAGGTTTGAACAATTTACAAATTGCATGCGACCATATGGCATACTCTAGTACATTCAATTACCAAAACAAACACCTCTACATTAAATAACTCAATTGAAATAGTCGATATATATGGTGGTATAAGCATGTATATGTACGTATAAACTGGCGTTTACCGTTTAAGTGCAAAATAAACTGTATGCTGTTAATGCATAATGTTTTAGATCTACATTTTATTTTAAGAAAGTGTTCTCACAAACAACATAGCATTTCACTGTTTTCATATGTTGTGTAAACAAACATGTATGTAATATACAGCAATACATATAGTGCATGCACGTATAAAATGGTATATACAGTTCTAGTGAATTTTAATAGTAATGTTCTTAATGTTGTTTTAGCACGGTGTGTATTGGATCTACATTTGAATTTAAGATTAACAGTAATTAATTTAGTGTGTCCAAACGTATGACGACAGTCATTGCAATGATTGCCCTTTTTTGAATCAAAGTGATTTTTTTAAATAAAAATGATTGACATGCAAAATAACAGCCACTTTATGAAAGCAATCGTGTGTTTTTGTAGTTCTAATATAACAAATAATATTTAAACCTGTTGCTATTTAACACCATATACAGTACGATAGACAAGTGAAATTTCTAAGTAATTGGGTAGTTAAATGCACAAGAAAATTGCATGACTTAGAATAATACTGTACTGTTTTTTTTTATTTTGAACTACATCCGAAAGAAGTTGACCATTCAAACTGTCTGGTGCGTTCAGTTTTAGTATCGGTACATTTTAGGAATAAAATGCGGTTTAGAAATGCGCTTACTATTTATTTCGACTTATATTCACTTCTTTAAAATGAATAATTCTGATGTCTGAACACTTCATTTAAAACACCCTTTACATCAAAATCAACATGTTTTAGCTAAACGGACATTCTTATAGTAAACACTAACAAGTAACTGTCAAAGCGGGAGCTATTCATCAAGATTGCGGTAAGTCATGAGCGTGAAACGCCAGGAATAATTATACGATCACCGGATAAACCGAAACAAACGGTAAGTAAATTACACCGTTCTGATTAAATAGCGGTTCATTTCACATCGCCCGTAGTCAGGGGGGCACGCGTATACGGGAGCTTACCACGTTTAAGTGAGAAAGTTGTTGCAAAACCTCAAAGATGGCGTCGTGTGTTGGATTTTCTTAAAGGACGAGAAGATATTTTCAACCGGTCAGCCCCTTTAAATTTATAATTATTTTAAATGAATACGCCGTTTGGGCTCTCCGGTGTGTGTGCTTCCCTCGGTTTTTTGTTTCAAAATCGTAGACGTCGGGATAAAAAAGTTATTGAAGGAAACCCGTCCACAAATATGTTGTCTACTTACGGGACGTTCGAGAAATTGGATGTACACATATCATTGTCTCTTATAATACACTGTATTGACACACGTGAACAGTAAAATATAAAATCATGATTATTTCATTTTACCGACGCCGTTTTATCACTGATAATTAATTTATTGGCAAACATTATTGGTTTAACCCCCTTATTTGGAACTGACTTTTTTTTAAGCACATTTTGGGACCTGACTTCCAAATGACAAACAGCTCTTTCATATGTAAAAGAGCTTGACATGATATACCTACCCATCTTAAATAAAGTGTATTTGTGTACTTCAATATAATAATTTTATAGCATGTTACGTGGTGCAATATAAGTGTTTTCTTAATCACGTTACTTACTGTAGAATAATAATAATGCTGTTCGAAAAACCTGCCGACCAATTGAATCAATTCACCTATTTTCAAGAAGATGGGTTGTGTGGTGGCTGATGAACGAGATAATAGAACGTTTATCTTTCAGTAATATTATAATTAATTTCATGTATTTTATGATGTGTCGACCTTATTCTGCTATGAACTTTTTTTAACCATTCTTTTACTGTCTTTTCAGATGATGCAGGTTAAAGGGCGAAAATAAGTGCATCTTTCGTTGCAGTATATGTAATGAGGAATTTTACATCAGGGGAGGATTGAGATAGTATGCGCCATTCATGGACCACATGAGTGTAAATGTAGAACATGCAAGAAAGAATCCTTCTACAGAGCAGGACAAAAACAGCAAAGAAAAAACACAAATATAACAAAACATGTACAGCTGATGTTTGTAGTGTTTTTGTTTAATTTATAATGTCTACATAGACACGTCTCACATATAATTGCTATGAGTGCTACTTACTTACACTTTTTATTCCGTATATGTCATGATGCTAGTTTCTTACTTTGTTATGAAGATAAACCATTATCTGTGTTACGTCATTTCTTCCTACGATGTCTCTGCATAAATTTTCAATTTTATTCAGCACTTACATACATGATAAAAAAGATTTGGGTCGGATTTATTTTGTTATGCATTTGACATATTAACATTACTTACGATTAGAAGGCAATGTTAGGAACAAACGAAATAATCTTTCTAAGTGAACCAATACTTTATTCCCTCAATACAACAGTCATAAATACTATGTATTTACATCGGTATACAAGAGGAAAAACATACATGTATAAAAATTATATTGATCCTTTCTACTGAAATCATATCGTGTATTGCATTTGCACAAATCTTTCTATCCACTACAAATTCACTTTTTGCGATTATAATGTAGTGACCAACTCAGAACTGGTTTAAAAGTAGGTCGTCCAAAATGTGTCACATCAAAGTCACATACATGTATCAGTATCGTAATGGTAAAACGCGTCAAATGTCATTGTATTAAATAAACAATTCATATTTCAGTATCATAAACAAACATCCACCGATATGCATCTTCTAAGCAGATGTCAGGTATTCCAAATTGCTTAATGTATTCCGAATCGCAACAATGGCAGTATTTGGTTACATCAACCTTATACTAGTATCAAACCGGCTTTACCCTCTTCTGTTTTTCATTACACTTGTATTGCACGTATATGTGATTGTTTGGAAAGGTACTTCGACGTAATCTTTTTTGTTTGATTGGTGGGTTTTCATGTACCTATCGCATCCTAGAGCGGTACACACTTCGTTACGCCGTCTTTTTTAATCTTGGCATCCTCAACATATATAACTGGCGTCTAGATATCTGGAAATAGTAAGCACAGTATTCCGTTGGATACATATTCAAACATAAGTGTGCCCATATGTGTTAAAATAAACAGGTAAGAATTACACTGTGTTAATAATACCGTCGAATGTCTTACATTACACACACTAAACGTTAGCGTTAAGAACGCGATAATAGCCGATAAAACATATCATAATAACAATTAATAATATAACAATTAATAGAAAAAAGATAACTCTTGATTTCTTCAAGTGAAAATGTTTTCCAAGACATTCGCACCAATGCGGAATTCATTCACGAAAGTTATTTCGCATAAAACCTTCTAGCATAGGAAAGAGCTGTTTATTATTTGGAAGTCAGGTCCCAAAATGTTCTTAAAAGGAAGTTTAGTTCCAAAAATGGGGGTTAACCCGTTATAATTCGGCATTGAATGAATAAATAGACATAACAACGCGTCGAGATAATAAAATATTCGTGATTTATGTTATATTTTACTGTACACATGCACAAATACTTTTTATTATGAGAGAAAATGATATTCAAACATCCAACATCTCGAAGGTCAAGAAATTAAACAACAAATTTGTCGACGGTTTTGCTTCAATAACTTTTTTATTCCGACGTCTACGGTTTTGAAACAAAAAACCGAGGGGAGCACAAACACCGTAGAGCCGAAAGGGCTTATTCATTTAAAAGAAATATAAATATAAACTGGTTTACCGGGTGAAAATATCCGCTACTCCTTCACGAAAATCACTTTAACGACGCCATCTTTGAAGTTTTGCAACAACTTTCTCGTTTAAACGCGGTAAGCTCCCGTATACGCGTGCCCCCCTGCGTAGTGATGTTAATAATCGCTTGTACAGGATCCAAATTACTAGTTATAAACATGCAGGCGATTAACTTGCCATTTAAGGTATCGCATTTAAATGATCCAGCCAATTATATGAATAAGAAGAACGTTTACAGAATATTACATTGGCTGGCAATCAGGGTCAAATCGTATGACTATTCGTTTAATTTATAATGCAAGTTTCGTCTCTTTGATAATTTATTTCAATGAGTTCCGCACATAGTTTTGTGTACTATTATTAATTGCAGGGATTAAGGCTATGTAGCTAGTATCAACCACATTAAATATTCATTAAGTAAAATAATGATTTAACGTTTTTAATGCAAACGTGTTAATTAGTAGCTTGTGTCATTGTGATAACACTTTATACATGGACCAATATCAAGTAATTTTAATTAGATTTCTATATATTCATGCACGTTCTAAATATCTTGACGGGAGTGCATTATAGATGTTTAACTAAATGATACATCATTAGCTGTAAACAATATGTTTGCCATTTAAAGTACACAATAATGATTTAAATATACTATGGATTAAAGTCGTTAGTGTTGTAACAAACTTGTCAAACATGTGATGTGCATTAAGAAAGAGTTTCGGCTACGAGAGCTTAGTCACGGTTTGGCTACTGGCCTTATTCAAACCTGAAAAATGCATCTTCATTTCGAAATCATATTTTAGAATGTCAGTACATATTTGTCGATTCCATCTCGTCATTGCGTGCCTGAAGCTAAATGAATTTGCCCTTACTTAGCTCGATTAATTAACAATGTGGAAAAACCCAGGGTTTACATACGTATATTTATGTTTTTGTTTGCTTAATATATTCATGCGTCTTAAACGATCAAACTTTGCAGTATGCAGTCAATTTAAAACACTTAAACTAATATCGAGAGAAATGTATTATTGTAAAGAAAGAGACCTCATATTCGGACGTATTAACCGTAACTGTGGTTGAATTATATGATGATAAATTGAACGTATTACGTTTGATCCGAATATGCTAAAGGAAAGCATGCGCTGTTTTTTCAAAAACAGCGCGTCGATATACACTTTTTATTTAATTGTATATATATTTGTATTTTACTAGAAATCTCAAAAGCTTTTTCACATGCTCTTCATGTTGCTTCAGCTTGTTTTGTTATCTCAAAAAATACTAATAAGTTCCCCGTTGGCGATAAACTGGTAAACCCCTTGTTTGTTCAAACATAAAACCACTTCAGACAGTGAGCAATTAAAAAAACAACTGAATGACTCCTTTGCCGATTATTTCCTATACAACCGAACCGTTGATTGTTTTTTTAATATCACTTGTAGAAAGCGGTAAAAGAAAATTATATTACAATTCGAACTCCGATGAAACATCAATAACCAGCACGCATTTCATTATGGCGTTTGAGATTTAAGATTAAATTGTCGATGCACAAAGACAGTATACATACATTACACAAACGACAGAACAATTAAACATTGTTAGCATGATTGATTTAATGTGTTTTAATTGGCAACCAAATGTCTAAGATAGATGCATCATTGAGTAAACTACATTTTGTCATTTAGTTTTTTGACCGAGGAATATAAGATACATGCATATATTGCTTAAATATACACGGTACGGCCAAATCGACTACTACTGGATATGAAGATACAAAGATATGAATAATGACCTAGACAACAAACATGGACTGACATGATACGGATAGTCTGATACTCAAATGGACATCTCCTTACTTACATCAGCATTTAGGAAAATTCATCGCACGCCACCAAATGCTTTCACAGTACCAATGAACACATATTAAATTTAGCGCAAAATGATTTCTGGTTATATTTATGTTCCGACTCATTCCCGCCACAATATCTAAAATCTATTGACACGGCACATTATATTTTAAATTCAATGTTGAATGTAAATGAAAAATAAAATGCTACATTCATTACCCAAAACGCCGTTTTTTTTGTTCACATTAAGTTTGTATTGAAGATGAAACAGATATTTGTGAAATGTTCATGGCTCAAATATGGTACACATTGATGACGTGAACCACATTATATGTCAACAATTGAAGATGTCGGTTACCTAACAAGCAGCTCGTCATGGCGTAGGGTACCGATTGCCATTTTACCCGGTTCAAACCCCCAATGCTTTGCATTGACCGTTCCAAGGCGGTGACCCAAGCTTTATTCTTATTTTAGTTAATGTTGTTTTGTATTGTGCTGTATTGTGCTGTTTTGTACTGTTTGGGCAATCGGTCACTTGCCTTAAATAAAGGACCAATTAATTGTTTATAATAATAATTCAATACTACTCCAGCAGCTGGAGTTTCACTTCTTTATATTATATGAAGAAATGGGGTGAGCAGTACGGATTCCTGCAGTTGAAGGTGCTTCATAAAAGAAACGGAATGGTCGTTAGTCAAGCACACTGTTTTAAGCAAACGCCATCACTAGTAGTTTATTTTTCTATTGGAGAAATGACAATCAAACATATATGTTAAATTTTCATAAACTCCCTAATTTGAAGTCCATTATACCATTAACACTTGATAATGCCCGAAGTTTAGACAATTATGACTATAGTCATCCGTTGTAAATTAGTTTCAACGCTGCAATAATCATACTCGTTGTTATAAATTGAAAACCCGTAATGTCTTGGGTTTACGTCATTTAACATCAAAGACATCTACTAATTCCCAAGTGTTTTCATTACCAGAATAGTTATGTATCCATGAGTAGTTGAATAAGTAGATCTCGTTGAAACAAGGGAACTGCTATATCCATATAAATGACATTAAGATGAAATATTCCGTCATGTTATAATCCTGTACGTGCATATGAATGTTTAAATGACGTGTTTCCATAGTTTAACGAGACCGTCAACCGCGATTTACGAACATGAACAGTTCTACAATACCTTATTGTTTACAATCTAAGTTTATGTTCATTATACTATCACGACTGGTATATTACATTACTTGAACAAAGTTCTTATTTTCAGTATATTTGGTAATACAATTTCGCGACGTGAAATAGAAAGTTCATTGCGAAAATAGGTTACATACGACATGCACACTGTAAATAACGCAAGTAGATTGATTATTTTATATATAAATAATATACAATTAACTACGCATGCACAATTTGCATTTCTTTATTTACCACGTGACGATGATGATAAATCTACTTGCGTTATTTATAGTTAACTGGTACCTGTACCTAGAACAATTTATGGCCAAATATACTGAAAATATCAAAACTTAACAACCATGTTCAATTAATGTAATATTTCAGTCATGATATTTTAATCAATATAAACTATTAATTGTAACAATACGGTATATTATATCTTTTTTTCGAGGTTGACGGTCCCTTTAAGAAACTGTATATTCAACATACATTATGCGTTTTTATCACGCATCTTGTATTATATTAAACATTGCCGCAATGCTGTGTTAATTGTTTAACGCAGCAAACCAATCGTACTACATAAATACAAGTAGAGGGAAATTGTAATTATGCCGGTTCTTTTACAGCTGCAAACTATACGCATTAATCTATATTGATGACAAAATAAATTCAATGACTTTTAAAAGTTGACTATTACACAATGTCAGATGCACTAATTTTTAGAATGTTATACTCTCAAAACATTCATACTTACATTAGTTTATACGAATACCATAACACGCAACAATTCACTACACTTAGATAACCTCATACTCCAAGACGTCATTTTCATAACTAATATATTTTTTATTCATGTTATAGCATAATCGTGGCAATATTTATTATCTTTTTTCAAATAGCAATCCAGCAAACACTGCGTGAACAAACCATTGCGATTCGATGAAATAGGTTTTGTAAGACTTAGATGATTTGTCGATTTGTATATTGTAATGTATTTTTTGCCCCAATAAAATATGTGAATGGTCATATCGTGTCTTAAAAATTAATCATGTAACTTAATGAATTATCGTTGTTCAACTAACTTTTAAATCATAATAAAATGGTCAGCTTGCAAGTGAAAAATAATATTCATATACTTAAAACATACAACAACATCCACCATGGCAAGCGCTTGATTAAAGGGTAAATTTACGGGAAAAAATGTAAGAAAATGTGGCAGGTAAGATGATCTTTCTACTTACTTTAATGTTTGCTTAAAACATGTCTCGTTAAAAAAAGCTCTATTAAATCACTTAAAACAATAAACATTGATCAAGGATGCATTAGCAATATAAAAAGTTCAGGTAGAAGTAAACCTCAACAAAATACGACGAATACGTTAATATACATTTATGTCTTATGAGCAAGGAATAACAGAATGTTTCCCGAAACGTTCTTTGTGTTGTGAGCTATTTTAGTGATTGAGACGGTACTTACATTTTTCATTTCGAAATATGTACGATTTTAAGACATTCCTTTCGTTTCTGTATTGATAACAAATCTACCAGATCGATAGTTGTGGTAAAATAACTCGCTTCTGTCATGTCCTCGAAAAAAAATCATCAATGTTCATATACTTTGGTCTTTGCCGTAATATATATAAATTATTTGTGTCACAGACAAATAATTGTCCGCTCATTTACGCAATAATGTGTTGTAGAACAATTGTATAACAACTACAAATGAACTATTGTCGATAGACATGTATTGCATTTGAATAATAACACTGTGGACATCGATGAACACAATGAAATGTATTTGTACTTCAACAAGCAATTTTGCTCAACTGCTATCACCCGTCACAGTCATGCATTTAGTTTTATTACAGATAGACGGACGGGCGGAACACGCTCTTCTTTACCCCTCCGCTTTTGGTGTCAGCATAGATACATGGGAATTTCTCATTCATAATTCCGATATGTCAACTATTATATTAATATAATTCTGGGAAACTGTAATGAAACCAAATGGGATTTTGGACTAAAAATCTTATTTTTCGACAAGAATAGTAATTTGAATTATAAGAGATCGAGACAGCTCGAGTATCCTGAGGCATTGAAACGCAATAAAAAAAAAATCCAATTATTACAAGGAATGTGTTGTTATATCCGTGACAGGTGGCAATATAAATTAAAAAAACGTTTATTTTTAGTTCATCGCATACAATTTAGTTACAACAACTAAAATTAATATATACCCAGTGCATTCATGGTTGGCGACATGTATGTGGGTCTTCGTTTTATGCATATATTCAGAATCCAGGATCCAGGATCAATTTCGATATTTACTTATCTTTGATTGTGAAACAAACAATAAGACAAGGATGCAATAGCTCTATGCACTATTAGAGCACACGTTATTAAAGTGAATAGTATATTACTTCTTAAAAGTAAAATTACCAATCACAATATAAAGAAGTGAAACTCCAGCTGCTGCAGTATTGAATTCTTATTATAAACAATTTGTTGGTCCTTTATTTAAGGCAAGTGACCGATTGCCCAAACAGTACAAAACAGCACAAAACAAGACGATAAAAAACAACATAAACACATACAAAAAATAAAGCTGTGGTCACCGCATTGGAACGGTCAATGCGAAACATTTGGGGGTTTTAACTGGTTTAAGAGCGCTTAACTTCACACTTGGCCAAGCAATATTCATGATACATTTAAGTGTAAATAAAATCTAACTCATAGCATTGTAACTCAAATTAAACAATAATAAAAGGGAATTAAATTACCCTTTAATTACTCAATGGTAGGAAAGATACCAGAGCAACAGAGCTACAACATTTTAGGAACGATGCAATAAAACTACAAACAAGTTTCAACTACATTCCTTCTTTATAGAAACAGATGTAAGATTATAGCGTCATGAAGTTAATATTTCAAATCTTTATCGCGCAAATAAGACGATACCAGTGCAAAAGCAGTATTTACAAATATTGTGTTTCACATGAATCCTGTTTGATTAATATGACGGGTATTTAGTCACTAGTTTATTTTGTTTTTCCATCAAAACATCCGCGTGTGTTAATTCATGCCAATAAAGGACATACTTTTATGGAATCCAATATATATTAGTGTTTGTCTTTTCTTTGTGCAAAACAAATGGATTAAACAGTGTTACCTGTAGTTTGAACGATATTTCGTGAAGGTAAACCAAGTTTGTGTAACAATATAAATGCTTCTGCGTAAGAAACTGTGATTCACTATATTTGTTTCTGACAGAATTACTCCACACACAAGTAGCTATTAGCCCTTATGTCTTTATTTGCTAATATCCATTTCACTAATCGAATATAGACGTGCGGTAGGAAATTATTTAATCAGTATATCGCATGAGATAACGAGACAATGAGAGAGGACTAATACATAAGTACATTGTCTGTTATGCATATATTTCTTTATTAAGTACTGCCTCGTGTCGGTACTCTGTAGTAGGTAACCGAATCAATATTACAATATACATATGGTTTTAAATTCAATAAAATTGCGAAACATAATAAAAGTAAATTGTATATTTCATTGTTAAGTGTAATCTTAAAAAACGTTATGTACTTTGTACTGGGGTTTGTTTAAGGTAAATGTGCTTTACCGCAAGATTAAATGAGCATTTACTCATGAAATATTCCAACCCTGTAAAAACAGGTTCGTCGATTCGAATTTGATGAGCAAAACTTTGTGTAAGGAACGAAAGAAATACACACACAGTTTTTTAATATTAAAAAAAATACAGAAACGAATACTGCCTTCTTTGACATGCGACCTTAGCAAATATTATCTTTAAACAAACCTTAAAAGTAGGATAATATTAATGTATTTACATATTGGCCTATGCATTCAATAATACATCGGTCAAGTTTAAATACAAAAATTACTACTGAACAAGCTATGATACAGTGCTCTGAAAGAGTTTCTTAACATCTTGTTATTATCTGTAATAACTATATTACAATGTACAACTGAAACGTGCTTTGCTCCTTTTTTATTTTCTTAAAAATATTCTTGAAAAGGAGCTTAAATAAAAAAAAATATGTGTTCTGGAGTCTACAATGTCAAGAGAGTGCCGTATATTGTATCAAAATATATATGATCGGGGAGTTAATATGATAACTAAGCAATACTGGTTATAATCAGGACAAACATTATATTAAGACGCTGATTATGCACATTAGTATTATCTTTTAGGTACTAACATAACAGTTACTTGATATAAAAATCAACACTTTAGTTGTTGTATTGCTAACAATCTTACAGTCATGAACTTTTAAAACCCGATGAACCCATTAATACTGTTAAAGCACACTCAAGCGATCTTATAATTAAAATGTGCAATTGATGTAAAACTATTAACGAGCTTAGTCTATGTAGTCTAAGTCGCTTTGACCTGTAAATACGTATTTTAAGTTTGAATGTGATTGATTAAAAATAATACGAAAAGCATGTGATGATGTTTGTTGGCATGTTTCTTCCAGTTGACGAAACTAAAGTTATTATTTATCTGTTGTCTAATTTCATCTAGTTTTCCGAACCGTTCTTCTGACCAGACAAATGACCGCTTTAAATTAACTGTGAATCAAGCAAGCGCTTCTCATGCATTGTTCTAGCTAGTAATTTGAATTTAACTTAACTACGGGCGAGGTCTAAAGAAACGCTATTTTATTAGACGTGTGTAGTGAACTGACCGTTTGCGTTGGTGTACCAGAACTTGTCTTATATAAAATCCTGGCGCTAGACACATGTACTAAACGGAAGTATTGTTACATCGACTCGCTCGGTTTGTAGTTATTGTTTTTTGTGTCTGCTATACTATGTATTTCAGTGAACATATAAAAACATACTATATAATTGTGTTCATCATATGCAACAGTAAAATCTTTAATTGTCGCAGTGCAATAATTATCATCAAACCATTGTTGAAGAAATAAAGTTGATTGCATTTATCATGGTCATTATGTTCCTGTAAAAGAGTGCGTGGCATAAATATTCCCATTGTGGGTGTACAATATTTCACTCTATCTCGTCTTTGATGATTAATGAAGACTGTTTACAGGTAGCATGTTTCAAGCATATTTGCGAATACAAGTGTAGTGTAAAAGTCACTCCGGTAAACAGCTGCACGGTTTCTAATCGTGGCATATTATTATTTGCGCACAAGAATGCATTGCTTATCTTATCTTAGGAAATAGTTTCGTCAGCAGCACTTTTCGAAAGGTTATTTTGTCGAGTTTAATAGTAGTACTTTGCCGCCTAAGCATGTCACGGAATTGTCAGGTACACACATATTTTAATTAAAACAGAAACACAAACATTTATCATTGAAGGCTTTACAATGACTGTCCACGAACACACATATTCCTGAAGGTTTATGTACAATGCAAGCAAATTGCTATGGTATAGTTTTTGCTAACACGCGATCCGAAATATTCACACTCCCCTAGTTTAAATATTGCACAACTGTTTATATAATAATGTATAACGTAAGGACATGTCGATTGATTGAGTCCCTTATGTTTGCGTATATATGTAGGATTCACTAATTTTGACAGCTATACATAGCAAATGAGTTGATGAAAATAAAAATAAATCTCGGTTCAAAATGTTTAAAACATCCAATATCGATGTGGGTTGGTATACCAAAAAATACAGTGATTCGGTTAATCTATGTTGCATTGAAAAGATTTACCTATTGTACTATTAAACCACATGTTTAATTATATTAAAAACACAGAGCGTTACATTGCATGATAGTTTAACAAACATCACTGCAAATTATTACTGAAAAGAACTAAACTACTTTACAACGTAAAAACATGGTTATTCATTATAAAACACATTGGCCCATACCGACGCCGTACGGTGAAACACAGGAATAGACATTTAAAAGTACTGCAAATTAATCTTACTCAGTATCATATTTTTTCTTGTATTAACATATGAACAGATGGAAAGCAATGTATTATGTATTATCAAAGCCGGGGGTTTATTTATGTCACGTCAATTTATATTACTATCTTAATAGGAAAAGCTTCTGACCTTACATGGCAAAATACGCAGGCACTATCCACCATTGATAACTCAACGAAGAGCGAGTTTTATAAACGAGTTACGATTAATTGATTTTATTTTTGCAGGCTTTTCTGTGCAAAAGAGAACTTTAAAGTTGAGATTTATGCCTATGCGCACCAATCTCCCACATATGCCAAGCTTAAGAATTTATGATACAAACGTTCATTATCTTCACCCTCAAAATGTCAGAATAAACAAAACCAATTTATTCCTATGGTTAGTGAAACCTTAATATAAAATTGATACGGCGGAAGCATAATTAGAAATAAGTACTAAATTCATGTTTGTGGAGTTTTACGTAAGACATCTTGTAGTTAAATACTTCTTGAAAGTATTATGCGTGTATATAATCAAAGTCGTACAAAGAACGAAACTGTAGATCCTACATGCTCACACAGACAAGTGTCATTCTAACAAGACGTTAAGATTATGTTTCACGGTAAATTGGATGCATAATGCTACACTTTGTTTTTACATGTCCATATTAAAATTATGTTAGTAATGCAATACTTCCAAAATGGTATAGACCTCAGCCAAATGAGTTCAAGTTTGTAAAAGTACGTAATTTTTTATAAAAATTATGTAAAAAAAGCTAGCCATGTTTAGTTTAAAATGCTTTATAATGTGATAAATTTCATATATGAAGTGTACAATAGAAATATATTTTTACAACGGAAATAAGATCAGAATTATGCAATTATTTCTACATTTGTAAAACTATAGTTATAACATTGTGTGATTACTATGTATTAACCTCATCCATGTGCAATTCTAAAGAAATATGTTCACGAATTAGGTTTGTTTCGTGTTTATTTAGATTAACTGTTCTTAAAAAATGAGTGTTGTGTGTGTACTTAAACGTATGCTGTTATGTATTTATATGTATGTTAACGACGACGAGCTTCATATGCTTTGTTAAAAAATAAACTAATTTGTTCTGTTCATTATGCACATACGATATCGGCTTTTGTCTGTAGCGTACACAATGGTATTCACAACAGACCAAAGACACATTTTTATTTCAGAATGATACAGCCATATTCGCATGCCGTTTTTCATACGTTCTGCGCTTAAGAGTGGACAAACTATTTTTTATGAAACAACCTTCTATATTTGCTCATGTTGTTTGTATATATCAAAATTTGTAACAGCAAAAAGCGCCATGACGTCAACGTAATGAGTTCATTTTATTTTAGTTTAGTTATTGCACCGGCAGTGTTTCATTAACTGTTTATCACTGATGGTTTATTTTTCAATATCCATTAAACTATATTGATTGAAAAATAATGTCAACACAAGCTGTATGAAACACAATGCCCCCTACTGCACCGCTTTGAAGCCATATATTTGATGTTTGACCTTAAAGGATAACCTTGACCTTTCACCACTCAAAATGCGCAGCTATATGAGATACACATGCATGTCAAATATCAAGATGCTATCTTTAATATTGCAAACGTTATCGCAAAACTTTAACGAAGGTTTACGTTTTGGGAAAAATAACAGAAAGACAGACAGACAGACAGAGACTCAAACCAAAACCGATTTACCTCCAATCATTCGATCCGGGCTAACGAAAAACAAAATTGCAGTTTTATCTTATGTTATTGTACACAATCACGGGCTCTACAAACTGGAAGACTCTAACTAGTTAATAAGAACACCCTTAGAAAATAACAACAAATAAAACACTTAAATGGACCCATAACACAAGACGCCATTTTCTAACTTTATATATTTTACTGTTACATGTTCATAGAATGGACATGGAAATATGTATATTCCTTTTAATGAAAATCCAGCCATCTATGCGTGCACTCACCATTTGGATTCGATGTAATAAGGTTGGCAAGACGTGGTTTAACACTGTCGCGTTTGAAATTGTTTTGTAGTTTTCCCCAAGAAATTGTGTACGGTCACATCGTGTCTTAAAATAAAGGCTAAACTTAATGAATAATCGTTGTTCAACATATTGTTTAATTATAATTAATGTTGTACTCTCAAGTAATAAACAATATATTTTTACTTTACATACAATTACATCCACCATGGCGCTTGATAAATGGGCATATTTACGGCAACAGAGGTAAGATAGTGATGCAAGTATGGTTAGCATTCAATCCTTATTTGAATGTGTGCTTAAAACATGTCTTGTTTAGAAAAAGCTAACTTCAACTGCTTTAAACAAATGACAATGTTCGATGGTGCAGGAACACTTCAGGCAGTAATGCACCTAACCAAAATGTATATGCTGCGTACACACCTGATAACTGTCGTGTAGTGACTTCCCTGGATAAGAGTAATCGTATTTTCCAACAGAGGTTTAATACAAAAGGTAAATTAGTAATGGGGTAAGAAGAATGTTGAACCTTGATTCGAAAGAAATATAAGAAGTATAGTATTTAATTATCGGAATTTCGACTGAAGGAAAATGTCGGAAACACTTGATAACACTGCAGTTCCTATACAATTATTGTTCTAGCATTGACACGATCAGACGTTTAACAGACACCGTGTTGGTTAGCAAGGCGTATATTTATGATTTCTGCGCTAGGTTGTCTCTGAATATGCCTTTCACACATATTTATGTGTGTTCGTTCATAAACCACCAAGCAAACAGTTTTTAATTCAAAATACAATCAACTATCGTGTTTATGCCACTAAAGAAGGATACACGAAGAACAATTGTTAACTTGCATTAATAAATGTCTTTACAGTTAATAAATAGTGTACTTTCAGTGCGAGAATACACACTAGCTCTCAAAAATATGAAGGACAATGCTCTCATAAAGTGTAAATATGAGCACATTCATGTGCCAGAGGTCTTATATTTGACATGTTTGTGCGAGAACGATATCAATCGCATTTACAGCCCTAGTAAAAAATACAAAACACCTTTTGCAAACATCGATATAATATAAATGATTTAAATAACATTTAAAGACATCGACATCGAAAGTAATTACGATTAAACGAGTTTGCCTAGACTCAATTTCACGCAATAACTCTTGATGCCTCTGGATAAAATGGGATATAAACAGACGCGCGCATATAAGATAATTATATTAGAAAATAGCGAGTTAAAAGAAGCATATATACACTGTTTTTATACATGTATAAAATAGAGAAAAATCGATTGCACTGAAAACATAACCGTACTTTGTATTCAAGTATATTGGTTTAAGCATACAATTAACTATTTATAGCGGCTATGAACTTTAAGTCTTTTTGTGAATTTACGACTGCGTGCACGTATTAATTAATATTAGTAATATCTTGAATTAAAGCTATATGAAATAAGACAACATTTTATTTTTAAATAAGATACACAACATCGGTTTTGATGGTGTTGGGATCAAAACAATGCATATTGCTTTTCGTATGTTTAAGTCAGGTCTGAAAACAAGAAATAAGCAACATCGATTTATGGAAAACCAAGGAATAATTACAATCATGCTTTCAAGCATTACACATACGGAATATAATATTAGGTTAAATTACATTCAATGCATTTATTATCATGAAATATTGTCAAGCTAACAGTTTTTACGTTTGATAAACAGGAACAAATAGACCACATTCTCGAGGTCAATTTCGTACTCTTACTAAGCATTGTATATGATTTTAGGCTGTCTTCTTTTCTCGTTAAAAGTGTCGTACTCTTCGTTAAACAAACGGCAGTCGTGCTTTAATAGCTCAGACGTTAGGATGTGTAAATAAGATGTAGAACGTCGAACACGGTTTTGACGTTTAAACTTGTAATGGGCTATACAGTAGGTTAGGCAAATTCCGATAGTTACACGCTGGGACATACGTTTTATTAAATTCCATGCATACTATGATTGACGAATCAATGTTAAACAGTTGTGGTGTCTGGTTAGTTTCACGTTACGTTTGAAGCGTTGTTTGATAGCTACATTAACTTAACATAAGTGTTTTTTTGTCATATCAATTTCATAAGAATTAATACATGCCATTCGCAGTTGTCAGTTTAAATATACTCTAACGGCAATTGTCAGTGTACGTAATTGACTTCTTTATAGTGTATAAACAAGTTATGTAAAACTTAAGCGATATGGACAGGCGACCTTATATACAATGCGGTCCTTTATGTTTGCAAAGATTGAATTGACAAAGAGTCAAAAACACAGCAACATGTTCTTGGCAAGACACAGACGCAAATATCAACGCACTAACGTGCACCAAACTGGGTACAGAACTTTTGAACGGTTAACACAAAATAATTTGCGGAACATAAACCAGACGCTTTGACAAATATTATAAAATAAAGTAACATGTCTTCTCAAAATCAACGAAAAACTCGTACAATGTGTCGTCAAATCAAGTTAAACACTTAAAAATCATTGTTCGTTATGGCAATTGACGAAAGTTCAACACCAGATGTGGTCTGGTTAAATAGATGTATGTGGATACAACATGCTCGTTTTGAATAGATATTTTCGCAGAAAATTTGCATGGAATTTATTGTGGTCACAAATAAATGAAAACGAGCATTTTATATCTACACAAATCTATTTAATTAACCACATCTATGGTTGAAAGATAAGAGACGTATTTTTTTCTTACAAAATGCGTTTTTTTTCCCACTATGCACAGTTAACAAAGTAAGTCTTCCCAGGGGATTTTGAACTTGCATTTAGGATTTTGTTGTTTTGTTGTTGTTTACTGGGACAAACAGCAAAAATGTTGCTGCGAACGCCAAATAAAAAAAATGTTTTTTTTTCGTTTTAAGATTAGATGCTGGTAATACGACGACTATTTAGTCAATATGTTGACGCCTTAATAAAGGGGTCAAATGTGTTTATATTGTATAAACAAAGAATACGCAAATCACATAGCTTGTATAATGAGGATGCATACATTCAATTGATTTGATTTGTATAACAAAATCAAACCAGAGTGTTTTATGATTTAAATCTAAGAATATAACTTTAAATGTTATTACACAGACACCGTAATTTAAAGGGGCCTTTTCGCAGATTTTGGCATGTTTTGAAATTTGCCATTAAATGCTTTATATTGATAAATGGAAACGTTGAATCTAAAAAGCCAGTAAAAAATCAAGATTAAAATTAAGAAAAAAACAAAACAAAAGTAGACAGCATCAGGACTCGAACCAGTAACCCCCGGAGTCCTGGACTAAAAATCGAGACCGCTCGGCCATCCTGCCAAGTATGTATAAAAGACGTATCTTTTACTTTATATAAGCAATCTTCGTAGCTTCACAAAATTCAACCACAACATCAAAACTCTCCAAATTATTCAATCGTTTCGCGTTGCAACGCTTTAAAATTTTCAGGTTTTTAAATCGTCAAAAGATGCATATACTAGCTATATTCGACCATTGTAAATATTCAGTATTACTGTTTCCTCACAAATATCATAACTTAAACGAAAATTTGCGAATCTAAAACACCTTTTTTTTAATTTTGTCAATTTACAAAACGTGAAAGATCCCTTCAACAGCAGTATTAAGTCAATCTGATTTGAATCGCGTTCAAACAGTTTTAAATATGATGCTTTGATTTCATAACGATCTCATTCCCCAGACGAGATTGCCATTTTCCCAACACTTTGATAATACAAAGGTGATTTTTATTATGAACATGTAATTTGTATACACTAGTATAAATATTTAGCCTTTAAAAAAATATATAATAGGTTCTCGAAAATTAACACTTCGCGTATATCATCCTGTGTTGCAAACTGTCAATATTCGGAATTGCGGTTGTAACCGAAGATGATGATGGCATTTATATAGTTAATCACGACCTGTTCTTTTTGTATTGACCAACGCGAACACTCTGGATCAGCAGACGATTTATTGCTTTAATTTGACTATCGTACGGAGGCTTCCTGGTGATAGTCGACGTATCATGATTGTATTGCGAAACAAGTTGTTTAAAAAATGTTTTTATTCGCAAGTAATAAATCAACTATGTTTCAAGGATATGTTTTTATCGTCTACTAATTGGTTTGTCTTGGCAGAGACGTCAAACTTTTTATAAATAGCTTACCGCTACGATGTTGTTGTTGTTGATATTGCTATAGGTGTGCTGTAAAAGTGTTAATTTAAACATGTTTGTTGGTTCATAATATTTACTTCTCTGTCAATAACCAACGGCTATTTAACAAAATAAACACTGGGCGTAAACGTTAAAGGGATGGTCGGCGCTTGTCAACACAGAAATGAAATGCAAAAGGCATGTCCTTTTATTCCTGTATGCATTAGGATAAACACAGAACTATAAGTGTAATCTTTAATTGCTGTCTGATTTAATTTCTAATGCATTTATGTTTTAAAAATTTAAATAAATTAATATTGGTATAATCAGTACCGATATAAACGAATTTGAAATATGTTACATGAATTAAGCCTCATTCAATCAATGACATCGATACAAAAAAATTAAGTACACTATATTACACATGAAGTAGCAAATGTTCATGTATCCTTTCACTGTGCAGGGTCAAAATAAATGTGTGCTTCTATTTATTGAAAATGAAAATAATCATTGATGTGACAAACATCGACACAAATCCAGAGACATGGCCTGTGGGCATTATATTTTTATGATTTATATTTCATCCTTGAAGCGTTATCAAGAACAAATAAACAGTTAAGTTCTACAATCAGAAAGATGTCTGAACAGACCCCTACATATAACAAATTTTACGGGACTCTTATATGTAAAGTTTTAAAATAGTGTTATTTCTGCCGAGGAGTACTTGTGCTTTCTTTACTTGTGATCTGTAAAAACAAAGTAAGCATTGAATGTATTCATTGGAATCATCTGTGATAATCAGTATATAATGCGCAAAGTATATTGCTTAAGGTTATTCTTAACGTACTTTATATATAAACAAATCCTGACAAATATTGCATGTATTATCGACTAAAACATAATTGCATCGTAATGAATGCATATACTTATTAATAAAGTTATGCCACATTTCAATATACTATAGTAGGTAACACAATCAATATAACATATCGTCTACTAAATGTAACTTTTTTGTTCTTTTTTACTTTTTCCATTTTTGTGTTTATTTACGTGACATACATTAACTGTTAAAATAATAAGTCAGCCTGTTTGGTAAAAAAATTGTTTTAACAAAATTTCGAAATTGACATTACAAACACTTGTCATTTTTTGAATGTTAACAGTAGCGTGACTGACGTTTTGTTAAATTTTCAGGTGAAGCAAAACACAATTTAATCAAAATAAAAACCATTGTTCATATTCAAATTTTCTGATTAGTATCATAATTACACTTCAAAAACGAAACAAAACTCCAAATTGATATGTCCTTTTAAAGCATTTACAAAAGGGACAATTACCATAATTTCAATACTGAAATATTTTTATTGCAAAATAAAACGTAGGTGCCTTTACTGTATTTCAGACAATGTCGGAAAATATGCATTCCTGAACAATTCACAAAATTTCAGTTACCATAGTTATGTTATTCAACAGACAAAATACATATGTATTTAAATGAAATTTTGAAACATAATAAGAGCTTCTATTTCCTTGTTCGTCATAACTTCCGTTTTGTAATTTGCACTCAAGTTGTTGTTTGTTAATGTTCATAACCGCGAGGATTGGGTGACTAAGTAAATAATTTTATATCGTAAAGCAAATGTGTATCTATAAATCGTAATATTCCAAAACACAAATGATCAAAACGAAACATATCAATTAAAACTGTAAATGATTTTTTTACTTGAAAACACAACATTTCGTTTCGTTCAAATGTAATCGCCTTCAATAAAAAAACAAAACTGTCAATAAGATTATGAGTCTTTTTGCCTTGTCCAGCCCACTGACCAGGTTGATGCTCTATGTTTAAGAGGACTTACAAAGCTATTTTTATAGTATATGTATTAGGCCCGCTTGAAGGGGGAGTAAATATGTCGAGCGGTACGGTTATGGTCAGTCTGCATAATCGTGTGTTGACAAAAGTACTTCCAAATTGTTCAAACGATTACATTAAAGGCTCTATAAAGGTGCAGATACGTAATTATTTAGAGATTTATAAAAAAAAATTATATACATTTATATATTATTGGACATAATAACAAACAAATGAGCAATGCAACTTGTTTTGAGCTCAAAATAAAGTGTCCTCCAAGTCAATTGTGTTTACAAACAATCAGTTTATTTACATCGCTGTTAACTCGCGAAAGAGAAAGTGAAAGTGACTCAGGTTACCAAAAATATAATGATGACTTTTAACGTTTTCCGGTATCACTCACAAAGTAGGTCTCTTTTAAATGGTTAAAACGTTCGTAGTGATCTAATAAGTTACTTTCTGCTGGTAAAAACATGCTAAAATGTAATTAAAATTGAATTTTCTATCGGCTATTTTTAGCATATGTCAACGCTCTGAGGCTACACATCACGTTAGTTGCAGAAATGTAAACATTTCTTCCAATTATGAAACGGTTTTATCTTCCATAATCCTTGACAAGTTGTACCTTAGCTGTGTTATAAGCAGTTTTTTATGCAAGAGTAACTGAAATCCGGTAAACATAAGACCAGTTGATATGCATAATAATTGGATGTGTGACCTTTATAGAGCCTTTAAGTCACTATAAGGTGCTGTTTTTGCTTAACGGGTTATTTTTTACAATTTATTTGTTTAATAAGATCAAAACATACTAATATACAAACATCTGCAAGCAAGTCCATTCAAAGAATTTCAATGAAAAATAACGTTCAAGCTTTTTTAAATGTTGAAACAACATACTTGTTTACAGGAACGCCGGATTGGTTATTTTGTTTCATCCAGTTTTAGATAAAACTTAATATTATATTTGTGTCTTAAATATAGTTAGCGGACGTATTCAGTAGATTAAACCAGTGATAAATACAGTAAAATATCATATAGGTGTGTATGTGTCGTTATTTATCATGTGCCTTTTTACACAGGAGCAACATAGTACGTATTGTCTTTATAACAAAAGCATGCAGAAAATACAGATATATGCTTCATCTCTTCGTGAGGTGTCTGAATCAGACACTCACGAATATAATAACTACCACTAGTTTTCTAAGGGTGTGTATTTTGTTTCATAAGGGGCTTGAATGCAGTCTGGTTAGTAAAGAAGTATCAGAAAACCGTGTCAGTGCAATTTGTGTCTTGTGACCTAGGTCCATGTTCATTTGCAGTACCGTGCACATTTTAGCAATATCTTTATGTATCCAATATTCCTCGGTCCGAAAACATAATGTAGTTAACACAATGCTGCATCTGTCTTTGACATTTGGTTGCAAATTACAACACAATCACTAAGTCATGCTTATAGAACGTCCTGTTAGATGAAATGGTTCGCAGTGCAATGCTAATTGATGTTCGTGTGTAAAGCCTGACAGATGAGAGTAATTGGAATGATATAGTGTACGCTAAATATAATGGATTCGTTCAGGCAAGTTTAACCATATGCATGGATTTTAATACATTTGACAAAATTATAGTTATTGAATAATAACTATGCATACACAATATCATTATTATTTGAGTCGCCATTTTGTAATATTGTTTGCTTATTTAAATGTTGCCCCATTATACATAGCTACAATGAATTGAACATGTAACCCAACGTTTAATTGTTATGTCGTTCTTGTAATGTAGGTATACTGTCTTTGTGGATTGAATTTTCAATCTTCAAATCTCAAACGCTATAACAAAATTCGCGCTGGTTAAGAATGTATCATCGGAGTTAGACAATACAGTTATAATAATCAATAGACTAATAATAGTATTTGATTTTACCGATTCATAAAATTGCAATTAAAAAAAGATCTACAGTACGGATGTATAAGAAATAGTCGGCGAGTGAGTCATCTAGGTGTTTTTTTAATTGCTCACTGCCTGATGTGGTTATTGTTTGAACACACAAGGGATTAACCATTTAATTGCCTATGGGGTACTTATTAGTATTTATTGAGATAATAAAAAGCTGAAGCAATATTAAGTGCATATGAAAAACACGTTTGTGATGTCTAGTTAAACACACAATTATATCAAATTAAATACACACAGTTAATATCGATGGATAGTTTTGAAAAAAAGTGTGTTTACCTTCAGCATGTTCTGTTTAAACATAAAACGTTCAATGTATTAGCATAAAGTTCAAGCACAGTTACGGTCTATACTTTCGAATATGAGGTCACTGCATTCACAATAATTAATTTCTTTTGATATGTGTTCAGTGTTAATTTTAGTCCCATGCATACTGACAAGTGTGATCGTTGAGGTCGCATGAATATATATTTCGCAAACGAATAAATAAATATATATGTGTGCCCTGTTTATTTACATTGCGACTTAAAGGTTAATTAATCGAGCTGAGTAAAGACAAATTCATTTAGTTTCAGGCACGAAATGGCAAGAGGGATTACATATCGTGAAATGTGAAGTGACGTTCAAAAATATAGTTTCGACATGTCAAAGCATTTATTTATTTATTTTAAATTTTACTAGCTAAACGTTATTGAATGAAATTATAGTAAATGCTGAGCTCTTGTCGCCAACACTCCTTCTGTATTCAATGTTTTTAACAATTTTAATTATTAATACAAACTTGTAATCATAGTTTATTCAAATTAACAAAAATCTCAAGACCATAAATTAGTTTAACCTTAAAACGGAAACTAATCCGGGATATCATGCTCATCTTTGTAATTAAAAACGTTGATATAAATGGCAAACGTATTGCTTAAAACGAATGATGAGTCAATAAGACTCGCTTTGTCGTTGTCGGTTCGGTCACTACTTAAATGTAACCCGGGTACTCCTAGATTTATTTAAATTTACCCCATGTACCGAAAATGTATGGAAACGTACCCGGATAGGGTTCAAATTAAAGTTGGTTTTGTATTCCGTAGAGCGTTCTACGACATCGTATTTTGGGTGGGAATAAAACTTGGGCACAGTATATTTTCCGTATCCGGAGTAAATTTAAGTATACTTAAGAGTATTCGTGGTAAATTTAAGTAGTACCCGATACGACAATGATAAATTGAACCTGAGTTAGTTATCAAGTTATTATTGGAAAAAAATATAAAGTCAAAGTCGGAACATACAACAGTTTTATGACGATTACGTTACAAAAAAACATCATTTTGGTACTGTTGTTCTAAAGTGCAATCCTGCACGATATTTAACCACTGCATTATTATGTGACAATCTAGTTAAAGTTACCTGACACGGTTCCATTTGTAAAGTTGTATTAAAATGACACAAACTAATAATACAAATTAAAAAAAAAACGTTTAATCATCAATTTGACATAATAATTATTACGTTTGCTTGACGCAAGGTTACAATATACTAAAATATTTTGGAGTGCAATGCTATACTATCTAAAAACATGAACATCATTTGTAAGAAGAAACAATCTCTGTAGGAACACTTGCCATTGCTTTATTTTAGAATGTTTATTTGTGCATGTGGTAGGGAAAACATTGATGTTTAACAGTAATTCACTCTTTTGCTTGAAGGTTGGAGACTATATGAGTCTTTGACAGATGGCGGGAATCCCTTCTCAACTGGTACGAAGCCGGTAAATAGATGGCCATAAAACAGTGACCGCTGATTCGCGTCGAGTTCTTTCTTGCATAACGTATGACCCCACTTTTTTATTGTTTAAATCAGTGCGGCTTGGAATGCTCTTTAAGAAAAGATATGGTTATGGGGATGTCTATGCGCAAAAGTTTGACTTCATTTTTTGTTAAAGTTATTGCTTTCAGATTGAATTTGTATAGGAAATCTTTTAGTATATTGTGACCAAAAGCTACCTAGTTTAATCCCTGCTATTAATTATAGAAAGACATACAGGCCATATATATTTATAAATATTTGAGTTTACTGCAATCGAATGATAAAACTTATAAAAGTATGCCTTTATGTAAATGAATCACTTAAAGAACGAACATTATTATTAACGCAATAATGCTTTAAATGTTTATTCTCTTTTTCATTTTATTGTTATTTTCTTTTTTTTGGTTTTTGTTGTTTAATATTTAATTTGTATTCACGACACTTTGTTAGCTGAGTACATGGTTGGTTAATATGAGAAAAACTTTGTTCACAATTAGCATTGTACTGTTTTCATTATGTGTTGTTAACGATGTACATTGTACACGTCATAATGAACTGTATGTCTGTCTGTTATTAATTATAGTAAAAACTACTATGTGCGGATCCCCGTTGAAATACATTATCCAAGAGACAGACTTTGCATTATTAATTTAACGTATTTGCATATGATAGATCCTGGTTGTGAGTCAATGTGCTTTTCCGTTAACAGTCTTCTTATTCAAATAATTGGTATGGTCATTAAAATGCAATAGCGTCTTGTCAAATTAATCACCTGCATGTTTAAAACAAGTAATTGAATTATATACAAGCGGTTATTTACTTCCCTTCGGGCGATGGGAAATGAACCGCTATTTTATCAGAACGGTGTAAATTACTGGCCGTTATTAATTATAGTAGAAACAACTATGTGCGGATCCCCGTTGAAATACATTATCCAAGAGACAGACTTTGCATTATTAATTTAACGTATTTGCATATGATAGATCCTGGTTGTGAGTCAATGTGCTTTTCCGTTAACGGTCTTCTTATTCAAATAATTGGTATGGTCATTAAAATGCAATAGCGTCTTGTCAAATTAATCGCCTGCATGTTTAAAACAAGTAATTGAATTATATACAAGCGGTTATTTACTTCCCTTCGGGCGATGGGAAATGAACCGCTATTTCATCAGAACGGTGTAAATTACTGGCCGTTTATTTCGGTGTCGCCACATATCTTATAATTATTCCAGGCGTTTCACATACATGGCTTACCGAAATCGTGATGTATGGCTCCCCTATTTGACAGTCATTGTTAATTTTTAACTTTATTTTTGTCTTTTCTATCGACAAAATACAATAATCAATTGTCAATATATACAATTATTTGACACTCCATATTTAAAATGCTTATGTTTAATTGACGAATCGCGATTCTTATAATCGGACAAGACTCACCATTATATTCAACTGTTGTTCAACAAATATTTCTTAATATGTTGATTTTATGTAAAGGACTTTTTAAATGAGATAAACACAGTTCATCTAAGAAAGTCGATCTAAACAAAAGTCAACTTTTTAACTTTGCTTCATTTACATTCGAAACCTAATGGCTCGAACTCGCCTGGGCCGATAACAATATTTCGAGCCATCGGGAATTCGAGCCATCCGATTTGTAATATACTTTTGTTAACTAACATAAGTTTGTAATACATTTACACCACCTGCAGAGTATTCATATTGCCTAAATCCGTAATATTGCATACTACTTTCTACTTTTGAATCAATAAGAACCAAATATATACTTTACAATATTTTTATAAATCAATATGTTAAAACAATTAAAATTTGAATCAAACACATCAATCATATTATAAATTATATTAGCATGTTTTTACGTTGCAAATACACAGGCACATGTTACAGCGCATTTAGAATCAAATAATAATTCTTCGTCAATTTGCGCTTTTGTTGTTTTTGCAACTTTCTACTGCCTTAAATGGTTTAATATTTGTCTGTGTATTTGTATGTTTTACTTTCTCTTTGGCCTTTAACTTCCTACAGCTGATCATTTTTGCGTGCTGATTTCGATATCCACCTAGATTGGGTACCGGGGCCTTCTCTAGATTTATCCGTTTTAGCGTAATACTGCGTCTACGAGAAGCCAGATTTTATACAAAATGTCATCTTTTACACAAATATTGTATACAAATTGTATATCATTAGCGAGTGAGTCGATGTTTGCAACCTGTGTGACATCAATTATGCGTGCTTTTAATCAAAAGGTCCTAAAAAAAAACGGTGCTTTGAGGAGAGTTCGAGACAACAGGAAATTCGAGCCAAGCGAGTTCGAGCAATCGGGTTTTGACTGGTATTTTACATCGGCGCTTTCATAAAGTGACTGTTATTTTTCAGATAAAGTATTTTGATGTTTACATTAATCACTTTGATTAAATAAATAAAGGAATCATTGTACTTGCTGCCGGCATACGTGTCTACAAACCAAATTAATTATTGTTGTTGATTTCATATGTTTACACAAGCGAAGTGAAAAGTGAATTGCTGTGCAGTTCGTGAAAATAGACATATACAATTAAATGCACATCTAACACATCGTGCTTTAACAACATTAAGAATATCTTTCACTTAAACTGTATACACAAGTTAATACGTTAATGTTCTATATTTATTATTGTATAGTTCGTACGTTTACCCAAGCTTATAATACAGAGAAAACTATGATGTTTGCGATAACACTCTCTTTAAATTAAATATATATCTAGCACATCGTGCATTAACAACATAAAGAATATCTTTCAATTAAACTATATACACCAGTAGTGCGTTCAGTAAGCGGAACATTTCCGGTTTTCTTTGTATTAATCGAACAGAGCCTATTGAACGACCCGTTCGATTGAAACAGTTTCAGGATGACGGAGCGCATTGCATTACTGTCGTTTTTACTCGATGAATTCACCGATAATTCGAAAATAGAACATATTCAGATAAATAACTCGATCGCATACGACCATATACAAGTTATACCAGGTTTGTATTGTGAGCTTTTTTGTAAAATTGTGTAAACTACCCGATGATAATGCTGACTCTTTTAATTGTTTTTTTTTTCAGCCTATTCAGGCTATTGTTAATATTGATCAAGTAATGTTTCGACTTCGTTATGCATTGTTCAATCTTGTTAAAGCTGACGTATGATATGTTCGTCTTAAGCTTTTTTTAAGAATACAATTAGTAATATTTTAATATAGTTTATTTTTTTAGGTGTGTCGTTCGATGAGACACATGATCCATTAAGGGTTGAAGGTTATGCTAGGAAAATTGTGCCACTCTAAACAGACATAGATTTCAGGTCACAGTTCCAACTACCGTTTAGGTTTGTCAGCTATTAGTTAGTATTCTTCTTATTCACATAGCCGCAAGAATAACTTGATAACTAAAATATTAAACAGCTACTAATTTACATCATTCATGTTTCTAAATCAATAACCATGCACTTAATGTGCCAAATTCTCCACTTGAAAGTGTTTTTGTTTGAAGTTTGTGTGACAAAAATTTAGAGTATGCTTCTCTCAATCTCCTTTAAGAAAGCGATGTAAAATTATAGAAAAATCTACCTGAGGCTCATAAGTTCTTTAGGTATTAATAACTGAATTGTTCATGTATGGTTTCTTTAGTGAGTCAGAGTTTATTTCGATTCAATGTCTATTCAAAAGTTGGAAGTTTATATTATAATATACAAGTTATAAATAGGCAATTCAAAACTCATTGCCCGTGTATATAGAAACAGTCCAGTGGCGCATAAACATGGACAACCTTCCAGATCAATATCATGTTCTCGGCTTACCCCCTGAATAGACATCTCATTGTTCATATCGAGAGAATGGAAATTTAAATAGTGTGCAGAAGAAATTAAATAAGTGCATATAAAAGAGTTGATGCGGAATGGGCAATTGGTATGTTTAAATTTAAGTGTAGGCGGCTACAATACTTTGACATGCTGATCGAGCTAGAGATGCCCGTAGTGATCTTCGCTTGTTGTGTCCTGCACAACTTTATTCTGCAGCGAGAGTCGGACTTAGAACATGAAGTTAACACGGTTGATCAGATAGACATGGACGCCGCCGAGGCAGAGGGAAATTGTGAGGCCTACCCAAAATCAGTGAAGAAGAGGGGTGCTATTGCCCAAAACCTGTGATGAATTGACAAGTGATACGAATTTTTTACTGCGAAATTTTCGCTAAATAGTTCATTAACCATTGGAAGCCAACACCTGTTTTGTATGATGAGGCTTTAGGCGTTAGTGATTGCATGAATTTTTTGTGAAGGTAAAATGACTAGAACATATAATTAAAAGTCAAATAGTTATGCTGTGCTATTGTTAAGCATCCTTTTGTGATTTGTATTGTTGGAAAGAAGGCATTATTACAAGAATAAAATATCCATAATTTTAATATTCTATTATTTTTAGCAACATTCGATTTGATAAAGTTCAAAATGTGGTATCATTGAATATCATGTTCCGTTACGTGAGCAATTGCGTTTTATGAGTATGTGATAATTTGTTAATTGCTGTTACATGCATTAGCCCTACAAGAACCCCAACAGGTATTGCTAAGGAGTTTTGCTACCTTTTGGAGATAAAATACTTCTCATAAATTATTGCATTTGTGAAAGTCTATGGCTAGTAATATATGGATAACGTTGGGTCAACCTAGGTTTCCGAATATGTTGAATGAGTTCGTAATGAAAAATAACTTACAATTTTCAAACATGATACCGTATTCGCAAAAAATGTATGGAATAATGTGGCAGTAATATGATTTAAAGTGTAGAACATATCAAAACGCTTCTTTGAGTCACAGTTTGTGTTCACTCATCCTGCTAGCACAGTATGCTTAAATGGTTATTCAGCTAATACAAGATTCAGATTTATATTCGATTATATGCATGCTCTTACAGATACATACATGTCAACTTTGGTTAGATAATCCAAAACAAAATGTTAATTAAAAGGAGCAATTCCAATTTTGATAAACCCTTCATTTATCCAATTTTATAATAGCGCATTTGAAAACGGTTTAGCACCTAGATTCAGTTCAATGACGATGTAATTAACGAGAACAAATATGACAAAGTCGCGAATTGTAAAACATTTCGATCTGCGCGCAATTTTTATTTATCCTGGTAGTGATGCACGTTTGACCCGTGTTCACTTGGCTTTAATTACAAACTGAAAAATAAGAAAATGGATGTGGTGAAAATTTTTGGCATCTTTTGTAAGACAAAGTGATGACCATCGTGAAGGGAATACGGATTGGTAAAACTATTATATGTTTAATTGACATGTCGGAAACAAAACACAATTTATTTTTTATTTCGTCGATGGCAATTCTACATTTTTGATCCCGTTGAATATGATTACTTTTGCACGATTAACAATTATCGACATAGAACGGATACCTGCTAGGAAATTTATTGCAACTTCAAATAGAACGTCCGATATCCTAATGTGATAAAATTAAACGAAGACATGCGTATATTAAAGGGGGCTTGGTGGGATCTTGGTGCGACAGGGTGCTGCACTCTGAATTCGATATTGATCAATGTGTAAAAGACAAAAGGCCGGATGCTGCACCCCTTGTCCGATATTGATCAATGTTTACAACTGAGTTGATTTGAATGGGGGTTGCTCTTATATCTTATCTGATACCACACTCTGACTACCTTAATCAAATTGAGATATAACCGCTGATACTAAACATCTCAACACCCCCCCAAAAAACAATACATTACATTACGCCATCTGTACGGTACACGTGTCGATTGTGCCTTACCTGGATATGTGTGAAAATAAAGAACAATAAGAAAGCAATCATTCTCTAAGTGACCATAAATTTAATCAAGATAATTATTTTAAATAAGAAATGCAAATGTGTTATTCGTTAATGAAATCAATACACATAATTATGATCAATGCACAAAATCCGCAGCATATTATATTTTATTGTATCTATTGAACAATTACATACGAAACGACATTTTTCACTATAAAAAATGACATTTCTTCTTTAATAATAACGCAACGACAATTATATTTTCGTTTATTTAAGACTGTCCATCAAAATGCCACAGCCCCTATAAATTTGGTATTTAATTAGTCTATTTGAAAGAATGGCGCAGTTTACTCTTGATCACTGTGGGTTAAATCCAATGAAACCACATTTTCGTTTTGTTTAATTTCTTCAGACCGGCGTTTAAAGAACTGATGTTCATACATATGCAAGTAATTGGCAACTGCCTTACCCGAATCGGAGATGATGGAAGGCAAACGGCTGACCAACTGATATAATCTATTTTTCACACACACACTATACTGTTGATTGACAGTGAAACATATCTTGTTCAGCATGAATTAAATACTTAAGCCATATTTGGTTACAAATAATATTCAAAGAAACACAAGTCATTAAGAATGTATCTTTATTGCATAAACTATTAAACAGGTATAAAATACATGAATAAAAAGCTTGGCAAATGTTTCAACTGACAAAATGTTTTCATTTTGAACTGAATTTTAAAAAGCATTTCTTATTCAATTACTTTTTTACAAATCAACTTACTTTCACAAACATGCCGTAATTTAAATATATACGGAATAATGAAAGATAAGATTTTAATTGCCCATAATGTAAGTGCATCTTGTCGCAAACTAGACACTTTACAATGACCAAACACTACAACATAATAAACAAATTGGCAAACAAAATATATCTTTTAAAAACAATGTATTTATTGAACAACATGAACAGTTTAAGGTTGCTACATATAACAATCACTGTGCCACACTAAGGAAATAGTAAAATCGTAAAGTTCAAGAGAAACATATGTAAACTGATTTACAGAACAGAAATAGCATCTTATTTACAGGACTAATGACTATTTCTAAGTGACTGATAGTACTTATTCAAATCAGAGCAGATTTTATAAACACAAAATTTATTTTGTAGTATTAAATCTTATTTACAAACATTAAATATCAATAACAGAAATAAAACATATTAACAATCAACTTTTATCTTCAAACATAACCATTACAAATTGTTACATGTTGCCCTGCTAGTAAAATAGCTAAAAACACACAAGCCAAGTGTATATAACATCTCTTCAACAAAGCAACTTCTATTTGAAATCAATGCCTCAACCAGTCTCTCCAGAAGACGATTCTCCTGCTCGACCACAGCAGATAATTGCTTAATTATGAGCATACAACATGTGGAGCCTAAGTGCATGTTCTTCCATATAGCTCCGGAACCATTCTGTAGGGTCTTGGCTCCCACTTCATTTCCTCCCTCGGATCACTTGGGTAGCTGCTTGATCCTCAGGCTGCTCTGTTGAGTGGTTGTTCTCCCTTCTTGCTGGTCAGTCACTTGGTGGGGGTGTTGGCGCTATTTGGAGCTTGAGTTTTGACGGCGCATGTGATGGCTTTGAAGTTACAGTAACACCATGCTGTACACATCTGCAAAAGAAGAGCAAATGCATTATCTTCTATGGAGACCACACCTTAATGTATTAAGCGCGATTTCTGTAATGCTTGTGCCCACACATACCGGCCTCATGAAGATAACATTATCACGCCATATGTGTCACTTTACTGAAATATCGGTTTCCGCGAGATGGGAACTCGCGATAACATATTTCAAAATTCAAATCCACGATGTTAATACATAAACAAATATGTGTTCAATTTACAAACGACGTGTTTACAGGCCATGTAACACTATGTTGTGTGCAGCATATAATACATTTATTTTTGCAGTACATCGACAAAAGTTCTACATCTAAAAATATCTGTTTAAACCCCACTCACCCGTAAATAACACGTATACATTCCGACTGTTCGTCTCAATTCACCGCACACATCGAACGCGCATGCGATGATTTTAAGTTTAGTTTATCAAATTCACCTCTTTAAATACTACGCATGCGTAGAGATTAATCCTTTTAAGAGTTGGATTATACAAGTTATTCCTAACAACGCTAGAAAGGTTGGATACAGATGAGTGCGAATGAGACGGGTTAAAAACAGATTAATCCATGAAAAATTGACTGAGTGAGGGTATTTCGTTAGGGATTCTTAAGAGAGAAATGCAGGAACTAAATCCATAACCCCTCTGCATGTAATGATTGTATTTGATATTGTCTTAAAATGTACTTATACCTTTGTAAAGCTTTAATAAACGTTAGCCCTTAACATCTAACATTCAATCATTATCATTGGACATATCACACTATAGTATCGCGGTATAACCTTGCAGTGATGCGTCCGTTTTATCCAAAAGTCAAGAGCATGACTTTGCAGACATAATATTGTCATACATTGAACACGTCCGTTGTTTTCCTTACTATGTCTGATGACATTTTTTATTAAAGGCTTGAACGGGACTTTATTGTTTATAAGATTAGGCATATGGAAAATTGGTCATTAGTTGCAATTTACGTTATAGATTTAAAATTGCCATTTTAAAATTGCATACATAGTTCAAATAAACATTTACACAATTTTCATTAACAGTTCATACTTAATACACCAGTTACAGATGTAATCAGGTAGTTGAACCTGTGGTTAAAAGATGATCGTCTGTAACTCGGTTGACTTTATTAAAGTAAAGCACGTGTTGTGAACAGTTAGGCAATGCCTGTGGTATTTTCGTGAATAGATGACCAGCAGCTAGACAGCACACCGCAGGCCACATTACCATAGTGTAACACGTCCTATTGCAAATTAAAATTAAATGCGCGAATATATTATACAGCTGCGTCTCTACATAAATTTCATCTAAATGTCGCCCACGAAGTCCTTCATTCTCAGAAAATCATACGTCAGTACTGATTGTAATTAAAGGTGTGTTACGTTGTTACAGATAATACTTTTTACGGGGAATACTACAATAACATTATTTAAAAACAGCTCTGTCAATATTAAAGGGGCCTTTTTACAGATTTTGACATGTTTTGAAGTTTGTCATTAAATGCTTTATATTGATAAATGTAAACATTTAATTCTAAAAGCTCTAGTAAAAAATCAAAAATAGAATAAAAAAATGGAAAAAAGTAGCCCGCAGCAGGGCTCGAACCAGTGACCCCCGGAATCCTAAAGTAAAAACGCATTAATCAACTGAGCTATCCTGCCAAGCATACATAAGATACATATTGTATACGTTACATAAGCAATCTTCGTAGAAAACTTGCGAATCTGAAACAACTTTTTTTCAATTTTGTCAATTTACCAAACCGTGAAAAGCTCCCTTTAACATTTTAATTATATTAGTTGTCGATATATATTAATTATTAGAAAAGAGTTTAAAAACAACATGAACAAAAACATTGTATATGTTTCGAGAACACGAACATCCATTGCATAGTGATATCTGGGTCACATACTTATATTTAGCAATATAAAGAGGGTATTCCCATGGTAACCTCAATAAATCTGGTCCGAACATATACTTTGTGTATAATGCTTGTATTAGATACATAATTATTTTCAATATAAAAAATGTATAACTTACATTTATTACAAAAATAAATGATAATAACCTTATGACGTAAAACATGCCCGAGTAATAATCGATCGTTGATTTCGTGTATATATTGGCAAGATCAGTGCTGTCAGTACATGTACAAAGTGTATGATATTTGAGAACATGATATATACAAATATTATATCCAATTTATTGTGAGTCGAAAAACAGCATGATTAATTCGTTAAACGCGTGTTTTCAAAATTGACACAGCGAGTTGTTTTATTTCATAACGGTTAACACAATACATTACACAACCATGATTCCGGATATTCTCCAAATTTATGTTAATACATAATTATACATATGAAAGAAATTCAACGTTAGACACTTCAATAAACTTCGGCAAAATTTAACGTTATTTGTTTATGTCAACGTTCGTTTGATGATTATTAGCCCCAACCGGTTTGATTGGAACGGAAAATATGTCTACCTTGCGTCTTTTATGTTCGCCAGTGTGTATATGCCGCTTTGTCCGCATTAAGAAAGTTATGAAAGCTTAATCTTACATTTCCTAGCGAACAAATGCCTAAAAATACCGAACTCTTATTGAGTTAATATGAACATAAAATACACATTTAAGCATCTGTCAATATTAACATTTTAATTATATTAGTTGTCTACAAAAAATAATTTTTGGAAAAGAGTTTAAAAACAACATGAACAACAACAATGTATGTGTTTTGAGAACACGATCATTCATTGCAAAGTGATATCTGGGTTAAATACTCATATTTAGCAATATAAAAAGGGTATTTCTATGGTTACCTCAATAAATCAATCAAGTGTGTCAAGTAAAAAATAGTTCCACTTTAAACTGTTCCTTTTAATACGTTCTTGTTGAAAATATGAGAAGAATAATAAAATAAAAACGAATCCAGAATGTGATATTTTTCTTGGTAAAAAATGCTAAAAATGCAGCAGCAAAACAAAAATATAATTGTATTTTCATCAATATCAACTTGAATCCATTGCTTCAAACAATACATGAACAAAGCTATACAAATCCATTTTCTGTTCTTTCATCCCTTTGTCGAAATTAATTGTCTTTCCATCCCTATTATTGAAATGTATTTTATGCCACACCATTTTCTGATAGCATTTGTATCGAATGCTAAACACTCTAACCCAAAACGCGTTTAACGAAATCGTAATCCTGCCGCTAGTGCCGTAACGAATTATTTTCTTCCTATCGTAGATTACAACTATGAATGACAAACACGCAATCCAAAAAACGTTTATGATTCGTTCAATGCTTTGAAAATGTTGTTAATATATTTTAAAGAAGAAACGAAGGATGATATATATAATATAACGATAACATTCATGATGCGTCCCAATAAATGTCAAAGGTCAAATATAAGAACATGTTAATCGTCACAGCTTGGGTAGGAATACACCAATTCCTGGTGACCGGAGATAAGAAAATGTATTCGACGCTGCTTTATTTGGTCAATGTTTGCAACAGAGGCTGGATAAATTGGAATATTATTCATTGAGTTTCATGCCGTACTTTGTTTTTCTACAGATGATATGGTAATTTTCCCAAAACTTATCAAACAAATGTGTTGTTTTTTCTGAACATCTCATTTTTACAAAGTAGTAATTCTTGTAAGCCTTCAAAAAATATAAAAAAATGTTCTCGAATATAATCACTTTGCGCATATCAGCATGTGTTTCAAATTTTGGGAATGTAAGTTGTTACCGGAGAAATGGATGTCACGAAGATAGTAGCCCACGACATGTTTTCCGTAAATCATCTACGCGAAGCAAGTTTATTTATTTGCAACTGATAAATATATATGTTAACGCGATATTTTTCTTAGCGTCTTTAAGCGTATTTTTCTCTTTGCAGAGAAGTCGAACTGTTTTTGAAAAGCTTTCTGCTATGATGCTTAAGTTATTGTTTAAGGTTTACCGAAACAGTGTTAATTTAAAAATGTTCGTTTGTTCAAAATATTTACTTCCTTGCCAATTACCGTCGGCTATTTAACATAGTAAACACTTGGCGTAGAAATTGAAAGGATGGTTCAAAGGCGCTCCATGTCAATTTTTTTTTTGAAAATGTTCATTACCGCAAGAATTGCATGAGCTATAAGTCATGAAACATGCATACCCCCATTCTTAGGAAATAGTTGTATATAGTAAAATAACGTGTATCTTAAAAACATTATATTCCGAAACAGTTTTGGTTGTACCATGTATACGTCTTTAGTTTAAAGATACTATTTTTTAGAGAATAAAGAAAAGTTAACAATAACAAGAAGCATGAACAATTGATTATAGCGGTAAGTAAACGCAGGTTCGCCGATGTGAACTCAATAATTAGCAGCTCCATATAAGGAACGATAGAAACACAAATATACAAACAGACATACACGAATACATCACACTTGGGAATACAACCTTACCATACTTGTCCTTATAATAAACCTTAACAGGAGGTTTATAATTATGTTTTAACATTTTGGCATATTCAAGCAATTAAGTTTTATTACAACAATAAAGGCTTTACAAATTACATTTTTGTGTCATACATTGTTCTGCAAGTGTTTATAATATAACCCAAGATTAAAGCATTCCATTATAACGCCTTGAGCACGTTTTTCTAACCTCTGTAAAATGCATGATGTATAAAAGGAGCTTAACTTACCAATGCCAATGTGTTATGAAGTCTTAAATGTCTTAAATGTCAATAGATTACCTTATATTGTATAATAAATATATAATTAGATGGGCTGTAATACGCGAACGATTAAAAATGCAATAGTGGTAATAAGCAGCAAATGTATTATGATTAGGACGAATGTTATTCGAACTTGTCTTATTCTAAATTTCTTAGAAATGTTTTAATGGGAACGCATCTTTAATGTACCAATGTGTATTATGTGTAAGTTAAAACGTGTATAACCTCGGTTATATAACTGCAAGCTGTACTCTCGTCAAGATGTATTTCACAAGTGGATACATATATTGCACATGGTCAATCTTATCTTATTACAAATTTGCACATATATGTTAATTTAGTAAGAAAATCTAGAATGTATGTATTGTATTGTTAGGAATAAAGACGTCATGAACCACATTAGTTTTTATTTATATACAAGTCTATTTATACAGCTTAAGCAATCTCACGCGAACTAATAATTACGTTTAAAGTTTTGAAATTTACATTTAAAATCACATACATTTACATACATCAATTTATTGTTATAACAATAAAGTGTGCTTATTATATGAGAACACATCAATAAATAAGATTACAGTGCTACCCGTTTTTGAACTGCTCATACGTTTATCTAGAAGTAATATTGAAATTAACTAATAGTCCTAGAGAATGCGTTGATCGTCATTGGCATGATTCATCCAATAGAAAAAAAAACTGAAATTCTTAACTAACTGCTTGTTCCTAACGTCCGTGTTTCAGTCACTGGTTTGTCGCAACCGTTCATTTAATTCAGGCAATTGTCCGGTCATTAAATAATCTATTGCTTCAAGGCATCTTTGTCACCTGCATGTTTACCACTAGGAATTGGTTTCTTTACATGTTCGTTACTTACGCGACGTCTAGCGTACCGCGATTGTGTTTTTGGTGTATCTAGAACATTCCTGATTATTATTAATGGCGCTATACGTGAGTGATTAACTGAAGTGCATCAATATAAAAAGTGAAACGCCAGCTGCTATGTGTCTATAGAATTTAAAATGTCGGTTTCTACTATTCTTTCTATGTCAGCGAACACATACAATAAATGCAATTATTTGATTAAACATATTAAAAATTAAAAAAGTTTGATAATCTCAGTGCATTTTTTAAATCGTCAAACACATTTTTAATCAACACTTATTGTATTTGTCATACACTTATATTTCTTTGATAATATAGTTAGTTGGATATATACCCTAGACCGTTAGCCTGCAAAATTGTACATGTGGATGGATGTAAAAAACGATATGTTACCATGTTGCATTGTTACTTTTTTTATTATACAATTAGGGTTAACTAAAGTTTGCCATTATACATGTTTGTAGTAATATTTGAAAATATGTGATCTTGGACCAAAATATGTCTTTAAATCATGTATACAGGAGTGAAAAGTAGAATAAGTAGATGTATCGTTTTTTTTATAAACATGTCTCAGTTACTCCGGTTACGTCATTTAACGTTAGTAGCATTATATTAAAATTGCTTTACCTAACATGGAAACATACGAAGTCGATATGTGTAAATGCTTAGTCATCAATTGATGAGTTATACATTGGTAATACATCTATACAATTTTCTCTACCGATGGTTCAATGCATAGAAACAGCTACTGACATAAAACATGAAAATATATGGTCAGTTTCTGTCCTGGCTTTGTCAGTTAACGAATGCGAGTAGTTTGTCCGAGTTAAGAAACATTGGTATCATATCCTTAGGATTTTGTCTGCGGAATGGTTAATTTCAGTGTGGATAGCTTGCTGTGTACACAAATCACCCACATCTGTCAAACTTAAGTGTTTCTCAGACTGAATACAATTATATTCACCCTGTGAAATAACACGATTGACAAAAGCGTTTATTACCATTGTTTGTTGGATCTGCGTTAAGAGGTAATACGGTTGAAGCAAAGATAGTAAAGCATCTATTGATGTATGCATGTGGTTTCTAGCGAAGGAATATTCATGTTCATATCAGCAATACTATTCTAACAATTCTTCCGGAAGATAAAGTTAAATCAGAAAAGCAAAAAGAAACGAAATAGTTGATCCCGCAGGCTATTTCATTAAAGTCGTGTGATTATGCAAGGGCCTGTTCCTAGTCGAATCGTGGTGTGATAAGTAAGCCATAGAGGAACGTGAATTGTTAAACATTTTAACTTACAACAGAGAGTTCCAATATTTTTCATTTAAAATAGCCATGTCGCATGTGATTTTTTTTTATATTGATATGATTTGCTATAACGTGTGAATAAAAGTGTTAATCCTTATAAACCGACTAACTAATGTCTTACGGTTTTTTAAGTTTTGTTCGGTTTATGCACAAAAACAACAACGCCATGACCCCAAAATAATAAGTTTAGTTTATAAACTTTGACACCGGCTTTGTCTCAACAACTTTTTAAATTAACATGTTTCAAAAATGAAGATTTTATCACTGATATTTTCACTCGTTTAATACAATGGTGTACAATGTTGCAATTAAAATTTTATCAAAGATATGTTTCTGTCAAGAAGCATGCAATAAACCATTACAATGCTAAGCCGGATTTATTGCAGATAAAAAAAGCTGTAAAACCATATTTTAAAAGAAGACAGAACACTTGTCGTCATAGTCAAATATGTAACGTCTTACGATGTATATTGAGCCAGTATATCGAATGTTAAAATGTCCTCCGCTCTACTACTAGTAGGTGTAATTGCAAACCAAGTAGTCTCGACGTAATTACCAACTTTGAAAGTTAATTCGGTACGACGAATAGTTCAACGATTAAGGTTGAATGATTTTTCAGTTGCTGTCATATTTATTTGTGTTTAAAAGTTACAAAGAAAATAACGAATATATTATATGCCCATTCGTAAAGCTCACGTTTACACACATTTTCATGAGAGACTTGGTTACCAATTGTCATACTCAGTAGAGCAATATGTATGCTAATGATTAAGCTGTCAACCCAGTCCGCAATCTCATTTGATTTGAAAGCAGTAATTTCTATGGTGCACTTCAGTTATATAAGATTAAATTGTATGTACTAAATATTAATGTGTGCACCATGTCTGCTACAATTTGGTGTCGTGACCAACATTGTATTTAATCACTTTCTCAGCAGCTTTTGCATGCATCGGGTATCGACGTGCTGAGACAATGAAAAGAACATTGTAATCGGACGTAATGTTGTCCAGCAGTAAAGAGGTTAATAGTACAAACTTAATGACTAGTAATCAGAGATGTTACATAACTGTAAGCAAACGCATTTACTTGAAGCCATTGTTTTGCTGTTCAACCACGCATTATCAAATCTTAGTGGTATTAGATTCATTAACTCGTTAATAAGAAATCACTACCAATACTGTGTCTTTCAGATGCATCACTTCAACACAACTGGGACATAAATCCAGCATCGTTATTAAGTTTCAACGCTGCTAAACCCCTACTCGTTGTAATTGTCAGAACATCAGCAGTGACTCATTTGAATCTTTTAATTGCAGTCTCATCTGTGAATATCCGCGTACAATCATTAAAAGAGATAGCATTACAAAGATAAGAGCTATTAATGCGTTGGCCCATAATTAGACTGCATTGGAGAACAGGAGCTGTTTAAGACATATCGATATGCGCCGAGCTCTTTAAAAAGGCGGGTTAATGCATGTGCGTAAAGTTTCATCCCGGATTTATGAGGCTAATTTGCACGTACACTGTGTAAAAATATTTCAAATGAATAAATGAATGCTGGGCTAATTATGCGATGGTGCTCTCCTTGTGCTCTCCTGTTAACCGCTTTAAACCATGAACACCTTTGCGTTGACCGTTCAAATGGGTTGATACCATGTTCACGCTTGTGTTTGCGTTTGATATATACGTATGTGTCGTGTCTCATGCATTGTTAGTGTTTCTTACTGCCAATAAAGGAAAAGTCGTAGTGTATACAGGTTTTTTTCCCGCTGTAAGCCTGTATAGTCCGCACATGCTTATCACGGACGACACTTTCTGCTCGTATGAAATTTTCAGTTTAAGGAAAGTATCTTTTGGGCATAAAAAAACTAGTGTAGGCGGATAGTGTCGTCCCTGATTAGCCATTTCGGACTGCACAGGCTACTCTGGGACTACACTTAACGCACATGCATTGAACCCATTTTTCACAGAGCACGGTCCATTTTTTTAACATACAGATGAGCGGTTGTGTCTAAGTAACAAACCTGTGAATTCATATGCATGCTATAATTGGTTTTCGCCATAGTTTAAATTACTGTAGTATGCATAAAATGTGAGTTTATATCACACTCCATGTTTAACATTATGCAGTTAGTAAGGTACCTTATTAAACGCGAAGTGATAAAATAGTGAACTTATCATGTTATTATGATTTATTCCAATATAGACTCAGAACGGTTTGTATAACTGTTTGAAATGAAGATTTGATTCCAAATACTGTTTTAATTCGGTCGGCATCGTTCATCAGGACAAATAACTTTAAAGAAACCATATTAATTTAAGAAACAAGTGCTATTATACAGAAAGGATTACAGCTGCAGATTTTAATTAATATGAAAGATAAAAACAAAACATTTTGAGATAAGTCGAGGATATTACCATGTCAGGATGGTAACGATGATTTCACCTAATCATACACCTTGCCATGTTGTTTCTGATATAGTTTTAAAACAAGAGTTATTAAATCCGTTGCTGTTTAAGGCATTCATATTTAACGACGGGCATGCTTAAACTAGGTATTTAAGCAATTTCTTAAAACATACATTGAAACAAAAGAAACGCACGTTATTTCAACCACAAAAGTCATTTTCTAATTAACCTCGGCTTTGTTACATATAACAGAATATTCATTATAGATGTACTATTTGATATGCCTATATAGCAATATCTTTGTATACGTACCAATGGGATTCGATGAAATTTGCTTGCTAAGACTTGTTATAACACTTTGTGTGTGTGTATTGTTATGTGCTTATCCCAATAATTGCTTGGGGAAATACCACATTCTCTGCAAATTACGTCACTATGTGAAATAAAGCAAATGAATTATGAAGAAGCTTCTTTTCAGTTGTAAAAGATATCATTTAGATTAGACATGTTACGATTACATCCACGAAAACCGGTGTATATTAAAGAAACAGTTTAATTGTATCCTATTGTAATAATAAGAGTAATAGGATAATATCTTAATTTGTCAATAACTTAAATGGATGCATAAGGCATACGTTCCGTTTTGATAAACGTACACTACGATTACTTGACAATAATTTTTCAGCGGACACTTCTTGCGAACGAAGGAAATCACTGAAATAACGATATACGAATGCGCGCACTCATTGTCACTGTATTGAAGTAATTTACGATAATACGCGCAGCAGATGTTATCATCTGTCCCAAAATATGTTAAATGTTCTAGGTATAACCATATTGCTTCAAGGGGAATTTTCAAACTGGAATCCACACGATTTAAGACGAATATGATTTTACTATCTGAATGACAACGTCTTGAAAATGATTCCATAGTATTGGGTTGATGGCGACGTAAAAATGTGTGGATCGCTGCAAGTGATAACATACTGTTATTTCGACCAAATAGTAATTTAAATTGCTTAATGAAGTGAACACACATTTAACTATTGCTTGAGTATCAGCATACTACGTAAAACATTCAATTTGCCAAACACAGATAAACAAAAATCAGTTTTCATAATTAGTGTTTGAAGCAACTAATCCGATCGTTCTTAATATGTTTAAAACAATATTAGAACTATGTGTACCTATAAAAAAACTCATGAAAATAACGCGAGGCAAATATACTTTATTGTAATGAAACTGCGAAAGAAAAGGTTAAATAACTATCTTTGAATGTTAAGTAAAATTTGCAATAAAATATTATATATTTATAACACCCAAAACGCATCGTAAAAATATAATGTACAAATTAACAGTACCTTCAATGGGTTTAACCACTTTCTTATGTAAAACATTACATTTGCAGACATGAATATGCGATTTGCAAGTTGTGCGCATTTGACTTCACCATCGGGACTAAGTTGAAGTCGTAAACAATGATTGTATTTTACACTGAAACGATGTTATAACAAGCAAAGCGTTAACAAGTGGTTGCCTTTCAAACTGCAATCATGATTTTATTGCTTTTGAATTTAGTGTTTATAAACCAGCTATATACTTTTATAAAATGAAAACAGCATTCAAATGAAGCTGCAAACAGTTGATTTCAAACAAGCTAAACTATTTATATGTGTGTTTATTTTTTTCTTGGGAAACAAGCTAAAAGAAAAATGCATGTCTTTTTGAGGTCTTATCTTATTATCATTATTCATATGGTGTATCATCCTAGAGATAACAATTTCCTATGTAAAGGTTGCAGTTGTTGTTATACTCCTATGTACAGTATTTAAACCACATTTAGTCACCGTCCAGTAGTGTACACTGCTTGCAATATATATTATGTTATTGGACGGTAGGAGCATATGATTGGTTAATAATAACATTTAGAAGCTGATATTGTTAGACCATACTTAAGATAGCGCACCCCTAATGGGCACATATCCAAATAAAATTTAATTAATTATTTTCCTAATCAGCATCATTTCACTGAACTACATTCAAATTTGTAGGTAGGCTTTCCATTCTTTTTAAAAAAATATACCGATTTTTTCAAAACCACCCTCATGCTCGGCTTTTGTCCAGTTTATTTTCACCCGTGGGTTATATAACAGTTCCATAATTCATTTAAATTTCCAAAATATGGGCATGCAGTTGGTGTGTACAGATGCAGTAAAGGTGTTTAAAGTTTAACCAAGATAAAATAAGTATTCTTGTACAGACATTTATTTTTTACAAATTTTTATCTATGGAATAGCGCCATAGAAATGTAAGTGATTTCAGCCAAGTAAAAATTGGGTCGGTTAAACCAGAAAGTGTCATACAATACAAAATAGTATCATTTAAGTTATATTTTAAACTTAGTTTTTATAGAAACACTATATACAGCAAAAATATCAAGAAATAGACAGATTTACCGTTTACTTTTTTAAATAAAAATAAAAATGCAACATGCATCATTCGTATTTTCAGTAGTTAATTACCCAATTTAGCCAATACGTTGTTTTAATTTTAAAAATTGAAGGATGTGCATACAATTTTCAACATATTTAACAATAAACATAGCTGATATGCTATATTAAATCAAATTACGTTAGAAAATAAATAAAACGCGTCGCAAAAAGAATGCGATGTCGGCATGATTCGAACCTGCGCGGGAAGATCCCAAAAGATTTTTAGTCCATCGCCTTTACCACTCGGCCACGCCAATTTCCCGATTAGTGCAATCAAACATTAGATCTCCATAAGTTAACAGATAAAAAGTATCGACGATCTTTGAAGAAATCGCGAAATCGTATTTTTCAGATGATAATTGGATCAAAGTCAATATTTAAAGTGAAAATAATGTATTCTAAATGAATTAGGTAAACACATATCAAAATTCGAAGTTTGAAAAAAATAAAATGCATCTCTCGGAAATAACCGATCATTGAAGATCGGCAATGATCGTAAAATAAATCGCGGGAAATCATTGGAGGTGCGCTACCTTTATGTCAACTTAGCATTCAAAAAAGACCTATAATAAGAAAACATATTTGGAAGTTTTGTCTGAATAAATGTATTTGCTTAGAACAAAATACTTATTTATTTTAAGTACAGTTTAAAATCTGCATGTACATATTCAGAAGGTATGTTTAAATGTCTATGAGTATCATACTGTGGCATATTATCATAAGGTTGATCATACTAAAGCTCGAATGCAAGCATTGTCTAAGATTCAATGTCATCTGACTTACTTACAACATTATGTGTGTTTCACAGTAGGAAGATACAAGAGTAAAAATCACACAACGATTTCGGACGTTGACATTTTATTAAGTGTCTCTAAACATAATAATAAACATCTAAATCATTTTAACTAAAAAACACTTCCTTTTTATAAGAACTTATGATATATAAGCATGCAATCTATTATTTTAAGTGGAAAGGACCTTAAGCTCGTTTTGTAAAATTAAAACAGTTTGCACGCTGTGTATAGATTTCCTTATGCTGAACTAATCCTTTTGTGATAAAAACAACGTTTTGGAAGATAAATTGATCTTAAATCTGCTTTTTGATTTTATTTATTTTGGACGTCATCTAATCACAGAATACACTAATCATGTCAGTTTACAGGAAACCGAAGCATGTGCTTTCCCAGTAAAAATCTACTCAATATTTAGTTAAGTGGTATATGATATATGCATTACAATGGCGTTCAGGAAATCGGTTTGAATGCATCGCATGAACACAATTCCGTGTACAATGATTTGTGTATGATATTTGCTTTTGATGTGTGCTGAAGGGGACGAAATATGTATTTCCTTCCATTTGAAAATATCTTGGCCTCCGCCAAACAAACCAAAGCCACACGTTGAAAGAGTAGAAATTTGCTTTGGTAAACGAGATTAAAAAATGCTATATGTTTAAAATATTAATATCCCACAGATCTACGTCTGGAAAGAAAAACATTTAAAAAATGTTGGTTTAATATAAGGTTAGACCATTGTTTGAGCATTACATTTTGAGCCAAAAATTGGAATATAATATAAAACTACTACGTTGCTGTATTTAATAACAGTTTGAACAATTTAAATGTTCAGTGCATTTCATTTTACCTAATATCCATCATCATTAAAACTGAGTTTGCCGTCTGGGAAAGTAGAATACAAAACTCATCAAATTCGCGTCTAAAACGATCTTAGTCAAGACAATGAAATAACTGCAAATGAAAACCTAAATGCAAAAAAGGCCTCCAAAATCGAATTAACCTTTGTTAATGTCCAATAGTTATAACTACTCTTTTAAAACGATAACGAATTTTTTAAAGTTGTACATATACAACTGCACAGCAAAAAATGGTTTATCTACAGCATATTTTGAATTATCAAGAACACGATGTTTTATCATAATTGTGTTAATAAACTAGGTGTATCAATGATCGTCTGTCTCTTTCACCCACAAAAAACAAAACACGCGCTCTATTTCTTACCGCATCTGAATATTGAACAATGACAACACTCAATAAAACCTAATTAACATTTATCGTAGTAGTTAGACAACATCGAACAAGTCTAATGGTCTGTATAGTTGTATTATTTCTTCACTTCTAATATATAATAAAGATACCTTATTAAGTGGGTAACTTAATAAATAATATGTGATATAATCGTTAATATGTATGCATAATGACAGTAAACAAAACAAAAGATTCGTAAATGTTTAATATTGAAGTGAAGGTCTGTTAGTGTGATGCCGCATCCCATCTTCATGAAATATATATGCATTACGTAGTTTGTTCGTTTCAACGCATTCGTATTAATTATTCACCCACGCCCACATAGCTTTAATTAATATAAATGTATATCATTGGATGAATTTGACATTAAAAAAAATAAAGTTGTTTTATTGCTGGTTGTCTGTTAATAAACAGAATGCGTGAGTTTTTAGTTGTCGATACCGATTAACTATTAAGGGCGTTATACCGAGTTTTCTGACAATTACAGTAACGCAACAGAATTACAAAAAATGTTTATTGACACCCAATAAGCGCGTAAAAAAAACAGTTTATTATATAACTTTTATTCATGTTTATTTCGTAGAACATTACTATAATGTGAATTGACGTGTTTATGTACAATATGTGTACGTTCTGCTTAATTCCAATAGCGTAACTAGTCGTGTTGAACGGCCAGCCATTGTTCAAAATAAAGAACATGCACTGATGGACATTGTTACTGCCGATCACAGTGCCTTAAGCCGGGCACACAGTAGAAGTCTCAGCAGTTCTATGCATTCAAAAGCTGCTTTGTAGTTAGCGGTCATTAAAGAAATTGTTTAAATATTAAATTCAGTGCACGACAACAGCATTTGAATTTTATAAATACATACTATAACGATGGATGCAACAAACGTCTTCAATAGTATTGTACAGAACTCATAAACGATCTTAGTAATATGGTTTTCAAAACAGATCAAACGAATAATGAATATAAAACTTACATAAAAGTTTAAAAGAAGGGCTATTAGAAAGTCAGCGAAATTAGATTGCTGGCTAATAATGATCTCTTGAACAATAGGAAATTAATTCATGTACGAACGATATGTACGCAGTTTGTAAATCCAAACTACTAGGAGCACCCTTCCTTTATTGGCAGTCAGAAACACTAAAAATGCACGAGAAACGACACATACGTATATATCAAACGCACACACATGCACCAAAATGGAATCACCGGATTGGAACGGTCAACGCAAAGGTGTTCATGGTTAAAAGTAGTTTATGGACAGTCAGAAAAACTAACAAGAACCAGAAAACACACATACGTATATATCAAACGCAACCACATGCACTAAATGGTATCACCGCATTGTATCGGTCAACGCAAAGGTGGTTTAAAGCTGCTAACAAGAGTGCACAATCGCACAATTTGTCCAGCATTATTCATCTAACACAAATATACAATTTTAAATAAAAATATTTACTCATAACTGAGATATTTAAGTTTGAAAAATGCTACGTTCGGAAAGTCAACAAGTGAAGTAAAACGCTATATAATTCCGATTCAATTTCACTTTCACCATTTGCGTTGGGTGTTTAACACCAGACAAACATAACAATAATAAGACAATAAAGACGGCTCTAGTAAATATGCATGCGCGCAAGGTTGCAAGCCGGTCGGTCATCTTAGACGTGTATGGTAATGCGTTTTACGTTTCACAATATTATTTGACGATGTAATATTTTGATAATGTTACCTTTTTATTGATGTTTTTATTTGTTATGTTTGATATTTTAATGTTGATGTTTATTTATATAAAGTATAAGATATCCGTTGAATAAGCCTGAGTCATAACTTCAACAAAATTAGTTCTAAAATAAGGGAGCATTATTGATTTGAATACATTTTGCGTTTGAAAAGTCTCCAAGTGTATACAGAGCAAAGCATCTTAACGGTAACTTTCTGAGGCACGACGAGATTTGACAAAACACGAGTATCGACTACATCTGGTTCTTATCTAAAAGATTAGGACACATAACAAACGTGCTTTTACTATTCAGGTAATAATCGTGGTAACATTGTATGTTAATAGTCATCACGACTTTTAGTTGTCAGGGAATGATCATTAGCCTGGTATATCGTTTCCATTGATGGAATAAAAAACGAGTGTTTTCTTTTGTCATTTAATTAAAGGTCATAAACTTTTCACAGAAAATGAATTTGATTTCACAAATTAAGTTATATGCCCCGCAGAAAAGAATATATTATAATAAATGTATTAATACGTTGAAAGCGCATTTGTTGTCACGCTTTACACCCTTAGTACTGTTGCAACAGAACGAAACAAAATGCAAAATATGACACAATAAGTTATGTCTCGTTAAATTTTTATTTAACAGTTAGTTTCACGTAAATTGCAATAGTTTGAACCACAGGTGGTTAGCGTGTTTCTATGATATTAATTAGTGAAAACATCATTTTGAATGATAAATAATCATATTATAACGAAAAATTAATTTTTCTGAAAAAAAAATTCACTATCAAATATATATATAACAAGGTATGCAACTCAAAATCATCCCAAAACGGGGTGCATCGCTTTGAACAGCCATATCTTTATCAATTGTGCAGCGATTTTCACAATCTCGGACTTATTCAACGCAGAAATGAATTTCTTTTCTGGAAATGTATATGTCTTGCAATATTTTTTACAAATGCTTGGTCAACTTTTAAGAAATAACCCAGTTGACAATGATTATACAGTCTTTATGAATGAAATCTCGAGTTGTAAAGACACACCTCCGCATCGGACCAAAGAAATCACTCGTGTGTTTAAAATGTGAGTTAGTTGAAATTTATGTAAACAAAGGTTTCACACGGCGCTGGACAGTTAGTCTAAATGCACAACGTAACGACAAGAACGGTAATAATGTTTTCTTTCATACGTTTATTGAATTATGGTATTTAGGTACATGAACGTTGTAGGGAAGATGCCCTTTACTCCGTAAAGATTTCAGTCATTTTCAATTGTATTGTCTCTGATGTTTTTATTTTCAATGATTTATACACATTATGGATGTGTTTTAGGCAAACAATCAATTATAAAGACGTAAATGACATGTTTGCACGTTGTGATTATTTTCAAAAATCTGCAGGTGATTACTGAATTACTCTAAAACGTTCTGCCACACTTATTAAACATTACTTATGTGTACAATAAGTTCAGGCATTCAAAACAATGCAATGGTACCTGGCTAAACTATACGAATCTAACAAACTTCTGAAGAACGTTCACTAAATCACAACTGTATTATAGCAATATATGCGATAATATACGTTACAATGTTATACTACTCTTTAAGTTTCTCAGTATTGCTTACCATCTTATTAGAAGCTTGCATGAAACACATCACGCGGTTCTAGAAATATATTTGACGTCGTCAAACAAGGGTTGCATTTTACAATGTATAGTCGTTTAAAAACGCAAAGCATTATAAATTCGGTTGTCAATGCCGCTGTTTATTGAGGGTTTCTATAGATACATCATACACATCTGTAGATATGTTAATTTGCAACCAGTGAAAGCGTCTAAATCAAACCCGCAAATAGTGTTTTTAATCCAAAAACCATACACTAGCTGTTGTTGTTTTGTTGTTTATAATCAGTAACTTGATACCTGGGTTTTATAATACTACCCTCATTGGTAAATCGCTGTTATAAGACAGTGTATTTTCCAACTCATTTTTAGTTTTCTGTTTTAATATTGGAATATGCGGAAGAGCAATTAAATTAATTTAAGCTGACTTACTGTTGATTGTTATTAAATGAACAACGATATGATGTGTTGGGACGTCGGGACATAATAATGATGTAGGACGTTACTCCGAGTAGTCTAACAGTGACAGTGGCGTATTATTTTGAAATAAAAAATGTAAGTAAATATAAAAACAACATCGGTATATATATATAGGAAAATGCAAGAGAGTCTGTAACGACGAGTAGGAAAGAACGCCCAGGCGACGGGTGATGGACTTGCGATTGTCCCAATAGTGTGATAATATCCATTATAGACAATATGTAGGACACGCCCCGGGTGCCTCTGCGTACGATACCACCATTGTCTGTCTACACCAGCGGTCTAAATTAATTTTTAAACACAGTATTTATAATAAATTATTCCATGAAATGGTAAACTTAACTATTAATAAAACAGAAACTTGAAATACCTCGAATCATAAACCATTGGAATGACTTACATGTGGATTTCGTAATTTGTATTTCCTAGTCTTCAGTATAAATGTATCTAAGTATCATTACCTTTCAGTCAATTTATTCAGATTCATCCATTTTAATTTAACATATTTTTGCTCGTTCGTCGCAGAGTGCAGCGCAACAGGATATGTTGACCTGCTAGAATTGTATGATAAGTGTATCCATTTCTATTCAACTACCTTTGCAAGAAACAACAAATATATTTATATATATCTTAATAGATTGAGAGTGTTAACTCATTTGTTTTTAACCTAAAACCTATTAATACATGTATTCTAGACTGCACTGAAGGTTTGGTTCAATTAATGCTTCCTATGGCAAGGAGGCTATTGACAACCAGTCAGAAACACAGCAAACGTACTTGAAATGACACTCATGTATTCTAGACAGAGTTAAAGGTTTGATATCATTATTTTTTCATATGGCAAGGAGGAAATTGACAACGAGTCAGAAACACAGCACATGTGCTTGACAAGACACACCCGTACGTATCAAACGCACACACATGCATGAACCTGAGGTCTTTAGCTTGAAACGCCTAGCGTATAATCATTTAAGGTTTAAAGAGGTTAAAAACACATAACCTATAATTATTAGTTTAACATGTACATTTACTTGCAAATTTACCTTATAGTTTCATGATTCAAATTATATAGCAATAAAAGGAAATTCATTTAAATGTTATTCTATGTTTACCTAAGCAGTGGCTATACACATACCAGATCACCAGAATAGTAATTTCTAAGACACAGTGACATCGAACACAAAAACTAGAGTCAACTAATCATCGTTTTTATTACACATGTAAAGACATGATGAATCACAAAGTGTAACAGTCAGGTCGTACACTTTAGGACGAATTCTTTCTAGTAACTCTACCATGATTCTATTATCAGACTGTTCATACTTCAAATATGATTCTATGTTGTATGGGTCCCCACTGAGTGACATTGCAATTCGTATATAATTTATACAGCATATGTACGTTTTTTTGTATAATCAAAATTAAGTTCACAAGGGTTCACATTATTTTTACCAGTTGCGTATCCACGATTATAGGCATACTTTTCTAAAAATACTATTCACATCAATATTCTAGAATACACTACAAGCATCATTTAATAAAGAAGAACATGTGTCTAAAAATGCGAAATAAGCCAGATATTTAAGTATAAAAATTGAAAATTTATGTACAATCGAATTCGCCAGAATGTATTTCATGCATGTACGATATGAATCTAAATTTAGTTTGACGGATCATTTTAATTTTCTGCAACGATATCTATTCATACGACACACGAACACTTACTACTAATTAAAAGACGAATGCTTCGGTTATTGTAGGAAAATATGTACGAAATATCTTCGTCACAATCGGCTCGGGGCGCTAATTTGTCTTTGCTGCATTTCATGAAATTCGTCATAAATGTATAATTTTTCTTGCCTATTGTGTGTCATTGAAACATATTTGTATCAATATATTACACTTTTAACACATATAAAAATCGTATAATCTCATTTAAGTTGAAGTCAAACTGATGCATAAATCTACAAAGTTTACCATTGGTTTGTCGTCAATCAATTCAATTTAAACAATTGAGCCATGACGCACGCAGGGAATACGATAATACAAAGTGTATTCAATGTCATCCAGACCGACGGATTTTACTTTACAATGTGTGCTCATTTTGAACACTCGATATACGAGATCAATAGCTTTTGTTAGACATTTAATAATAATCCTAAGTTATACGCGTTCAATCTAACTTTTTTAATAGTATTTTACAGCTTTTGGATACAAAAGCATAATCATTGTGAGATGCTTTATTAGTTTAAACATATTGTATAGCTTGCACATACATGAAACACATAGCATGTGACTGCACAATCATGTGTTCCAAAGCAAAGGGGTTCGGTCACAGATATTAACGTTCTTTGCTTCGCCCATTCCCATTCGCCCATTTGCTTAATTCGCATATCATCGTGTTAATATTGATCTATACGTCAAAATGTTTTTTTTTCCAAGAGTAGCTTCATCATAAAGAAGTCCTGATAACTGACATATACAGTATATAAAGCCATAGTCAATAACGTTCGGCGTCTTATTAAACAATACAATAATACAAATAGGCTTTACTGAATATGCTTTATCAATATCGCTAAAAAGTATGGTTCTATGAATAATGGATCCACATGCGCTTCATGTATTGTGAACTATCACATGGCGATAATAATTGACTTTTGTTTGAGTAACACTTAAACTTGATATAGTTGCTGTATTACATTGCAAAGGAAGCAATCGGCCATCAAAACTTGATATAACAGGTTTGGTTTGCAATTTAAACAGACATAATTAGGGCTGTCACGATTCACCGGTATACCGGTATATCGCGGTGCATGTTGTGAAAAAAATCGCACCGCGGTACGGCGTTGCCGCACCGGTTTTTTTAATATTATTATATTAGCACAGATATAAATACATTACATAATTATTTTGATATAGATATCGTTTTGAAAAATGTAGAAGCGGTTCAAAAGGGCTAAATAAATAATCCGTTAATATCCAGGTCAAGCAAGCGCTTCCACTTGTAGATGTTTAACTTTCACGTTTAAAATACGGCGATGTATGGATCCGTACCTTTTTTGGAATTAGGGACAGATTTCCTTTGCAAATAAGTTCATAATTATCCAAAAGATGTTTATTATATTTCTTATTTTCTTTCTTTAGTATATCGATCGTTCAAAGCATGGCACTTCCGAATCATGTTATCTTAAGATTCTGAATAAGTCGAGGAAGAGTCAGAACGCTACGGATTTTCAATACTGGGCCCGCTGACTCCGCATTTTGAACATACCCTTGAAGCGTTCGATTTACACAGATCGTAGTCACAGCTATTGTAAACAACATGGCGGACATTTTAGAAAAAGACGCGAACAATAACAATGACTTCTTCTATCAAGTTTATTACAGTTTCTTTTACAGTTTCTAGTCATATTATGATACCAGTGTTTTCTGATTATTGAGTTTAATGAAGTTTGTAAAACTTGTTATTCTGCTGTTTTCTTCACAGATACATATTCTGTAAAATATCGCGGTACGTACCGCGATACAGTGTTGCCGTACCACGATATACCGCGGTACGCTCACGGCGTATCGTGACAGCCCTAGACATAATACTACTATCTTACGTAAAACTCGTTTCACTGTCTAGGCTAGACCATGATGATCTTGTAGTTTCATTTAGGTCATTAGCTTTTGCTATTTGGACCATCGTTTTGTAAACGCTGTTTAGTTCGTGATGAAATATTTCAATGGATTTTAATGCTACATACAATGAACCTAATATTACATGATTCATGATTGGAGTTATTTAATGTTTAAGTGAACTCGTTTTAAGTGCATTTAATTTGTCGACATTATCTAGTGTATGCGTTTGTTACACCGTAAGATTCATTAATTTAACACTTTAACGGTAACAGAAACATGTTTAGGCACGTGAATATTATTTGATTGAATCGTTTATTTGTATGGTCCTCTTAGAAGAAGAAGGGGTTTATTGTTTTTCTGGATGTCAGTCTGTAGGTTTGTCTGTTGGTAGACCAGTTCGTTTCTGATCAATAACTCGTCAACGTATCGACCGATTGGATTGATACTTTAAGTATATATAAGCCATGGACAGTAGACGACCCCAATAGAAATAAGTGTGAAAAAGTGTCCGATCAATAACTCGTCGACGAATTGACCGATCGGCTTTCTTCTCCTCATATTGATGCGCATTTTAAAGTAGATGACCCCTGATTAAATTGGGGTCACTAGGTCAAGGGTCATGGTCATTGTCATATTCACAAGATGTTGGAAAATCGTTTTCGATCAATAATTCGTCAAAGAAAACAATCAATAAGCTTGATAATTTCTGTGTGCATTGGCCTTGGACGGTAGATAAGACATTTTGAAATTGGGGTCAGTAGGTGAATTGTCAAAGTCTATGTCACAATAAATGACAAAATCGTTTCCGATTAATAACTCGTCAACTAATCGACAAACTAGCTTGATACTTTGTATGTACATTTACCTTGGACAATAGTTGACCCTTATTGAAATTAAGGTCACCAGTTCAAAGCCCTGTTGTTGTTTTTTTCCGGGGCCGTTTGTCTCCGACCGCAAAACTCTTGTCATCTCTTTATTTGAGCAATTAACGGCCCCAAACAGTTCATCCTTATTTCCAAAAAGGCAATATGAATTGAACCTATTTAACAATCTACACGTCGTAGATAGTTTTATTGCTCTTTGCGAAATATTTAAACGTGTGGATTTCGAATGTTGCGTTAAGTGCAAGCAAAACATATAGCAAAGCAATTTGCTTTCATTGTGGCCTAAATTTCAGAAACAGACATGCTGAGGCGGCGGACCATGTACTGTATTACTTGACAATATACACTCATGGAAACACATTCGCCAACATAAGTATTTAAGTAGAAAAACCATGTTCTCCTTCAGTGTCATGTCATGGACAACTGGACATCATGTTTGTAAATTTTAAACCATTTCAATTTCACTACTTGGGTGCATGGGACAAACTGCATTTTGAGTGTCATTTGTAGGCATCGTTGTTTAATAATCAAACATTACACGGATATTTCAATTCACTTACAATCCACTATAAGGGCATTGCTACAAGAATTGTAATGGATATTGCAAAACCAGAGAATTAATATGTTATTGAATGTTAAAGCCAATTGTAACAGGTAATACTTACGGTTGCAATACATACACGTGTAAAAATTGATGATCGTACATTACAGTTTATATACAACCGTGAGATGTGTTGGTATTATAATGCTTTTAGAGATCAAAGTAGTATAAGTGTTGTCCCCGGACATAATGTAGGGAGAAACATCGGTTACCCATTTACATCTTGCATTCGTTGCTTATTGAATATTTAAACTTGAATAAGGCTACCATTATAAATTTAACTTCTTTTGTGTTACAGGCTTATACTTCATATCTTTATAAAACTATTTTTATCGAAAACAATAGTATGAAGACTTGTATTTATATTAACGTAATATTGAATGTCTTTTGTTAAACATGCGGTAATGTACAGTGTGGCCAGGGTAATTCGGTAGGATGCTGCACAAGGAATCGGAAGGTTCCTAGTTCGAATCCCGCTAAGAACAATGAATTTTCAAGAGCCTAAACAAAATAACCCCGCGCATGCTTCTCTCCACCCAGGAGTAGAAATAGGTACCTGTGAGGGGAATTAGCCAATGTACCGTTGCTCGATACTACGTCGAATGTAAATGTACGACTTCCAACACAAAGATCGGGCTGTAAATGTCAAAGTCGATTGAAGATTAGTTTGGTACCATAGCCTGGCTATAAAACCATGTCATTACCTTATCGTTGACAACCTTAAAATGTGAGTCTATGGTAAGCCGTTTAATCGTCAAATGTATTCATTTCCTTATTCTGTTTTATCATGCACAGACATTTGCCGTATACACCTTTGATAGATATACATAGAGAATACTAGGTTTGCGTTGAATACAGAAAAGTTAATGTTGCGAGGCTTAGAACGCCGGGCGCGCGAGCCTTGGCGAGCGCATTCGGTGTTCGAGCCTAGCAACATAAATTTCTCTGTATTCAACGCTAATCCAAGTATTCTATTTATCCCATTTGATGTTTTTTAACGTGACATGTAACATCAATAGATATAATAACCTTAGCCTAACAATTATTTTAATTCATTCTTAAAAATCGCTTAAAATCTAACGAATCTAACCATGCGTAGTGATAATGTATTTGTTCTGGTACGCAAAATAGTCTTTAAAAAACTCACACACAAACTGTAAAACAAGTAAAAATGTCACCATATGCCTCGATTCAATTTTACGCAGCATGCGAATTGTAACACATTACGACCGCAAAAAGAAGACTTTACTTTACTATAATTCATTTTATTTTCGAAAGAAAATGATCAAAATCCAATATGGCGGCGATTGCTCCTGACAAAATGACGTCGATGTCAACATAGATATGCAGGGCAATACGTTTTCCGACTTCGGACGACGAATTTAAGGACGCGCAGAACGTGTTTTTTATATAATGTTATGGGTATGCCGTGTGTGATCCAATGAATCAATGGCGTCCATGTTAAAATCATTTCCCCGAGAACAGGGTCAGGGAACGACAAAAGTACAAACAAAAACCAAAACACGTTCGAACTAGTATCTTACCTTTAATTATCCTTTTAAGTCCATCTAATAATCAATTAAACTCAATAATTGGCGATTTTGCATCTAGGGTCTTTAATAATTATTTTAGCATAGTTAAATAAAGACCCTTATGCCATCCTATCACTATTTTCAAATGAATTTATGAACTCGATAAATTTTCTTCCTCGTCACACGCTACGTCATGTACTCTATGTACATTGCTGCTGTGAAAAATGAACCGGAGCAGGTTTTCAAATAATAGCCGTTGGTAAACTCGGATGCATTTGCAGATTTCTGCAAACAAACATAATTATGTTTAAACTTACACAATGTTATTTGTCTATGATAAATGCCCTTATTGTGTACAAGAAAGTAATTTATTATATAAATACAAAAAGAATGGAAAACATTCCATTACACAACAGATCAATCAGTGGATAATACCCGTGTACAAAATGGGACGTTCCGAATTCCAGTGTGGTGCTATTTTTACTATCTTATACTGTTAACATCTAACGTCCTGTGTTAACAGCTCTATGCTTAACGTGAATTAAATCGGATAGCAAATATTGAAGATTATTTATGAATTGTGCGATATTTGTATTGCTTGTTGTACATTCTTAAATGTCAAAAGAATATGCATGGATTATAAACAATGCACATTACACGAAATAAGGAAAATGTGATTTATTGACAATTCAAATACCGTATGCCAATATACAGTACATGTATATGTGAAATAAGTCGCGTTTATAATAAATTGTCAATTATTTTAGGGAAAATGACGCAATAAGTGTCATTTAATGACGCCATCAATCAGCTGATTCATTATATGGATGGCGAAAAATTATGTCATATGACTAGATTTAAAGGTTGAAGGTATTATAATTTTGAAGCTAAAGTTTTCTCGACTGTATTAAATATGAAAAATCATTCAGTGGTAAAGTAAAAAGTAGTCCATGCACATGACAGGTATATCCCACAGTGTTGAATACAGGCTAGTATATTCCATAAGGTGTTATACCGTCAATGTCGCGTTGAAAATGGGATAAATATTGTCAATACTCTAATGGCAAGTATTTATAAGATTATTTACTCTAGTTTGTATAAACTTTGAAGCAATTTAAAATCGGTTATTTACTTGTTCAAAAAATGAAAACGCAGTGAATCGATAACGTTAACTTAATCAGTGTAAGATGATATCGTCATTTGTACCATGGCTTCGTTGTTGACGCGGCAGTATACCAATCATAACGTGAGAGTGCAAAATCAAGAAGACATTATAAATGGTGTTGTTTGAGCTACGCCACTCGTTAAATGTTTAATTTTCTGATCACGCTTGACGTTAATTTTAGAAAGCACTTATGCCAAAGAATATCGTATCATAGTTTCGATTTTTCTTAAATCGTCAAATATTTAACAAATTTATAATTGTGCCTTGTTAACCAATCATTGTAAATTTACCTTATGGAAAAACTTTGATGACGTCAATACAAATACACAAATTGTAGGATAAAGATAGTTGCATTCATGTATCGAAGCATGTGTATTCTTAGTTAGTAAGCAAATGCATGGAAACAATGCGTCCGTAATACATTAACGGGCTCTGGCTTTGCAAACAATCTTAACAAGAAACACAATTACCATCGTATAAATAAAAGCCAGATAAAGTTAATTTTGGGAATGCCAAATTAGTTGTGTTAGTTAATGGCATGCTGCATTCATGGTAAACGTGCCGATGTGGAAATATTGAAATGTCAGTATTGATGTTACTATACAATGGCTATCGATGAATGCTAAAATGTTGTTGAATATAATGATAAAATCATACTATGATTGGCCAAATTAAAACAGTCCTCGGATAAATAGTTGCTTAAATAAAAACATAAATGTTCGTTTTGATTTACATTGGCACCAACACACATACGACTGTCTGCTTATGATTCTCTAAGTCTAGCGGACAGCAACTAACCTTTTTGAAAAAGACTTTCGTATTTCAAACGTCAAGTTAATAAGTGAAATCTAATTGACGAATAATAGTTCAAAAGTGTTTGACATAAATGGCAGGTGTTTTTTTGGAAAAGCGATTTTTAACGACTCTGCATTTTCTGAATTATGCTTAATATTTAATAAACGTGTGTAAGATATCAATCAAATCTAAAAAAAAATGCTCTTAAACAGAATACTCCATTTGAACATTTTCAAATGGTATCTACTCAAGCTTCGTCAATTCTAATGGAGTTTTACTCGGAATAATACATCTGACATAAGGGGAATAAATCTATACATTATAATGATATGCTTATGGTGATTGTATGATTCACCTTTCCATTAAAACATTTTTAATTTATGAAGTTTTATGTATATCCCTTCAATACTTGAATATTGATCCTTTCAATACTTCTTGAATATTACTCGCGTATTCAAGACGAATGTAATTTATTTGCACACATTGTATATACATGTAATAAGTATGTCTAAATAACGAGCTGCTTTGTACAAATAAATGCCATATTAGTGTTCAGGTAATCAGGTTTAATAATGAGAAACAGTATATTTCTTCCATCATACTACAATTGTTTGTCTAAAAGCACCTTGTAATTCGGTTTTGACGATTTGCGTCTATATACATTAAGCTGTGTATGGCATGTGTATAAACACATATTTTAGAAACGGATCTATGCAAGCTTATTGTGTTTTGTGGTATCATTACATCCTTCCCTCACGTTTTGTTTTAAAAACGCTCAGCAATATATGTTTGTAACGATATGTGATGCATTAATATATCGTACACATAAATTATACTGCATGCATGATCGAGCATGGTTTACCTCTATTATATATTGTTTTATTATAGAAAATTACAAGGCTAAATATAGTATACTTTGATTGCATATTTGCCTGTTGCGGGTTGTGTCTGCATGTACTGATTCTCAAAAACACGACTTGTACAAGAACGAATGTTACAAATAAGAATTATGGGTAAGTTGTTGAAATAAACAAATGTCTACAATTTTAACAAGTACTTTCTATTATTATATTCAAAACAGTGTTTGCTTGTTAATAAATAATAGTATTTGTTATCTCTACTTGACTTTGAGTTAACTTTACTTTGTAATCAATTATAATTGTTCAGAGGCGAAACGCGGATTGTGAGTACATTACATTTTTTTTCTCTATTTCTTACACATTTTTTCAATGAATCGGAGTTCTTGTGGCAAGTCATCACATTAGACAAGACCAATTTTCAATGACAGAACTTAAATATTGTCGAACCACTCTTAAATAAATATAAGACACATTTTAATCCTTCTAATGCATATCATGTTTTTTGTTCTTTATTATTGTATCAAACAAGAGTCTGGGCTGTATGACGGAGTCATATTTTTCCAGTTGTACGCACGTGTGACTGAACAAGGAAAGGTATTGTTTTATAAAGCTTTGTGGAATACATACATGGCATGCATTGTAACATGTTAAATACGTCGTCTATATAAAACATACTTGTTTTTTTTAAACACCAAAATATAGTTGCACGAAAGTTGAAAGCACATTTTTAAATATTTACAGAAAATGAACCAATACGTCTGTTAAGTTCCATTAACGCATTGGTATTACGAGATGATGTATTGTTTTAAAAACGCTCAGCAATATATGTTTGTAACCATATGTAATACATTAATATATCGTACACATGAATTATAATGCATGCATGATCGAGCATGGTTTACCTCTAGTGTAAATTGTTTTATTATAGAAAATTACAAGGCTAAATATAGTGTATTTTGATTGCTTATTTGCCTGTTGCGGGTTGTGTCTGCATGTACTGATTCTCAATAACACGACTTGTACAAGAACGAATGTTTGAAATAAGGATTATGGGTAAGTTGTTGTAATAAACAAATGTCTACAATTTTAACAAGTACTTTCTATTATTATATTCAAAACATTGTTTGCTTGTTCATAAATAATAGTATTTGTTATCTCTACTTGACTTTGAGTTAACTTACTTTGTCATCAATTATAATTGATCAGAGGCGAAACGCGGATTGTGAGTACATTACATTTTATTTTCTCTATTTCTTACACATTTTTACCACGGAATCGGAGTTCTTGTGGCGAGTCATCACAATAGACAACACCAATTTTCAATGACAGAACTTAAACATTGTCGAACCACTCTTAAGTAAATATAAGACACTTTTTAATCCTTTTAATGCATATCATTTGTGTGTTCGTCATTATTGTATCGAAAGAGAGTCTAGGCTGTATGACGGAGTCATATTTTTCCAGTTGTACACACGTGTGACTGAACAAGGAAAGGTATTGTTTTATAAAGCTTTGTTGAATACATACATGCGCATGCATTGTAACATGTTAAATACGTCGTCTATATAACAAATACTTGTTTTTTTTAAACACCAAAGTATAGTTGCACGAAAGTTGAAAGCACATTTTTAAAAAATTACAGAAAATAAACCAATACGACTGTTAAGTTTCATTAACGCATTGGTATTATGAAATGATGTATTGTTTCTAACGAAAAGCGAGACCATACAAATGCCATAGTTTAGAGCAATTGTCAATACAAACAACGGAAGGTTTCATTTTGCAATGCAATTGTTCTTAACGCTATGTCAAACACGCATAAAGTAAACACGCATGTGAAGTTCTGTTTTGTAGTGAATTAACTAGTATTCAATCAATGTAACGTGTAAATTGCCCATATGCACATCATACCAGTATTAAATAGGATATTGTTACAGTGGGCATATACGTAAATCGAGGGTGAATAAGGTAGTAAACGCGTTTAACAATATAAATGAAGTTCAGTTTAACATTGCATTTAAATGACATAGACACAAACATAAGTAAGATTTATTATTATGTGCTGAACACATATATTATAGTATTATTATGTGTATGTGATGCTTAGGAAATGACGTTTATGTTATTCTGAATTACGAAAATATTGATATACAACGAACAGGTCGTAATCATATTGTTCGTTATGATGATGCGTTCAGACACCAAAGATACAAATTACGAGAAACAATGCGCGTCTTATAAATGAAACAGTGTAATAAACGTTTATAATGAAACAATATCATATTAAAAGGATGCAATATGAAATGTGTTCGAATAAAAATGCATTTAACTACAATAAATTACGTGATGCAAGATTACCAGCTGTAAACGAAACAGTTGGTCTGTGCATCTTAAGTTTAAAACAATTTACAAATTGCATGCGACCATATGGCATACTTTAGTACATTCAATAACAATAACCTCTACATGAAATAACTCAATGGAAATAAGCGATAAATATGGTGGTACAAACATGTATATGTACGCATACACTGGTGTTTACCGTTTAAATGCAAGATAAAATGTATGCTTTAAATTCATAATGTGTTAGATCTACATTTAATTTTAAGAAAGTGTTATCACAAACAGCATTGCATTTCACTTGTTTCATATGTTGTGTAAACATACGCAATATATAACAATACGTATAGTGCATGCACGTATAAAATGGTATGTACAGTTCAAGTGAACGTTAAAATTAATGTTCTTAATGTAGTTTAAGCACGATGTATTAGATCTACATTTGAATATAAGATTAACAGTAATTAATTTGGTGTGTATACACGTATGGCGACAGCCATTCCAGTGATTGCCCTATTTTTTATCAAAGTGATTTCTTTAAAATCAAAATAACAGCCACTTTATGAAAGCACTCGTGTGTTTTTGTAAAGCTATTAGAGCAAATAATATTTCAACCTGTTACTATTTAACAAAATATACAGAACAATAGACAAGTGCAATTTCGAAGTAATTGGGTAGTTAAAGGCACCAGGAAATTACGTGTCAGAGAATAATACTTCTCTGTTTTTGTACTTGAACTACATCCGAAACAAGATGACCAGTCAACATGTCTGGTGTGTTTTGGAGTAAAATGCTGTTGAAAATGTACCCTTACTATTTCTCTCAATTTACGTTAACTTCTTTAAAACGAATGCCTCTGATAAACGTAAACCACTCCATTTAAATAGTACTATAATCAAATCAGCATGTTTTCGCTGAAAAGGATACACTTATAGTGAAAACCAAACATTTAACTGTCAAAACTGGAGCTATACATCACAATTGCGGTAAATCATGCACGTGGAACACCAGGAATAATTATACGATCTGTTCTTGATAAACCGAAACAAACGGTCAGTAAATTACACCGTTCTGATTAAATAGCGGTTTATTTCACATCGTCCGTAGTGATGTAAATAACCGTTTGTATAGAATCCAATTACTAGTTATAAACATGCAGGCGATTAACTTGCCATTGAAGCTATAGCATTTTAATGAATATGCCACTAATTTGAATAAGAAGAACGTTTAGTGAAATACCACATTGTCTGACAATCAGGATCAAATCGTATGCAAATATGTTAAATTAATAATACAAGTTTTCTCTCTTGGATATTTTTTTCCATGGGGATCCGCACAATGTTTTTATCCTACTATTATTAATTGCAGGGATTAAGGCTATGTAGCTAGTGTCAGCCACATTAAATGCTTATTTACTAAAATTAATGAATTAACGTTTTTATTGCAAACATGTTAATTATTAGTTTGCATCATTGTGATAACCCTTTATAAATGGACCCATATCAAGAATCTTTAATTAGATTTCTAAATATAAATGCACGTCTTAAATATATTGACGAGAGAACATATAGATGGATAGCTTACTGACACATTATTAGTTTGAAACAATATGTTTGCCATTTAAATCACACATTGAATTGCAAAAAATAGCATGACATCCAGAATCTGTTCGCACTTATAGGCTAAAACAAATTTTTTGTCATGAGCTTATGTTAATTTGAATATACTCTGGATTGCAGTCGGTATTGGTAAAACAAACTTAAATATATTGCATAAAGAACGATTTTCGGCTTCAAGAGCTCACCGTTTACTATACTGTTATTTAGTCAAGGTTTGGCTACTGGCATTATTCAAAACTGATAAATGTTGTACTTTTCGAAATAGTATTTTAGACTTCCAGTACATATTTGTCGATACCATTGCGTGCCTGTAGCTAAATTAATGTGTCCTTACTCAGCTCGATTAATTAACATATAAAACCAATGTGAAAAACAACAGGGCTTATATACGTATATTCATGTATTCTTTTGTTTTATATGTGCATTCGTCCTCAACGATCACACTTTACAGTATGCATGCGACTAAAGACACTAATATCAAGATAAATGTATTAGTAAAACGAAAGAGACCCTTATTTTCGGACATATTGACCGTAACTGCGCTTGAATTTTATGATAACGCATTAAACGTTTTACGTTTATACCGAATAAGCAAAAAGCATGCACTGGTTTTCAAAAACAGCGCGTCGATATACACTTTATATTTAATTGTGTATATATATTTTTATTTAATTAACAATCTCAACCGTATGCCAATATACAGTACATGTATATGTGAAATAAGTCGCGTTTATAATAAATTGTCAATTATTTTAGGGAAAATGACGCAATAAGTGTCATTTAATGACGCCATCAATCAGCTGATTCATTATATGGATGGCGAAAAATTATGTCATATGACTAGATTTAAAGGTTGAAGGTATTATAATTTTGAAGCTAAAGTTTTCTCGACTGTATTAATTATGAAAAATCATTCAGTGGTAAAGTAAAAAGTAGTCCATGCACATGACAGGTATATCCCACAGTGTTGAATACAGGCTAGTATATTCCATAAGGTGTTATACCGTCAATGTCGCGTTGAAAATGGGATAAATATTGTCAATACTCTAATGGCAAGTATTTATAAGATTATTTACTCTAGTTTGTATAAACTTTGAAGCAATTTAAAATCGGTTATTTACTTGTTCAAACAATGAAAACGCAGTGAATCGATAACGTTAACTTAATCAGTGTAAGATGATATCGTCATTTGTACCATGGCTTCGTTGTTGACGCGGCAGTATACCAATCATAACGTGAGAGTGCAAAATCAAGAAGACATTATAAATGGTGTTGTTTGAGCTACGCCACTCGTTAAATGTTTAATTTTCTGATCACGCTTGACGTTAATTTTAGAAAGCACTTATGCCAAAGAATATCGTATCATAGTTTCGATTTTTCTTAATTCGTCAAATATTTAACAAATTTATAATTGTGCCTTGTTAACCAATCATTGTAAATTTACCTTATGGAAAAACTTTGATGACGTCAATACAAATACACAAATTGTAGGATAAAGATAGTTGCATTCATGTATCGAAGCATGTGTATTCTTAGTTAGTAAGCAAATGCATGGAAACAATGCGTCCGTAATACATTAACGGGCTCTGGCTTTGCAAACAATCTTAACAAGAAACACAATTACCATCGTATAAATAATTAATGAGACCATACAGCCAGATAAAGTTAATTTTGGGAATGCCAAATTAGTTGTGTTAGTTAATGGCATGCTGCATTCATGGTAAACGTGCCGATGTGGAAATATTGAAATGTCAGTATTGATGTTACTATACAATGGCTATCGATGAATGCTAAAATGTTGTTGAATATAATGATAAAATCATACTATGATTGGCCAAATTAAAACAGTCCTCGAATAAATAGTTGCTTAAATAAAAACATAAATGTTCGTTTTGATTTACATTGGCACCAACACACATACGACTGTCTGCTTATGATTCTCTAAGTCTAGCGGACAGCAACTAACCTTTTTGAAAAAGACTTTCGTATTTCAAACGTCAAGTTAATAAGTGAAATCTAATTGACGAATAATAGTTCAAAAGTGTTTGACATAAATGGCAGGTGTTTTTTTGGAAAAGCGATTTTTAACGACTCTGCATTTTCTGAATTATGCTTAATATTTAATAAACGTGTGTAAGATATCAATCAAATCTAAAAAAAAATGCTCTTAAACAGAATACTCCATTTGAACATTTTCAAATGGTATCTACTCAAGCTTCGTCAATTCTAATGGAGTTTTACTCGGAATAATACATCTGACATAAGGGGAATAAATCTATACATTATAATGATATGCTTATGGTGATTGTATGATTCACCTTTCCATTAAAACATTTTTAATTTATGAAGTTTTATGTATATCCCTTCAATACTTGAATATTGATCCTTTCAATACTTCTTGAATATTACTCGCGTATTCAAGACGAATGTAATTTATTTGCACACATTGTATATACATGTAATAAGTATGTCTAAATAACGAGCTGCTTTGTACAAATAAATGCCATATTAGTGTTCAGGTAATCAGGTTTAATAATGAGAAACAGTATATTTCTTCCATCATACTACAATTGTTTGTCTAAAAGCACCTTGTAATTCGGTTTTGACGATTTGCGTCTATATACATTAAGCTGTGTATGGCATGTGTATAAACACATATTTTAGAAACGGATCTATGCAAGCTTATTGTGTTTTGTGGTATCATTACATCCTTCCCTCACGTTTTGTTTTAAAAACGCTCAGCAATATATGTTTGTAACGATATGTGATGCATTAATATATCGTACACATAAATTATACTGCATGCATGATCGAGCATGGTTTACCTCTATTATATATTGTTTTATTATAGAAAATTACAAGGCTAAATATAGTATACTTTGATTGCATATTTGCCTGTTGCGGGTTGTGTCTGCATGTACTGATTCTCAAAAACACGACTTGTACAAGAACGAATGTTACAAATAAGAATTATGGGTAAGTTGTTGAAATAAACAAATGTCTACAATTTTAACAAGTACTTTCTATTATTATATTCAAAACAGTGTTTGCTTGTTAATAAATAATAGTATTTGTTATCTCTACTTGACTTTGAGTAAACTTTACTTTGTCATCAATTATAATTGTTCAGAGGCGAAACGCGGATTGTGAGTACATTACATTTTTTTTCTCTATTTCTTACACATTTTTTCAATGAATCGGAGTTCTTGTGGCAAGTCATCACATTAGACAAGACCAATTTTCAATGACAGAACTTAAATATTGTCGAACCACTCTTAAATAAATATAAGACACATTTTAATCCTTCTAATGCATATCATGTTTTTGTTCTTTATTATTGTATCAAACAAGAGTCTGGGCTGTATGACGGAGTCATATTTTTCCAGTTGTACGCACGTGTGACTGAACAAGGAAAGGTATTGTTTTATAAAGCTTTGTGGAATACATACATGGCATGCATTGTAACATGTTAAATACGTCGTCTATATAAAACATACTTGTTTTTTTTTAAACACCAAAATATAGTTGCACGAAAGTTGAAAGCACATTTTTAAATATTTACAGAAAATGAACCAATACGTCTGTTAAGTTCCATTAACGCATTGGTATTACGAGATGATGTATTGTTTTAAAAACGCTCAGCAATATATGTTTGTAACCATATGTAATACATTAATATATCGTACACATGAATTATAATGCATGCATGATCGAGCATGGTTTACCTCTATTGTAAATTGTTTTATTATAGAAAATTACAAGGCTAAATATAGTGTATTTTGATTGCTTATTTGCCTGTTGCGGGTTGTGTCTGCATGTACTGATTCTCAATAACACGACTTGTACAAGAACGAATGTTTGAAATAAGGATTATGGGTAAGTTGTTGTAATAAACAAATGTCTACAATTTTAACAAGTACTTTCTATTATTATATTCAAAACATTGTTTGCTTGTTCATAAATAATAGTATTTGTTATCTCTACTTGACTTTGAGTTAACTTACTTTGTCATCAATTATAATTTTTCTGAGGCGAAACGCGGATTGTGAGTACATTACATTTTATTTTCTCTATTTCTTACACATTTTTACCACGGAATCGGAGTTCTTGTGGCGAGTCATCACAATAGACAACACCAATTTTCAATGACAGAACTTAAACATTGTCGAACCACTCTTAAGTAAATATAAGACACTTTTTAATCCTTTTAATGCATATCATTTGTGTGTTCGTCATTATTGTATCGAAAGAGAGTCTAGGCTGTATGACGGAGTCATATTTTTCCAGTTGTACACACGTGTGACTGAACAAGGAAAGGTATTGTTTTATAAAGCTTTGTTGAATACATACATGCGCATGCATTGTAACATGTTAAATACGTCGTCTATATAACAAATACTTGTTTTTTTTAAACACCAAAGTATAGTTGCACGAAAGTTGAAAGCACATTTTTAAAAAATTACAGAAAATAAACCAATACGACTGTTAAGTTTCATTAACGCATTGGTATTATGAAATGATGTATTGTTTCTAACGAAAAGCGAGACCATACAAATGCCATAGTTTAGAGCAATTGTCAATACAAACAACGGAAGGTTTCATTTTGCAATGCAATTGTTCTTAACGCTATGTCAAACACGCATAAAGTAAACACGCATGTGAAGTTCTGTTTTGTAGTGAATCAACTAGTATTCAATCAATGTAACGTGTAAATTGCCCATATGCACATCATACCAGTATTAAATAGGATATTGTTACAGTGGGCATATACGTAAATCGAGGGTGAATAAGGTAGTAAACGCGTTTAACAATATAAATGAAGTTCAGTTTAACATTGCATTTAAATGACATAGACACAAACATAAGTAAGATTTATTATTATGTGCTGAACACATATATTATAGTATTATTATGTGTATGTGATGCTTAGGAAATAACGTTTATGTTATTCTGAATTACGAAAATATTGATATACAACGAACAGGTCGTAATCATATTGTTCGTTATGATGATGCGTTCAGACACCAAAGATACAAATTACGAGAAACAATGCGCGTCTTATAAATGAAACAGTGTAATAAACGTTTATAATGAAACAATATCATATTAAAAGGATGCAATATGAAATGTGTTCGAATAAAAATGCATTTAACTACAATAAATTACGTGATGCAAGATTACCAGCTGTAAACGAAACAGTTGGTCTGTGCATCTTAAGTTTAAAACAATTTACAAATTGCATGCGACCATATGGCATACTTTAGTACATTCAATAACAATAACCTCTACATGAAATAACTCAATGGAAATAAGCGATAAATATGGTGGTACAAACATGTATATGTACGCATACACTGGTGTTTACCGTTTAAATGCAAGATAAAATGTATGCTTTAAATTCATAATGTGTTAGATCTACATTTAATTTTAAGAAAGTGTTATCACAAACAGCATTGCATTTCACTTGTTTCATATGTTGTGTAAACATACGCAATATATAACAATACGTATAGTGCATGCACGTATAAAATGGTATGTACAGTTCAAGTGAACGTTAAAATTAATGTTCTTAATGTAGTTTAAGCACGATGTATTAGATCTACATTTGAATATAAGATTAACAGTAATTAATTTGGTGTGTATACACGTATGGCGACAGCCATTCCAGTGATTGCCCTATTTTTTACCAAAGTGATTTCTTTAAAATCAAAATAACAGCCACTTTATGATAGCACTCGTGTGTTTTTGTAAAGCTATTAGAGCAAATAATATATCAACCTGTTACTATTTAACACCATATACAGAACAATAGACAAGTGCAATTTCGAAGTAATTGGGTAGTTAAAGGCACCAGGAAATTACGTGTCAGAGAATAATACTTCTCTGTTTTTGTACTTGAACTACATCCGAAACAAGATGACCAGTCAACATGTCTGGTGTGTTTTGGAGTAAAATGCTGTTGAAAATGTACCCTTACTATTTCTCTCAATTTACGTTAACTTCTTTAAAACGAATGCCTCTGATAAACGTAAACCACTCCATTTAAATAGTACTATAATCAAATCAGCATGTTTTCGCTGAAAAGGATACACTTATAGTGAAAACCAAACATTTAACTGTCAAAACTGGAGCTATACATCACAATTGCGGTAAATCATGCACGTGGAACACCAGAAATAATTATACGATCTGTTCTTGATAAACCGAAACAAACGGTCAGTAAATTACACCGTTCTGATTAAATAGCGGTTTATTTCACATCGTCCGTAGTGATGTAAATAACCGTTTGTATAGAATCCAATTACTAGTTATAAACATGCAGGCGATTAACTTGCCATTGAAGCTATAGCATTTTAATGAATATGCCACTAATTTGAATAAGAAGAACGTTTAGTGAAATACCACATTGTCTGACAATCAGGATCAAATCGTATGCAAATATGTTAAATTAATAATACAAGTTTTCTCTCTTGGATATTTTTTTCCATGGGGATCCGCACAATGTTTTTATCCTACTATTATTAATTGCAGGGATTAAGGCTATGTAGCTAGTGTCAGCCACATTAAATGCTTATTTACTAAAATTAATGAATTAACGTTTTTATTGCAAACATGTTAATTATTAGTTTGCATCATTGTGATAACCCTTTATAAATGGACCCATATCAAGAATCTTTAATTAGATTTCTAAATATAAATGCACGTCTTAAATATATTGACGAGAGAACATATAGATGGATAGCTTACTGACACATTATTAGTTTGAAACAATATGTTTGCCATTTAAATCACACATTGAATTGCAAAAAATAGCATGACATCCAGAATCTGTTCGCACTTATAGGCTAAAACAAATTTTTTGTCATGAGCTTATGTTAATTTGAATATACTCTGGATTGCAGTCGGTATTGGTAAAACAAACTTAAATATATTGCATAAAGAACGATTTTCGGCTTCAAGAGCTCACCGTTTACTATACTGTTATTTAGTCAAGGTTTGGCTACTGGCATTATTCAAAACTGATAAATGTTGTACTTTTCGAAATAGTATTTTAGACTTCCAGTACATATTTGTCGATACCATTGCGTGCCTGTAGCTAAATTAATGTGTCCTTACTCAGCTCGATTAATTAACATATAAAACCAATGTGAAAAACAACAGGGCTTATATACGTATATTCATGTATTCTTTTGTTTTATATGTGCATTCGTCCTCAACGATCACACTTTACGGTATGCATGCGACTAAAGACACTAATATCAAGATAAATGTATTAGTAAAACGAAAGAGACCCTTATTTTCGGACATATTGACCGTAACTGCGCTTGAATTTTATGATAACGCATTAAACGTTTTACGTTTATACCGAATAAGCAAAAAGCATGCACTGGTTTTCAAAAACAGCGCGTCGATATACACTTTATATTTAATTGTGTATATATATTTTTATTTAATTAACAATCTCAAAAGCTTTTTCACATGCCCTCAATGTTGCTTCAGCTTATTGTATTATCTCAATAAATACTAATAAGTTCCCCGTGGGCATTACACTGGTAAACCCCTTGTTTGTTCAAACATAAAACAACTTCAGACAGTGAGCAATTAAAAATAAATAAATGACTCCTTTGTCCATTTTTTCCTATACGTCCGAACCGTTGATTTTTTTTTTAAATATCACTTGTAGGAAGCGGTAAAAGAAAATTCTATTATAATTCGAAGATCAATAAAACATTCTTTACCAGCGCGCATTTCGTTATGGCGTTTGATATTTCAAGATTAAATTGTCAATCCACGAAGACAGTATTCATAAATTACACGAACGACAGAACAATTAAACATTGTGCCGTATGCACTAGTTGATGCAGCTATATTACATTGCTAAACGTTTGCATCTAAGAAAACATTATTATGTAATGGCGATTTAAATCATAATATTATGATGTATGTATCGTTATTTTTAAATGACTACATTTCTCTTTAAATGTATAAAACTTTGTGAACATAGTTAACCGTGTCTGAACGAATCCACTGTGTGTAGACTACACAATATTAATTCAATCACTCTCATCCGTCAGGCTTTAGAATCGTACACACACAAATCAATCAGCATTAGACTTTGAACGGTTTAATATAACAGGTAGTGCTATTAGCATGATTTATTTGTGGTGTTTTAATTGGCAACCAAATTTCTAAGACAGATGCATCATTGAGTATACTAAATTATGTTTTCTGACCGATAAATATAAGATACATTCATGTATTGCTTGAATATACACAGTACTGCTAATCTACTGTGACGATGAAGATATGAATAAGGACCTAGACAACAAACAGGGACTGACATGATACGGGTAATCTGATACTGAAATGGACACTTCGTTACTTACGTCAACATTTAGGAAGAAACAGCGCACGTAACCAATGACTTCAAAGCACCAATTAACACATATTATAATTATCGCAGATAATTTCTGAATATATTCATGTTCCGACTCAATCCCGCCACAATATTAAAAATCTATTAACACGGAACATTATATTTTAAATTAAATTTTGAATGTAAATGAAAAATAAAATGCTACATTCATGACTGAAAACGCCATTTCTGTTTGTTCACATTCAGTTTGTATTCAAGATGAAGCGGACAGTTGAAAATTGTGTATGGCTTAAATCTGGTACACAATATATTTTTAAAAAATTGAAGATGTTGGTAACCTAACAAGCAGCTTGTCGTGGGGTAGGGTACCAATTGCCGTTTTGCCCGGCTTAAGAAATTGGTATCAACAGTACAGATTCCTTTAAGTTAAGGTGTTTCATACTAGAAACAGAATGGCCGTTATTCAAGGAATTTTGTTGAAGCAAACACAATCACTAGTAGTTTATATTTCTATGAAAGAAAGGCAAATCAAATAAATATGTTATATATTCACATTATCGTCAGTTTTAAATCCATAATACAACTGGCATTTTCCAATGCCTTAATGTTAAACAATTATGACTTACGACATCCATGGTACATTATTTCCAACGCCGCAAAAGTCCTACTCGTTGTAATTAATGGAAAACACACACTGTCTCGAGTTTACGTCATTTCATGTCAAATTCATCTATTAATTCCCAAGCGTATTCATTACAAGAAGAGTTATGTATCAATGAGTGGGCGATAAAGAAGACCTCGTTGAAACAAAGAAACTGCTAAATGCATATAAATGATATAAACATGAGATGTAACGTCGTGTAGTTCATATGTACGTGCATATGCATGTTAAAATGATATGTTGCCATAGTTTAAGAAATTGTATATTAAACAAACATTATTCGTTTTTATCACGCATCATGTAATATATTAAACATTGCTGAAATGTTGTTTTAATTGTTCAACGCATCTAATTAAGCATATCTTACTTTATAAATACTAGCAAAGGGAAATATTCAATATTTCAAATCAGCAAGACGTGCTGACTTTCAATTTTTGTATTCATAAGTGCAACAGCAGCCAGTTTGTAAGTAAACGTCTTATCTCTATATTTTCAACTGTCTCTAATTCACGAATCGTTCATGATGTACCTGTTTTAACTAACAGCTGAATTTATGTAGCACTGGTAGAAGGGCAAACCCCTTAATACCACTGAGACAGGTAGAGCAAAAGGGAGAAAGCCAAACGAATCCTTAGTCTTGAAGTGCATCAAATAGAGAATATCGATTTTTAGGTTAAACTGTATACATCATTTATATATTTAAAAATTTCATGCTTATGTCAAAGTATGATTGTATGGCTTTGTCCACTTGTTGTAGATAAACCGTTTTCAATGTTATTTAGGTTGTATGTTGTAATCAGGCAGATAGTTTATACCATTACCTTGTCCGTGACCATATTTAAAGGTATTTATTATGAACCCTATTTAGTCTACTGGTGTTAGATCCATTTAAGTAATCATATATGCCATGTTTATGTTGGAGTTCACTGATATATTTATAATAGTCGAATTTTTCATTATGTCAATAGTTAACTATTTTTTTATATACCGAGTGGTGTGATCCTTTAATATGTTAATACTATTATTACTGAGATTATGAGTTAATATAGCACTGATCATGTTTGTTAAATTGTTTCATATTTTCTGATTGTGAACATTAGCTCGGCGTGGAACCGTATGGACAGTATCTCACGTGTTAATCGTATACAACATGTGTTACATTTCATCTCGTGAACGTAAAACTGTTAAAAGACCAACAGTCTTTACTCTCAAAGTTTCATACTCACACTAGTTTATAAAAAAACATTACAAGGAACAAGAAACCACACATAGATAACCCCACACCCCCATACGTCATTTTTTAACTATGTTTTTGTTACATATAGTAGCTTATTCATGGTAAGATTGGGTACGATTGCTTACCTTTTTCAAATGACACTCCCGCAAACTCTGCGTTTTCGAAATATTGGGATCCGATGTACTTATCTTTTGTAAGACGTGGATTAAAACGTTCAATTTGTGAATTTTATTGTATTTTTCCCTCAATAAGTTCTGTGTACGGTCATATTGTTTCTTAAAAATTAATGATGTGCCTTTATAAATAATTGTTTATGAAATAACTATTAAATCATAATAAAATGGTGTACTGTTTAGTGAAAAAAAATACACATATACTTTAAACATACAATTTCATCCGCCATGGCATGCGCTTGAGGAAGGTGATCATTTACGGCAAAACATGTTAAGTAGGTTAGAGTTAAGCAACGCACTGAGCCCTGGATTACACAATAAATCTTCCAGAGTATTTACGAACGAGATAAAATTTTGAATGTATATACGAAAGACAGGTCTATTGCAAACCCTATAGAATTTCAGGACTTTGAAAAATAAAAGACAGTATACGATATACATGGCTAAACAGGATAGTTTAAAGATAAATTAGAAGAGAAAAAGTTTGATTCTAAGTCTCACTGGAATGCACTAAAGAATCGTAGTATACCTTCCAAAAAGTCTAAATCATCCTCTTGTTCTAACAATGTATTGACATTTGATGCTAGTGATGAAACATATTTTGATAATGAAAAGGTTTCAGAGAATTTTAATAATGTTTAAACAACAGTTGCATCTTAACTGGTTGAGAAGTTGCCGAAGGCTATTTATAGATATGGAAGACATTTTGTGTTAAGCTTTTACTGACAGAAACGTATATGCCACAACAATTTCTCTTTTTTTCAGTTATGTCTTAGAATTATTTTTTTAAATATTTTTATAATTTGAGAGTTGATAAATCTACTGGGTTGGACGGTATTCCCTGTAAGTTTGTTAGAGATAGTGCTACTATTATAACATGCCCACTTACTCATATCATTAATTTGTTCTTAATCCAAGGGGTAGCTCCTGATAACTTGCAATCAGCAGACAATTATCTCTCTTTGTCCATACTCAGTATCATATCTAAGGTTTTTTAAAGGGTTGTGTATGACAAAATTGAATCTCAATGAAAAATAAATAAATATTATACACGTTTCAGGCTGGTTTCAGAAAAAGATTTTCAATTGACATTTGTCTCATTCACTGGTCTGTTTATATTAAATTTAAAATGGATAAAGGTCAGTTTATAGACATGGTATTACTGGACCTACATACAGCTTTCGATACTGTTGATAATTCTACACTTATTATGAAACTTGAAGCCTTAGGCCTCAGCCAATGTATTCTGCGTTGGTTCAGGTCATATTTATCTGATAGTCAACAACCTGTTGATTTGTCTGGTACCTTCTCAAAGCCTTGTAGGATTACATGAGGTGTCCCACAAGGGTCTTGTGTTTTAGTTATATTAATGACATGTTCGCAGTGGTCAGAAACAAATTGTTACTAAATGCAGATGATTCTGCTATTTTGGTTTCTGGGAAAAATAGGTCAACTATTGAGAAAGAATTGACAAAACATCTTTTAACGGTTAGCCATTGGCTAGTTGATAATAAATTGTCCCTGCATCTTGGTAAAACTGAATCTATCATATTTGGGTCTAAGCAGAAACTTAAGCAAGAATAAGGATCTGCATATTACATGTAATGGCCAGATTATTAATTCAACTTCATCAGTACAATATTAAGGTGCCACCCTTGATTAACATTTTACAGGTGAATCCATGGTTACTTCAATCATCAAAAAGGCAAATCCCAGGTTAAAATGTATGTACAGGAAACAAGCATTTCTTACTGACCACACTCAAAGGCTATTGGTTTCTAAACTTATCCAGTGCAACTTTGACTATGCTTGTTCCTTCTGGTTTCATGGTTTAAATAAATATTGGAAGGATAAGCTCCAGGTTACCCAAAACAAATTGGTCAGGTTTGTTCTCAATCTAGAAACTAGGTCTATTATCAGCAACCAACATTCTTTTTCTTTAAAATAGTTACCGGTTTCCAAAAAAGAGGAACACATAATACTATGCCATCTATTCAAAATTAAGCATGATCTCCAAGCTACATGAGTCAAACCTTTGTTACTCAGGATTATGCTCATACTTAAAGAACAAAGTCTAGTGAACATGGGTCATGTGTGCCTCCAAAGGTTAAACGTTTCGGGACTAAGTCATTTGCTTACCTAGGATGTAATTTATTGAACATGTTACCTGCACATATAATGAGTATCCCCACTTTCGATAGTTTTAAAGGAGCAGTAATAAAAAAAAAAACTTTTTAGAATTGCGATTGTTGTCCTATTTATTTTTGTTGTGTTTTTAACTCCAAACTAGTCCCAAGTAAAATGTGATATTATTTTATTTTCAACATCGTGCTTTTAGCCTGAGACAACCATGCCTCTCTATGTCATGCCTCTCTATGTCAGACCACCATCGGTTAAAAGGACCACAATAGAAACGAGAGAGTACCATCTCTGTATTGTGTCATCCTTGATATTGATTCTTACTGACATGGTTCATCGCACAGCGTTTCATAAATAACATATTTTAATATATGTATGTGTTGTTGTATTGTGTAATGTTGCTCATTATCGAAATAAATCTATCTCTACCTACATATACAGGTAAGATAATGTGGCAAGTAAGATAATCTTTCTACTTACTTAAAACATGTCTCGCTTTTAAAAGCTCAGTCAATTACTTAAAACAATTGACAATTTTTGATGATGCAGGAACAACATAAAACATATTAGGTAAAAGCAAACCTAAACAAAATGTATCTGTCCGCGTACACACCTGATTACTGTCGTGAAGTGATTTCCGAGAATAAGAGTTATCGTATTTCCCAAAAGAAGTTTTATACATTATGTTATTTTGTATTGACTTTAGGAGAAATGTCTGATATTAGCCGTGTTGGTTTGCAAAGTGCATATTCAGGGTTTCTGCGCTAGTGTGTCTCTGGATTTTAAATTAACACATCTTTGCATCTTGTTTTTACTTCGGTTTAAGTTAGGTCTGAAAACAAGAAATAAGCATCCTCGTTTTATAGAAAGCTGAATCACGTGTGCACTTGTGCTTTCATATTTAATTTAAATACACTGTATTTTATTAACATGTAATAGTGTCAAGTTTACAGTTTTTACTTTAAATACACATGACAAATAGAACACACCATTGAGGACTGTTCCTACTGTTACTAAGTAATTTATTTGATTTTAAGCTGTCTTTTTTTTATCGTGGAAAGTATCGTACCCGTCGACAAACAAACAACATTCATAATGTAAAAGCTAAGACATTAGGCTGTGTCTTTACGATGTCGAACACTGTTACAAATTTTTAACTAGTAATGTACGGTGGGCAGTATAATATCCAAGTAATCGGGCTATACAGTAGGCAAGGCAATTTGAAGAAACAAAACGCTGGACAAACGAGTTTTTTAAAACACATAACTGCATAATATAATTGTTGGTGAAACCTCAAACAGTTGCGATGTCTGGTTAGTTTCACGTTACCTTCGGAGCGTTGTTTGATAGTTACCTTGCCTGAACAAGAGTGTTTTTGTGTCATATCAATTTCATAAGAACAAATTCATACCATTCGCAGTTGTCATTTTGAATATACACTAAAAACTGTCAGTTTCTGTTATTGACTTCTTTATAATGCATAAACAAGTTATGTAAAGCTAAAACGACATCGACAGGCGGCCTTAATTATACAATATGGTCCTTTATTTTCGCCAAGATACAATTGACATAGAGTCAAAAACACACCAAAATGTTCTTGACAAGACACATACGCAAATATCAACGCACTTGCGTGCACCATACAGGTGCATTGGAACATTTGAACGGTGAACCCAAAATCATTTGTGGAACACAAACCACACTTTGCCAAATATTATAAATTAAAGAATTTAGTTAACCTACATAAAAACCTCATACTAAATCAAAATAGTCAGCAATATAATTTGATTTTAGTTAAAGTTTAAATACTCAATAATTAAATATTTTATTTTAAAAATAAATACTCAATGATTCAATATTTTATTTAAAGTTTAAATACTCAATGACTATATACAGAGAAAAGCAACCAGACGGGTACTGTCTTAGGGGTGAAACAGTCCAATAATTAAATAGTATAAATTACATTTCGTTTATATGAAACAGTTTAATATATCGCACCGTATATATTAAGATTTAGAGCATCGGTATGTGATAACTCGCTTTCAGACAGCTTTAGAGAACGATTATGATTAAACCATAATGATGTCTTTGCTCATTGATCTACATTCGGCGACTTACCCAGAAACGGTCAAATATAATATACAGAGGTTATTTATGGGTTTCTGTATTTAAACGAAATTTATCTAAGATAAAGTGTGTGTTTTTTTTAATTCACGAGTTGCGTAGCAACAATTCATTAAATACTTATCCACCATTGTTAGTAAACCGAATTTTCGCAAACTTAAGTACAATTTTTTAAAACATTATAATGTTTAAGATAAAGTATGCGATAAAAGACTTATTTTTGTCTTACAAAATGCGTTTTTCCCACTATGCACAGTGAGCAAAGTTAGTCGTCCCATGGGATTGTTCTTGTTGTGTTGTTATTTTATGGAAAAACAACAGAAAAATCGTTGCTGCGGGCTCAAATTAAAAATGCATTTTTATTTTTTGGCTTTTATTTTTTTTATTCAGAAAATCCGACGAACAATTTGTCAATTTTGTCAATTTTTCATGGCCTTAACAGAGGGTAACATGTGTATATATTGTATAAGTTAAAGAATAATCATATCGCATACCTTGTATAATGAGGATGTATACATTCAATCGTTTGATTTGAATAACAAAATTAAATCAAAGTGTGTTATGATTTAAATCTCAGTATTAAAATCTGAATGTTTTTACAAACGAAACCTTATTTTAATATCAGAGTTAGGTAAATGTGATTGTAATCGCGTTCAAACAGTTTTAAATATGGTGCTTTGATTATCAGAAAGATCTTTATTTATTGTCTAGAAGAGATGGTATTTAACCCAACACTATGATCAAACAAAGTTGTCATTTGCATACACTAGTATTACTAGTTGTCCTTCAACAAAGTATTAAATGGGTTCCCGAAAATAATCACTTAGCGTATATCATCCTGTATTGCAAACTGTCAATATTGGAATGTCTGTTATAACCGAAGAGAATGATGTTATTTATATAGTTGATCACGACCTGTTCTTGTATTATTGTCCAACGCGAACACTCTGAATCAGCTTAAGATATCTTGCATTAAATCTTCCTATATTACGGAGGATTCCGGATAGCATCGATGCATCATGATTTTTACGCAAAACAAGGAATGTATTCGCAACTGATAAATGAACTCTGTTTACGCGATATTTTTATTATTGCCTATAAACTTGTTTTTCTCTTGGCACAGAAGTCAAACTGTTTATGAACAGCTTTCTGCTACTATGCTATTGTTATTGATATTTTTATAGCTTTGCTGGAAAAGTGTTAATTTAAAAATGTTTGTTGGTGCAAAATAGTTACTTCTCTGTCAATTACCGTCGACTATTCAACAAAATAAAGAGAGGGCATAAACGTTAAAGGGATGGTTTAGTCGGCGCATGCAGAAAAAGAAATGAAACGAAAAAGGCGTGCCCTTTTAATCATGTATGTATAAGAATAGACAAAGATATTTTAGTGTAAGCTTTAATTGCAGTCTGATTTAATTGTGTGTATAGTTAATGTTTTTCATAATTGTATGTTCTAAAACTCAAATGGAGATTTGGACATTTCAATTATAATATAGAAACATTTTACTTTACTATACAAGGCATAAAAACATAGTGTTTATACAGCGAAAAGTTAATATAACAGTTAAATGACCAATCTTATCTTAACTATAGTGTAAACTTAAGAAACTAATCGATATTATCTTAACAACTAAGGTTGATACTTGTGCGGTAAAAATAGCGAACATGTGGGCAATTAGGAAAATATTTGAATGCAACTGTATGCATTATATTGTATAATTTTAAAGATCATTATATTGGTATTGCTAGTATCGATATAAACGAAAGTACAATATGATACATTCATTAAGCCTCATTTAATCAACAACATCGATACAAATATATTTCAGTACTGAAAACTCAATCTATTAAAGATAAAGTAGCATATGCTCATTACCCTTGCACTGTATAAGGTCAACATAAATGTGTGCTTTCCTTTATTGAAATTGAATATAAACATGATGTGAACAAACATCGACAAAAATGCAGAGACATTGCATAGAACGTATTATATATTCTTATCATTGAAGCCTTATCAAGAACAAATTAAACAGTAAAGGTCTACAATTTGAAAGATTTCTGAAAAACATTTTCAAGTATTACACATTTAATGAGATTTTTATATGTAAGTTTTGAAAAAAGTGTTATGTCTGCCGCGTTCTTTTACTTTCTTTACTTGTGTTCTGTAAAAAAATAACATGCATTGGATATATTCAATGAAATCATCTGTGATAATCAGTATATAATGCGCACATTATATGGTTTTGTGTTACTCTGAACGTACTGTCTAAATAATATGTAAACACACCTTGACAAATATTGCATGTGTTATTGACTAATACATAAGTGCATCGTTTTTAATGCATATACTCATTAATAAAGTAATGTCACGCTTCAATATACTATAGTAGATAATTAAATTAACATATCAAATACATATGTATTTAAACGATACTTTGAAACAGAATTAGAGCTATTGTTTACTTGGTCGTCATAACTTATGTTTTGTTATTTACATTCAAGTTGTTGTTTGTTTATGTTCATTACCGCGAAGATTGGATGACGTATAAGTTATGAAGCATTCAGACCCCTATTCGAAGTAAATAATTTTATATTGTACAGCACATGTCTTTCAAGTAATCGTAATATTCCGAAACGCAAATGATTGAAATGAGACATATCAATTCAAACTGTAAATGACCTTTTTATTAGAAAACACAGTATTGCGTCTCAATCAAATGTAATCGCCTTCAAGAAATCAAAGCTTTCAATAAGAGTATGATTCTTTTTTACGTTGTCCAGCCCACTAATCAGATTGATGCTCAATGTGTTTATAGCACTAACATAGCTTTGTTCATTTAAAATCATTTAAATTTAGATCTAACACATCATGCTTTACAACATTAAGATTATCTTTCACTTAAACTGAAAACAACAGTGTATACGTGCATGAACTAATTATCATGTAGTTATCACAGATTTCAAAATTATGAGCAACACTATGAGATATTATGCCTGTACGCATGTACTTTGTTTATGTAAACGCTTATACTAATTGAATTGAGGGTATGTGTTTTCTAATAGAATGCGTCAGAGTCTATCATATGGTCGAATGATATTTGGAAATTGTGAAAACTTTAAGATATACATAACAACGGTTTCGTTTAATCTTGGTAATCAGGTATCCCGTATAATAATGCATTGATAATTTAAATTTATAACGCAGTTTAACTTATATGGCGCTCATTGTGAAACTCATCGATAAGAACAGACCCATTATAGAAACATCAACACTAACCTTTTCGAATTTCCGACGTTGTGCCTCGGCACGTTGAATACAAATGAAACATGCCTTAAACAAACAAAACTAATTTGGCATTCCCAAGTCTCTCTTTATCTTGATGTGTGGTTTCATTAATTATTTATACGATGGTAATTTTGTTTCCTGTTAGGTTTGTTTACAAAGCTAGATCCCTTATACGTATGACGGACGTATTCTATCCATGCATCGATACTTGAATATCTTTTTTGTACAATGTGTGCACTTGTATTGACGTCATTTAAGTTAATATTAGGTTTATAGGTAATGATTGGTTATCAATGCACACTTATCAATTTTATTTTATTTTATATTAAATTCGACGAATTAAGAAAAATTGAAAATATTAGAAGATATTCTTTTGCAATTAATTTAATGTTGTATAAAGTAATCAAATTAACGTTTTTACGAGTGGTGAAGCTCAAGTAACAACATACAAAATACCTGCTTGGTTTTGCAAAGCCAACTTAGTTATTGGTAAACAGCCGCGTCAACAACGAAGCCATGGTAAAAATAGCGATATCGTTTTACATGGATTTACGTTATCGTTTCACTGCTATTGTATTGTATGAACTAGTAAATTACCGGTTTGAAATCACTTATAAGTTCATATAAACTATAGTAAATAATACGATAAATACTCGCCATATGACATTAGCATTACTTTATCTCGTTAAAGAAGTTAATGAAAACGGACTTCGCAATTTGCTAGCTATTTGCCTGTAGATTTGAGGGTATCTGTATCCAGTTAAGACTTAATCATATAATTAGTTACATATTTATGGTCAACAAGATTGCAGCTTATCGTATCATATCGACGTTCATAAACCTCAATGACGTTATTATTATATTCGGTTTAAATTACATTAAAAATTACAAAGTGTTGTTTGTATGTTTAAATGATAATGTACATTATTGTCGTGGAGTTTGTAGGCAATTTAGTACAATGTATTGATATTAGAGTAGAAACATAAACCTTTATAATGCTAATTACTCATAGTTATGAGTAAATTTATTATTCTCTATTCTCAAAATACTATTAAAATCTCATCATCTTTATAACCCATATCATCATCATTATCATTATCAAACAAATAATAAACCAAAGACAAAATAGGAGTGAGTGCTTGTATTTGACAGGACTTTCAACAAATAAATGCAAAAAACAATTCTTCTGAAGCCCGTATATGTTGTATGCGCAATGGATATAGACCTCAACGGCACCGCTCAGTTGAGGAATCTCCAGACGACTGGAAACGGTGTAACATCTTTGTTCAGGTGTATAAAGAACTGAAACGATACTATTTAAATGCTGTAGGGCATGTAATTATGAATACTTCACATACACATGTGTGTCATGTGAAAAAGTGCAAATGTATTCATAACAATTAGACGTCAAGTATATATCTCAAAAAAGAGTTACTGTTTGAATAAACTGATCCCCGCCGATGCCCACAGTGCACACAGGACGCCCCCAATGCCCATCAATCACGCTAACTTGCTTAAATATTATAAATTAACAAATGTGAAACATTAATTTGTTCAAAGAAGCTGCTAATATCTGCACGATTCATCTACCACCACCAATCAAGAGAAGTGTACATGACTTCACGTACACCCCATACAATACTCAGTAGTAATAAACGATTCAGGTAAAACCGCGAGCGGGATACGCAACCCTACTGCCATTTTTTTTTTTCTTATTTTTTCTTTTAATGGCAGGGGGACGTATGAGGACCCATGGCTCGAGACCGGTGTCTAGGTGCCTTCATCACCTCCCGAAACCTCTAATTTAGAGAAATCTACAAATAAGCAGCTATTAAGATACTGTAACATTAAGTATTTTATAGTAAAACATTGCGCAAGTTAACATAACAAACAAACATCAAAAGCATCCTGCACACACCCCGGACATCAGCAAGAAACAAACAAATCACTCAAACCATAAAATCCATAAAGCATCTAACAAGAATGTTGATTAATCATAAATATTCCGAGAAATATATAAATGCATATGACGAATTTAACAGCTATATTAAACCGACTTCAACATCTAACCAGTCACACCAAAATGAAAATATTAAGTAATCGTACAATAAAAATGTCTTTAAAATTAAACGTTCATTACGAACTACAACAAAAAATAATAACACTTGACATTTAAACATACCAATATTTCAATAAGTATGCTGGAGGTACTATCTCCAGGAAGTGAGAGTCTCGAAAAACATGACACCCATAACTTAAAAGACCTCATTCAAACACAATATTAAGTAACAAATGAGTCAAAATAATCAAGGAAACTTAGCTGCTTCAGACTTAAATGAAAATACACCCATCGTCTTTCCTAGTAAAGAAATCGGTTCGTGTTAAGATCCCATCTCACATGGACTAAAAACCGAACTGAAAATATACTAAATATAGACTTTATAATAGCAAAATTATAAACATAAAAGCAATGTAACCAATTATTTAACCATACATATGTTCATTAAGGGCGGGCGGGCGGGGTTATCACCCTTTCGTTTTCTTGCTCCATAACTTTGCCTGTCAAAAACAACCCTCGAATGGCGTCTCACTAGATGTGCAAATCATATATACCCCAAAACGAAAACTCGTGCGCTTTCGCGCTAAAACATGCACACAAAACCCGTGCATTATACGCGCTAAACCATTACCATAATCTCTCTTCTAAACAACACGTATTAAACCATACTATACCGTATTTCTCAAACCGAGAATAATTTCATTTACTCATAGTTATGAGTAAATTTATTATTCTCTATTCTCAAAATACTATTAAAATCTCATCATCTTTATAACCCATATCATCATCATTATCATTATCAAACAAATAATAAACCAAAGACAAAATAGGAGTGAGTGCTTGTATTTGACAGGGCTTTCAAATAAAACAAAGAGAGCATACAAATAATATAAAACATAAAATGAATACCTAAATATTCTCCACCACGTTATATACCTCTCGAACTGTGTTTTAACTGAAAAGATACAATTACAAACATTTGTAAAAGCAATAAAATTAATTCAATCAAAATAGGCACACTATGGCCTTCAACAACGGTCAACTGACCACACAAGCCAACTGGCTTATCAACATCAGGCACACTCTGGCCTTCACAAACGGTCAAATGACCACACAAGCCAAACGGCTAATCAACATCAGGCACACTCTGGCCTTCACAAACGGTCAAATGACCACACAAGCCAAACGGCTAATCAACATCAGGCACACTCTGGCCTTCACAAACGGTCAAATGACCAATCGAATAATGCACAAGAGATTTAAACAAATATAATAAAACAATATTTACAAAATTAATGATAAACATTAAAACGGAAATAAAAATATCATAATCATAATCCTTATAATAATAATAACATACTACATAAACCATACCTTTATGTTCTCCAATACTTAATATACCATTCTTACTGTCCAGTTACTGCACTGCAAAAAATAAACTTGCAAAGATTGTTAATTCCATGTGAACATGCTTTTTAAGAAAATAAGTTCAACTCACAAAAGCCAACCGGCTTTCACACATCAGATCAACTTGCTTTAAAAAACGGTCAACTGACCATACAAGCCAACTTGCTTACCAAATCAGGCCAAATGGCCGTAAACAAATTGGTCCAATGACCACAAGGAACATACACACAACACAAACACAGAACTTAATAATACTCAAAAGCATTTCAAAACCATTTATATAATAATATATTATAGTGTCTTTAAATGTGCTACGAACAACACATCATACATTTCAAATCACACATACATTAATAATGACTTTTCACAAATCTAAATTTAGCGACACCGATAATCTGTCTTTCAAAGAATCTTTAACATATCCGTCCTTAGTGGAAACACTTTTTCATCTACCATGCCTTTGCCAAAGTCTATCCACAGTCTTATTATTGGCACTTATAGATGCTCCACCAGCACGAAAAGAATGAAGTCCATATTTAGAAGAAACATAACCCAATAGACTTAACTTCTTCTTAAAACTATCATTTATAGTAGAATAACTTATATGCTTATTATTAGAAATCAATTTGAAACAGTGTTTAACATTACACAAATAAACTGGTCTAAACACATAATCAGTAGATGAACATGCAATATCTGCAACACACAAATACTTTTCAAACAATTTCACAGGTCATCTGTCTGTATTAGTTTTTGCAATCAAAACAGTATTACCCTCTCTTAAAATGTCCGTTTTTGACTTTTCAAGTTTGATATCACAATGCGTATCTAAAAATACAACATCTGATCTTTTAACAGACAAAATTTCACTTATCCTAAAAAAACCAGCATAAAATAAGAAAAAGATTGTAACGCCTCTTAAATTCCCCAAAGAACAATCGCTCTCAGAAACAAAAGTGTGATAAAATTTCTTTAATATATCTGATGTAATAGGCTCTTTTTTAACTACCGGCTTTGCAATTCTCCGAATGCACCCAAATAAAATACATCATAATAATCACAGTAATAATAATAACATACTACATAAACCATACCTTTATGTTCTTCAATACTTAATATACTATTCGAACTGTCCAGTTACTGCATTGCAAACAATAATCTTGCAAATATTGTAAATTCTATGAGACTTTCGTTCCAAGAAAGTTCGGTAACCTGACAACACAAGCCAACAGGCTTTCACACACCATATAGAATGGCTTTAAAAACGGTCAACTGACCATACAAGCCAACTGGCTTTCAAAATCAGGCCAATTGGCCTTAAACAACTTGGTCCAATGACCACAAGAGACATGCACAAATACCAAACACATTTTACTAATGTTCTCACAATCAATACGTATGTTCTGCTCTTAAACTTAAAACTACCGACTTGACATTTGTTTTTAGGTTCAATTCACCAACACAGACATACTTTAAGCTACTGATCGAACCCTGGCTCAAATTTCCATGGCAATAGCATAAGCTCAATTGATATACTAGAACACCGTATTAATTTTGATTTACTAATTTGAAAACAACAAAATGCTTAACACACTCAAATACAAAGCTATAGGTACTTGGTCGGCTGCAAAACTCGTAAATTTTTGGAATTTTAACCCATCTAACAAATCTCAAAGAAAACCGGTATTGATGCAAAGTTGAATTTCTGTGACTCTAAAAGGAATACATGTACCATCTGAGAATAATCCCTGTTGCATAACCGTTACTTGTTTTTGTTCAATTAAACGCAAAACCTAGAAACTCATTCATTTTTACGTGCTTAACAATAACCATACTCACTTTCTCTTCTAAATAATATGTATAGACCAACATCATTCGGTATTTATCAAACCTAAAATAATTTCATTCACTCAAAATTCGTTAATGTAGTATTATCCATTCACAAAATACTGTCAACTATTCCTCCTCCTCATCAATAACGTTAGCATCATCATCAACATTTATAACATCATCATCAATAAAAGCATCATTATTAATCTTCACAAGTTATTTTCTAACACATAATTACACACAAAACAAAAAAAATATATATTTTTTTTTTTATACCTTTCGAGCTGCCCTCTTACTATAATGTTACACTATTCATGATTTATTCTTCGAACTGTCCAGCTTCTGAAAAAATAAACTTCGCAAACATGTGTAAATGCAATTTCAACATGTGTTTTGAGACATTTTAGTGAATTGACACGCAAGCAAACTGGCTTATACGCATCTGAAAAAATCTGCTTTCGACAAACTGTCAACGGACAACCCGAGCCAACCGGTTAATTTACATAAGCCAATCTGGCCCTTAATAACATACATTTAATGTTCTCCAATATATATAATATCCTTCGAACAGTACAATCTTAACATTAAATAAAAACAAAAATGTAAATGTAAACGCACGTTTTAACAAATTTGGTTAACAAACTACACGCGCTAACTGGGTTTATCCACATCTGGTCAACTGGCTTTCATCAAAACGATAAGCAAATTACACATGTTAACTTGAATTTAAAAAAAAAAACGGCCAAACACCATAAAAGCAAAATGTCTTTACACATCAAGCCAACAGGCCACAAAACAAGAACAAAAACTATCACGAAAACAAAATGACTTATATTGCAAATAAATCCGGTCTACTTTTGTTATCATTACAGTACCTAATCTTTAAAAATGCATTTAACTATGACGAAACTAAATTTAACAAAACCGATAAATGCCTTTCATCTAAGTTTAAAACAACAGTCTAATTGTCAACGCTCTTTTCAAACCAAATTTATACCACAGTTTATCCAAAATATCGTAAATTAATTAGCACATATGCATGCACCATTATTGACACCAACCTTGCAGGGAAAACTTAACGTCTTAAATTATTATGAAAAATATAATAACTCTTAATGTTTTAATTCAATTTAGAGAAAATTTTTTAATTGTATACAACAATAACATATGAACTGTTTATTCAATATCCAGTGAACGAGATGTAATATATGCACAACACAAACATGTTTCGAAAAAAGTTTACAAGACAAGTCTCTATAGCTGTTTCATAGATGAATATAATATATATTTCAGTAATGTATCGATTTTTTATGTTTCATTCTTAATTCACAATTGGAATACCTGAATAGTTTAAAGATATGTTTGCATAAATTTTCATCCGCTCATTATCATACCACGTCATATATCGCACACAACCATCTAGCTGAATTATAAGGAAAACGGCAGTTAATTGTTATTAATCGTTTGTTGAATTATACGCTTGGAACTAATACACAACCTTGTAACACATGTATTACCATATAAGGTTTTATATCTTAAAAACAATAAAAATACAGCAAGGTGTTCGTAAAAACATGAGGGAGAGTGATCTAACTCTGCTATCAAAACAACCTGGAGTGACACACTATGTGGCCTTACCTATATATAATCCTACCAGACCATTACATTTGCGACATCTTTTTGAACATAAATAGTTTCATTTTTACCCAATAATCAAATCAATTGATGTATTTGAATAGTTGGAACTAAACAAAAACAACAGCACAAATAAAGATATGGAGCATGTTATTGAATATACTTATCATTAAAGTTAACAAGGAACGTAACCTGTGTTAATTTCAATCGGAATGTTGTTGCCAGTGTTATTACAATAAACAGAACCAACAAGTCTGACCTTTGTTCGAAGTTCCAGCTCACCATTCCGCTTCTAGCAGAGAATCAGTCCTCTCATCGAAAATCTCCTTCCGAATACTATGTATTTCGCAAATGAACGCCTAAACTACTTTATCACCCTTTCGTTTTCTTGCTCCATAACTTTGCCTGTCAAAAACAACCCTCGAATGGCGTCTCACTAGATGTGCAAATCATATATACCCCAAAACGAAAACTCGTGCGCTTTCGCGCTAAAACATGCACACAAAACCCGTGCATTATACGCGCTAAACCATTACCATAATCTCTCTTCTAAACAACACGTATTAAACCATACTATACCGTATTTCTCAAACCGAGAATAATTTCATTTTTAAACTAGAAATGGCGCGGCATAGGCCGACGTGTATCCCCAAGCCGCATGTTTGACCCAGGGGCGCCTCAGTGTTGGTAATGTAGCCATGCACAGTTGAGATTGACCGTATTGTCATAAGAGAGGTTCAGTATCAATTTGAAGTGAATCGGTGTAGAAATGAAGACATTATAGTAAAAGGCAAAACGCTAGGGGATAAATAGCTGGCATCACCTTATCTCGTCTAATAATGTTTTGCAATTTTATAGACTGCACCTATTGCATAACATCTCAATCAAAAGATATTTAAGTAAACAAAAACAACTTGAATTAAAAAGAATATGATACCTGTTTGCTTGTTTTTCGAAACATTTACCAGCTGAGCGCGTTTATAGTATATCACCAATTTAGTGTTATCTATAGAAGCATCATAACAACAGTATGTATTCTATACTGCACACCTCTCCGTATAAGTCATAACTGCGTCATGTTTGTTTTCCAAATAAGATATACTACATAGATAGATACACATCTTCTATTCAAGTAAAGGATTTTTCAGCCAGTAGTGGAATTAAAACAGACCAGAACTAGATATGCGTAAGTTTGACCGGTTATACAACACAAAGAATCAACATAAATTATGAATGCAAGTATTCATGTATGTATCACGTTAAATCAGAAACAAAGCAGTAGACTAACACGATTAAATATGGTGTTTGGTACATGTACATTTAGTGTATAATAAGATATTTACATAATTAAAACAAATAAAAATCATTTATAATTTACTGGTTTGTAGTCATATTGTGATTTGACTTGTGTTCATCGGGTTAATCTTTATGATAAGTCTCCATGATGACACTGTTTTGCGGTGTGAACTGAAATCTACTTACATATATTTTTTGCGTACACGTATTGAACACAGTCTGGACCTCATCAAACATCTCACACCATATATCGGGCACGCTGGATAGTAACCCGATCGGCCTAGATTAAATGCAATATTGCAATAAATAGGACGATGGTGATAGGTCTTGAACTATATCTGCATATATTTCACACGACATAACAATAAGGGTATATCAGCATTTAGTTGTTAACCTAGTTTCATAAAACCAGGCTGGCGTTGTTGCTAAAGCACATAGCATAACTATATAAATGCATCATATTTCTTTCTTATATTATTACAAATGTACACTTAGAACTAGATTATTTTGATTTGTGTTTACATTCGCAGATATTTACGAGCAAAGCTGACGATAAAGTTTTGTTGACGTACATGTCCATGTTCGTAATGATTTGTAACAGGTCTCTATATTCTTACTTTATTTCTTGACGTAACGATTTGTTATTATAAAAGTAATAAGCTTGAACCATTCGCCGTGCGTCCTATCACGATAATCGATAGCCCTTTTATAGCAACTCATAAGGCGAGATCCTCTTTTGTGCCATAACATACAGATGGACGCCGTATTGAGGGTCTGTTATATTTGCTACGTACATGTGCAATGTTATCGGCAACGGTATCTTTGCACACACGCTAAACTATACGTACAACAACACCCTTACAAAAAATAATAACGTCTAGGAATATACTTATTTTATTTCGTGTTAAACGATGGTTGTTTACATCCTTACATGTTGGCAGGCGAATGTAATTTGATTTTAATAATTTCATAATAAAAGCAAACTTTGATTAATGCAAATACAGAAAAAGGTTTCAGAGTCGTTTGCAACAGCAAATTTACTTATCATATTGCTTTCTTTGTAGAAACACTTTTGTATTGTCTTGTATTCGTTCTGTATTATATTAACGAAATACATTTGAAAACAGCATCTGATTTTTAAATATGTGTTAGGTAGACCCGAGTGTACAATCCAAATATAATTGTGCAATGTAGTGGACTAAAAATACGGATATGGTGATATGCAGATCGCCGAAAATATGTGCATACTTAGTTGATTTGAGAAACTACTATGACGAAGTTTCATTAACTCCACATAGACGTAACTGGGATGTAGTAATATAACGTCTGTTTGCAACAATTATTTCCAACATAACACAAATGGTGTACACATAGAAACATTAGTATGCATAAGTTTACGCTTTATTCCATGAATTACTATTTATTTTGAACTGTCCAGAATCTATGAAACAGTGGACACAATTTTTATATATTTAATCAAATATTCAAACCCCACAACTTTTTTATGAAAATATTTGATTGAAACCAATTTTATTTAAATATCAGCATCGATCCATTAGGTAGTGTGATTATAATATCAGTATACAGCTTAAAATATTATTTTCAAAATGTGATTCTTAATACAGCATCAACAAATGCTTTGAATGTCGTTAAACTATCATTTAAATAGGCTCACAGCGCCACTCATATCAATGTTGCTTAATAAAACATTCTATTCGAGAAAGAAATGTGTCTCAAAACATTTATAAAACAACAGTGTTGCTCATTCTAAACATGCCAAGGTCATATACTTGAAGTAATACTAAGCTTTACAAATATAAAGCACACGTCTTCACGGAATGAATCACTTCGCGTATATTATACTGTTTTTTTAGTGTATAGTTTCTTAAGTGAATGAGGTCGCTAATATAATTGCTCACGACTTATTGTTCTTCATCTTCTGACACACGCGAAGACAATTATTGAACAAAGGGGTGAATGTACGACTGATACAATAAATTATGTTGAAGAGATTTTTATGAGATTTTTATTTACGTAATGTCCACTGGCAGTGTAGTAAGAAAACTGTCTGCAACTATATTATTGACATTTTTATTTCAATAGTTATAGAATGGTATTACTTTAACAATGTTTGTTTCGTCATTATATGAAATGTCACTTAACATGAACCATGTATAAAATTTGTCTTTATCACATGCACTACCCTGTTTCCAATGTTATATAGCCATTACAAATATCTTTATCTGACCCATGTGTAATATACTTTTAAAGCGTTTCCATTGGCTTAACTTTCGTTTGATTTGATTGATCGATTGATTGATTTATTGATTTCGGTATGGAATACACATTCATGGACATTTAAAACAACATGTATAATACAGAATAGTAGAACACATGCGAATAAATAAACCATGACATGCACACCAAACACCAAGAATAACACAAAAAAGTGCGACTCTTATTTCCATTGTGGTCCTTTGTGCTGGTGGCATGACATAGAGAGCTTATACGTTACAAAAGAGTAGTTTTTGATTATTGACCTTATAATAAAGTTTATATTAGTACACATTGTTAAATGGAATGATATCACAGCTAATTGGCCTAATTATATTATCACAGTATAAATCTATGTTTGGCATTTTGTATTCACAGTGGGGAATATAATATAAAGGAATATAAATAAAAATATTTATGGATTACAAAAAGCTAGAACATTCTTGAAATTAAAATACAAAATTACACATAACGCAATGTCTTTAAAACCAAATACAAAAAGAATTTAATATCAATTTAAGGAAAGCTCATAAAAACAATATAACAAATTCAGCAATTTGAAAAAAATATATATGACTAGATCTAGATGAACTGAATAAAATATTCCTATACCGAATCAAAAATGATAGATAGCTAATAATGATATAAAAATGATAAAATTATAAATTGTCCATCATACTTCTTAATCGTAAATTTCAATGAAGGTAATCTTCTTCTACTGGATATGTCAGCAGGAAGGCTGTTCCACAAGGAGCAACCAAGAGAGCAGAAGGACTTGGGACCAAAGCCTTTGACCTTTGGAATTGCAAAAGCACCCCTACTACATGACCTTGTTTTATATGAATGAACAGAATCCTGGGGGATAAACGACTCCCTCATATAATCATGAGCTAAACTATATTTTACCTTGAAAACATGACAAAGGATAATCTGGTAAATACGTTTGCTGACAGGTAAAGCAAAAGTGTTGTGGACCAACATGTGACCTTGCGTCAAGATTAAGAACAAAGCTAATGAGCTTATTTTGAGTAACATGGAGCTTATGTTTAAGCAACTGAGTTAGACCGGGATACCATATTGAATAGAATAATCAACGTGACATTGAATCAAGGACATAATAAGGAGTTTCTTGGTATGTTGGGTAGGAAAGTCCTTGTTACGATACATGTATTTCAACCGGGAATTAGCCTTTTGCAAAACAGACCGTGCCATAGTATCAAAATATAGAGATTGATCTATGGTAGCTTCAAGATATTTGACCAAAGAAGTTGGATTAATCATACCGCCATTACAACTAATATCAAGGGACGAATTTGACCTAAGTAGGTGTTTAGACCAAAATAAGATTGACTCTGTCTTACCTAAATGTAGTGATAATTTATTTTCAACTAGCCATTGACTAACAAGACGCAAATCTTCTTTAGGGGCATGTACAATGACCACTCGAATTTTGTTATTGTGCTGCAATGACGTTGTAACGTCAATTCAAGTAACGAAATATAAATAACATTCGGGATTTATCATTAAGTTTGCGTGAATATTTATTTAATTTGCTCATTTAAAGGCATGTGATAAAAAACTAACTCGTCCAGGAAATTTGTTTGTAAGCTCGCCAAAGGCTCGCTTACTAACACAATTCCTGAACACGTTTAATAAAATATGGTATGATATGACAAATCATGCAAGATCCTATATATCTCCGCTAACGCCAAGATCAAAATAAAGTGAAAAGGTCATGTTAACAGTTTGTTTAACTTTCATTGACTTAATATTGATACTTATACACCAGTATGGTTTGCTTTTAATAGCTAACTATTTTTATTTGATTTATGGTTCAAACGTTTAAAAAGGAAGGTAATTGAATGAGTAACGGTTAATATAATGTGTGCCGTTATATGGTCTTTACCGATATGGTATTAAAGCTTCAATTAACGAATTGCAACCACATCGTATGCCCGAACTTTGACGCCATCTTTTTTGCTTTACGTTATCCGATATAGCCAGGATACTCAAATCCGTATAACTCACGAATCGAGATAAATCGCGGTATTTCATACACGCCCTCTTGGTTTTGTCTTAAAACAAACCTGCATGTCATTGTCAATTCTGAAAGAAAACATCTTCTGCCGCCAGTATAAATCGATTCCGGTTTGGGTAATTCAATAGCGTAAAACGTGGAAAACAATTATTTTTGTTAAATTGTTTGTGTTAAGAAAAATAGTAGACAGTGCTTGAAAATAAATGTTATATTTACTGTATGTAATGTCTTAAACTCAATATATTATTATTTTAGATACATTATTGATAATTACTGTTTGTATGTCAGATCTGTGTTTATTAATGTTTAATTCAATATAAGTTCATTTAATAAAATTACCGCGAATATACCGGGCGCGGAAAAAAACACTGGTGAACAGTGTCGTTGTTTATGTTTTTTATCTCAGTTATTATTGAAGGATATACGTCATAAAAAAGAAAATTATCATCAAGGCAATTATCCAATAAAATAAATTGAACTATGAATGTCCTTTAATTCATTTTTGTGACATACACAGATGGTTTCTTGTCAAACCCGAATTATACTTTAGTTCCGCGAGACTATCGTGTTGCAAGTTACTAGTTATAAACTCAAAAACACAGTTCACAGATATTTGCTATTTTATGCAATGAGTATTCAAGTGACCATTTGGAGATGTCAATTAAACACTCATAGTACACAACACATGATTTTTTCCCGTGTTTTCTGATACAGCTTGTAAGTATTGCGATTTTATAATGATAATACAACAAACCAAATCAACCAGTCTAGTTAGAAAAGTGTTTTAATAATAGTGTAGTACAGTGTCGCTGAACTTACTAAACAGTTACACACATGATATTCTTATCCTGAAAAGGAAGGCAAAATCATTTTTTGTAAATCCCGGGATATGTTTTCAATGTACATCCAATAGATTGGATTTGTGAGCATTGTTTTCAGCAGATATGGTTCACACTATTCAGTTTATGTGTCGGTTATTTCTGTGATACACCGAAAAATAAAGTGGGTATGTTATATTATGTGTTTACTTAAATATGTGATATTTTAACGGATCTATTTTACATTTGTAATGGACAGAAGATGCGAACAAAAATCAGTGAGAGGTCTCTTTTTCCCTCTTTATCATACTCGCTTTATCTCTCTCTCTCTCTCTCTCTCTCTCTATCTCAATCTCTCTTTCTTTGAGCTTATCAGTAGTCGCGTATCACGGACGGACATTTATATATTTTCTATTCGTATTTCAATCGGGAATATTGCTTCTGTATGTGTCGGATTTAAGATTTACATCATCAAATAATGACACTATAGACCAATTTTGACGGTGTCCAGATATAATGTTAAATTCATCCAAAGCACATAGATAAAACTTCTATAAAAATTCGTTGGTAGATACAACGCTTCAAATGAACGTAAAGTAAGCTGATATTTTTATTTTGCCCCAACATACTCGTTGACAATTTTTTTATTTCACGAAGACAGTAAAGTGACTGAAATTTGTTTATTTTCAAGACAATTGATCATAATTAAGTCGTGTTAGTTGTTTAATTACTTAATATTATCACACACGTCTGACATGATCATGAAGAAACTGTTGAGACAACTGAAACTTTATTGAAACAAAGTTGTATTACCTTATTGTATACAGCAATAGGGTATAGTTTGGCCTTACTGCTCAATCACAGATCTCCACATGAAGACTTTAATCTCTGTGCTGACAACCAAATATGCAAGTAATCAAACCACCAAATGTAGCAAACAGATTAACAGTATTTACAACTATGACGATAACACTGTTATGACAAACACACACATATATAGGATCCGGGACGTGTTGTCATATCATACCATATTTTATTAAACGAGTTCAGAAATTGTGTGAGTAAGCGAGACTTTGGGGAGTTAATTAACGAATTTCCTGGACGAGTTTAAGAAAATATAGTATGAAATCACAACTAGTGTCAGATCGTTTTTATCACATGCTTTTAAATAAGCAAATGAAATACATATTTCCGCAAACATGATGATAGATCCCGAATGTTGTTTACAGTTCGTGACGCCATTTGACGTTACAACGTCATTTCATCAAAATAACAAAATGCGATTGGTCAATCAAACGAAAATAAGCCAATGAAAACGCTTAAAAGGTATATTACACAGGTGTAAGATACAAAATATATGTAATGATTATATTTTATCGAAAACATGGTATGACATGTAATAAATATTTTATAAATATTGTCTACAAAATATTCATTATATAAAAATGCAACAGGTACTATTTAAGTCATAGTATAATTGCGTTCAAAAGTATTTTATATTATAATCTTGAATCCAAAACGTAAGGCTTCGCTATGATTTACATTTTCCTATCTCTTAATGGAAACCGTGGTAATAATAACGTTATTTTTGTAATAAGTGGTGTGTTTTATCAGTGTCATATGGTCCACTGTTAAGGATAAATGACCCCTAAGTTTAATTGAACATCACTTACGTTACATAAATTGATTATTATCTCTAAGCTTTTTTAAGAGTTTTTTTACATGCGAATACGTATGTGTAGGTGTAATTTTTTGTAAATGATAACATTTTTTTATTAAATTATAATTAATTATTTTATCGAAACAAATTGTTCCTTATTCCGATAACATTTGTTTAGGGACAATAGGGGTCATGGTAACGTTTAGACCTGCTGTTTGATTGTAACCAGTCACAGATTATGGTAAAAAGATGAATCTTTAAAACAGCGTGCTACAGTTTTAACACTGTTGCTTGAAATGTTTAATGTTTTGTGATGATTTCAATTTTATGTGTTATCTCTAATCCCGATGTACCTAAGTTAATGAACGGTTTGTACAAATATTACATTTTTAAGAACATTATAGTTTGATCTTCAAGATGTATGCAACAAAATAGGGCTGTTTGTTTATCTGTATGATATACAATTAAAGTATTTAATGAAAACACTACACTACTTGTTTTCTTCATTGATTCGAGTACTTTATTACTTTTCTGTGGTTACCAATATCGATAATATAATACGAGTATGTTAAAATGAGCTTATGCATTTTTAACTGTATGGAATTCACTATACATTTATATCAATAATTTAAGATGTATTTACAATTAATTGTCTTATTGACATGAACATCAGTCGAGATTTGTTACCTTTAAGTACTTTAATGGTGGGTATCATACAGTTCCCGTTTCCACTCTAAGGCAGTAGAGACCTAATGAGATAGGTAATATTCGGGCGATAATGCCGTATTTGGAATGCGATTCGGCTACGATTGGATATGTCCGTCAATGTCCGGAAATTTTTATACTTAAACCACGAAATACATGATAGCGTTTTAATTTAAGAACTAAACACACGAAATAAGTTTTTTAATGTTAGTACTTCATGTGTTCATCTCCTCAAGATTTATTAACTTAAAAAGAATGTTTTTGAATCAAGTCGTTTGAAAAAAAGTTTTGTTGACATTTTGTTGGAAACTGAAAGTGCGTTGACGACCAGGTGATTTTCAAATACAAAACAAGAATGTGATACCGATGACTTACTTTGTTCTGTTGTAAAATGAAGGCAGTATATTGCAGACACATTACTGTTAATAATTATGATGTTATTGTTTTCTTTTTTTTTTCTTTTTGTCTCTTCATCCAATATTAATATACACAAACGTTCTATTAGCCACTTACTCTGTATAAACAATTGTGTTATTTTAACAGGCAGATTAATTTTACTTCTATCTTCCCGAACTTTGCTGTATTAAGTATGCACATACAGCAATTGACTGCAAAATTACCTGTATCTTGGCATACCCATCTTATTAACCGTTATAAAAAATTGTCATAATGGAGAGGGCCCTTTGACGTTGTTGGTATAACTCTAGGCCTAATTCATTCGTATGCATGTACCTCAAACTGTATATTATATGTAATTTTTTTTAAATGAATGTGTATATACAATAAAATATGTTTAAACGTTAACTAAACAGTACTGTTACGGTCACATTTTATACAAAAAAAAAACAAATAATAGATGGGTGAATGCCTGTCGCTTTTACTAGGAAACTTGAAAAATCACAATAGATGTGATTAAGTGTCAAAATTACCATGAAATCCTTTGCTCGATAATGGAGATAGGATTACGCAAAGTGTTTCAAGGTGGATTAAATGGGAATAGTGTATGTTATTGTCTGAGTGTTTGACACATGTACAATTAAAGTATAATACTATAGTAACACAATCAAAACAAATAAAAAGCATGTGTAATTTACCGGTTTGTAGTCATATTGTGATTTGACTTGTGTTCATCGGGTTAATCATTAATAGAAATGAATGATGTACAGTTCTGACCTTATAAAATCAAAGTACTGACAGTACTGGTGTGACGATGCTTTTGAAGAACGAAACAAAAATTTGGTTACGAAAGAAATTGGGTACGAAAAAGCAGTTGTGTACGAAAAACAAATTGGGTTAAAAACATTTGTTGGGGGGGATACGGGGAAGTATTACCCGTAGGGAACTTGACCCATTCAGCGAAACTGGGAGGCGGGTTACATTTTCGATCAAATATAACAAGGAATATCTTTAAAAAGATTGTCGACGTGTATTTTATGTATCACTTATTTTTAAAAAACGTTATGTTACAGTAAAATGTGTGTGGGTTATAACATTACGTTATGTAGCAGATACATTAAAAACTTGACATGCTCTTTAATTACACCATGCTCTTAATTTCACATGTATATCATACCAAACTTTATATTTCGTTGTTTCCAAAAATGTTATGTGTACGGACGTGATTTCACATGCCCATGTGCATCGACATTTAATGGTTCTCTTTTGATAATTGTTTTTCCTCTAATTCAATAAGCTTAGGCATGTTTTTTCGCTAAGTACGGCAATAATTTCATGATGATTCCCGAAAGTAGGTATGAGCACATAGTCGAATACGACTTGAATACGTGAGTTCGCCCATGAAAACATGGTAAGGTTAACTAAATCTCCGAGATATGACCTAATATGTATTTAAAACAGAAAACAATATCCAACAAACGAATGAATTATCAAAGATAGTGTGTGCACTGATGTGGCTCTTAAATGTATGCTTGAAAAGTTTATTAAATATGCAAAATGAGAGAGCACGCATAAGACCGAGTATCACATATGTCGTACAACTAGTATGCTGTTTATATACCATACTCGCTTTAACGTTTACAAATGTCAGGTTCGAAATTATTCGTTTTCTTTACACTCATGATTGCGTTAAACTTTAATTATACACGTTTTTATTCGCAATATATTTACAGAACCACGACAAATGTCAAATACAATACAGAAAATGCATAGTTGTTTCATTGATCTATAAACATATAATAGATTTAATATAACTGATTGAACGGCCACCGGAAAAACTTTGCGAAACCGAAATTTCGCAAACTTAAGTACCCTTTTTCTTAAAGATTTGCTACTTTGAGACATAGTATGCGATAAAAGTCTTATCGTTGATTAATAATTGGTTATTTTCACTCACAAAACGCGTTTTCTTCACTATGAAATGTATAAGCAAAGTTGGGGTTCCCATGGGATTTTTGCATTTTCCCATGGGATTTTCGATTTTCCCATGGGATTTTTTCTCCCATGGGATTTTTTTTCTCCCATAATTTGCAAATGGGAGAAAAATCCCATGGGATTTTGAACATTTTAAAAAACGTGTTTTATTTGCGTTTGCAAGTATTTTAACGTTATTTAAGGACTGTATATTGGTTTTATGCCAATTATATATATAAATATATAGTAATAAAAAAATCCCATTTTTAAATGGGAGAAAAAAAATCCCATGGGATTTTTTCTTATTTTGAGAGATTTATTCATGAAACTTTCAGAAACATCATATTTTATGAAATGATGAACAACTACGATATTTTAATGCGTTTAGTCGTGTTTTAAAAAAAAAAAAATCCCATTGGATTTTTAAATCCCATGGGATTTTTTATCCCATGGGATTTTAAATCCCATGGGATTTTTAAATCCCATGGGATTTTTTTCCAATGGGATTTTTCAGTTTCGTAAACCGAATAAGTTTCTTAATGCGAAAAACAACGATAAAGAAAATAATAATTATAATTTTGAATAATAAATTGAATAATATAATTAACATGAATATTTTTAAAATGAGTTACAATTAAAGGTTTATGCTAGTAGAACTTATCATTTCTTGTTCGAGCAGATGGTTGAGTCCAATTGGTGAGTATGCCAGCTTAGAACCAGTATAAATGCATCGCAGACAGACAACGCTGTCATACTGTACACACCGCTGAGTAACAATCTTTATTGCATTTCATTTTGCAACAGAAAATGAACTCCGTAGTATAATTGATCTTATATATGCCCTCTGCTTTTGAAAGCGTGCAACACATTAACATAACAATAAGTCCATGCCAAAAACTATGTGCAAATTCCATTCAAAGCTATATACACATTATAAAGGTCAGATGACCCGCGTCATGCGAAAATGGGTCTTATGTCATATGCGGCCAAAGTTGGTCCATCCTAGCTTGTCCAACCGCGCAGTCTGGTCAGGTTCTACGCTGACTGATATATCAAGTCAAGCCATGATTCGTGGTCTCATATCCAAACTAGGTAGCTCCTGTGCGAAACTTTCACCGGAAACGACGGCACCGAGACGGGCGCTCGAACTTTGCGGATGCGCGTTATATGTTATATATAATAGCGCGATGTGTTTTTTCTTGCCTCAAATTAGTAAGCCCAATTAGCGTTTTATTGTGTTCTTTGCTTCTACTATTAACAAGAACTTCAACCGATACGAACATGAATTTTATTTTAATATGTTTATTTAATGCTCGGAAAACTCATTGTATATTTAGAATACTACTTATAAAACAAAGTCGGGTTTTCAACATCTGTTTTCGGCATATAAATTGTTATTCCAGATTTTACGCACTTTACTGTACAAAATACCGTTAGGGCCACCATGGTTACTCATTAAAATCCAGAGGGCGAGAATGCGAGAACGCGAAAGTACGATGACGACAGTGCGACAATACGATGGCGACAATGCGTTCGTACGATTGCGAAAACGCGCTAGTACGATGACGACAATGCGACAGTGCGACAATACAATGGCGGCAGTACGATAGTACGGGGGCGACAATGCGATAGTCATATCGTACTTTCGCCGTGGTATCAGCGCAATGTCGCCATCGTTCTATCGCATTGTCGCCATCGTATTGTCGCACTGTCGCCATCGCATTTTCGAATTGCCGCCATCATACTATCGCGTTATCGCATTGGCACCATCGTACTATCGCACTGTCGGCTATCGCCATCGTATTGTCGCACTGTCGTCATCGTATTTTCGCACTGTCGTCATCGTATTATCGCACTATCGAACTGTAGTATTGTCGCCATCGTACTATCTCACTGTCGCCATCGTATTGTCGCACTGTCGTCATCGCACTGTCTGATTGTCGTCATCGTATTATCGCGTTCTCGCATTGTCGCCATCGTACTATCGCATTGTCGCCATCGTATTGTCACCCTGTCATCATCGTATTGTCACATTGTCGCCATCGTACTATCGCGTTCTCGCGTTCTCGCCCTCTGGATTTTAATGTGTAACCACGATGGCACTAACGGTATTCCGTAATACTGCTAAAGCACAGTATGATTAGGTCACTCACAATGCTCAAATCACTATGTCTATTTTAGTAACAACACATGTCTATGGAAGGATATTTAGGTAAAAGTAACATCATTCGTGGTGAATATTTACATTATGACTGATGCTTATTCTAATTTGCTTTATGACAATTCCAACATGCTTGTTGTCTATTCGTTTATACTTGATGATTGCTGCAACATTACATCATTCATGATGAATATTTACATTATGCGTGATGTTTATTCTAACATGCTTCATGACAGTTCCAACATGCTTGTTCTCTATCGGTTATACTTGATGATTGTTTCAACATGCTTGGTGACTATCCAATGTTTGTGTGTTCATTATTCCTGAAACCAGTCATAATCGGTTTTGCCACTAAGCGTCATTAACAACGGCAGCTAGCAACAGGCAGTAAGCAGAATGCAAGTTACTAAATTATGACAACAGGTGGCGCGCGTTTATTTTCCGTATGTTGAATAAATTACTTTTCGGAAAAAAAAGCGAAAACATCCGAATCATTTTGACTAGTAAACTGAATAAGCTGAATTAGTTCCCTTCGTTATATAATCTCCATTAAACTAAATACGTTCATTATTGCCATGAAGACCAGTAGGTTTACACAATGAATTGACTGCCGTGAATGTTTTTGATATTTGTAAGATGCAATTGGCACTCAAGAAATTATACATGTATTTAATTCAGGACATAACGGGGCTGATGTGTTGGAATTGTGGCCCTTCCCTAGTCCAAATAATTACAGTAGATGTAATCTACCGATGTGCATTGCACATCGACCTCATATTTATAAAGTAGCCCAAACCCCCATTGCCACAGACCTGTGCGTGAAACTTTCAGATTTCTCTAGTCTGTTTACCATGCTATAATTACAATTTCTATAAACACATATTTATCATTTTATGACTATATAATGTCTGTGGTATAAAGAGAAACCTGAAAGTTACAAGTACTCGTGTCTAGTACTGTACAACTATTGTACTCCTCGTTGAGAAAACAACTACTCCATCTGAATGTATTAAAATATCATAAAACATAATTTTCAATCAAGTTGGAAAAAATCAATAAATAAATCTCATATAAACAGGTTTGTCATGAACGTTGACGTCGCTCTTGGTTACCAGAAAAATTCCCACGCACGGATTTCAACCGTCATTGTTTACAATCAATTAAGTGCATAAGTACTTGAATTTGTATAGTGTTTTTTAAAAGTGTCCAGCTACAGGTGGTTAGCGTGTGGCTATAATACTAATTAGTGAAAACATATTTTGGAATGATAAGTAATCATATTATAACGAAAAATCAACTTTTCTTAAAAAAAATAAGTTAAATATATATTCAACAAGGTATCCAACTCGAAATCATCCGAAAACGGGATGCATCGTTTTAAACAGCCATTACTTCATCAATTTTGCAGCGATTTTCACGATTTTGGTCTTATTCAACGCACAAATAAATTTCCTTTCTGGAAATGTATATGTCTTGCAATATTTTTACAAATACTGGGTCAACTTTTAAGAAATAACACGATACACAACTCGCGTGACCCAGCTGTGATCGATCAGACAGTATTCATGACTGAAATCTTCACGGGGAAAAGGGCATTTTCCCTGCAAAGTTCACGAAACTCGATACCATAATTCAATAAAACGTATGAAAAAAAAACATTCTTACCGTGCTTGCCGTAGCATTATGCATCAAAACTAACTGTCCAGCGCATTTTCAAACCTTTGTTTACATACATTTCAACCAACTGACATTTTAAACACAAGAGTGATTTCATTGCTCCAATGCGGAGTTGTGTCTTTACAACTGGAGATTTCATTCATAAATACGGTCTGATCGATCACAACTGGGTCAAGCGAATTATGTATAGCTTTATTTCTTAAAATTTGACCCAGCATGTGTAGAAATATAACAATATATATACATTTCCTAAAAGGAAATTCATTTCTGCGTTGAATAAGACCGGGTCATGAAAATCGCTGCAAAATTAATTTAGTAATGGCTGCTCAAAACGGTGCACCCCGTTTTCGGATGATTTCGAGTTGGATACCTTGTTATATATAAAACGATAGTGATTTTTTTTTATAGAAAATTGGATTTTTCGTTTTAATATGATTATTTATCATTCAAAAAGATGTTTTCACTAATTATTATCATAGCCACACGCTAACCACCTGTGTGTCCAGCACGTGTGCCGGGAGAACAGGGCTTAATGTATTTTTTGTTAAACTCTATAATATTTATATCCAATCTGTATGAAAAAATGTCGGTGAACATTATTCCGGTGTTAATTTTTGAAAATATTGAGGCATTCGTTAATTATGGATCTAAAACGGAACATTAATCCGCAAAAAAAACACCGGGCATATTGCATATTAGATCGGACACATGAAATTATTTCGAAAGAAAGCAATAAGAGTTTCAATTCTACATGAGTAAGTCTCGCTGTGCACGATTACGCTCTTACTGCTCGTATATATTTGACTCTTGGCAAATACCTAGTGTTTTATTTTGCTTAATCTAAATTGTGTTATGCATCTATATGTACTTAAAGCAGCATGACCAACAGCTCTTTCATATGTGAAAGAGATTGACACGAAATACCTACCCATCTATAATAAAGTTTATATGTGCACTTCAATATTATAGTTTTATAGCATTTTATGTGGTGCAATATAAAAGTACTCTAGTAAATTTGAAATTATGTAATCGATTTCCTCTCAACATACATGCAAAGTTCCAGATAACTTTTTCAGCAAAATCTTGGTTTACACTCTATAATAATCCAGCCTTAAAGTCTATTTTTAATTCTTTTTTTTCAGGTAAATATAATTTTTGGCACATCCGCATTAAGGTTTATAGTCTAAGAAGAGTTCATGACAATTGCCGGGTTACAGCAGACTTTTTGCGATAAAAGGACCAGATAATGGAAAACGTTCGGCTTTTCGACTGTTGTAAAGATGGTCTGTTATTCATAATAACGTTAAAGTGCTGTTGATTTCATAATTGTAATGAGGGCCTAGACGAGTGTGAACTCATTGATAAAATGTTTACATTATATGCATTGATATTGAGTTTTACGCATGATCACAAATTTTGAATTCTTATTTTATTTTTCCAATGTGTAACCGTACGCACAGAATTTAAGTCTACTTTTTTACTAAATTTAATTCAATTTTTTACGACTTTAAGCCTCTTATCTGGAGCTCTGCATACATGCATTAGTAGCATATATTGAAATATATCCATAGACTTTCTTTGGTTATTGAAGGTAAATTACTGTACAAAAATTATGGTTAGTCATTAACCAAACAAAAGTTAAGTCTACAAACACGCGGTTAATTTCGGTTCAGTAGCAAATATCTTACAAAGGTGCGCAACTTCTCCTATAACATAAAATTTCCGTTATACGCCGTAAATTTCCGTAGTCCTCCGTAGCATTTCGGAATGACTGTCAATTGACATCATTGTATCATGCATGATAGTATGTTGCTTTGTGCTTGGGTGAAACTCACATCTTACCATCGCGTTAATTTATTAAACGCATTAATATTTGATTCCATTATGCACTGCGCCTATTGCACAAGTCTCTCTGCACAAACCAACATACACATATGCAGCATGCAATTAACGAACAAGAATGTTGCATCTGTACACATGCATGATACCATTAAGCAGAATGTAAATAGACATTGGACATCAGGCAAGATGTAAGTTTCATCAAGCATGAAAAGGTGTCTACATACTAATTGAAAGTACCATCAAGAATCATGACACAGTCACAAAGAAGGATGTAATTTTTACCTAAATACCCTTCCATATTTGTCGGCACTGTGTGTTTGCTTAATTTCACTGAAGAACGTCTACTGGTAAATCTTACAAAAAAAGTGATAAATAAGACTGAGTAGCAATTTTTTCGGCGTTGCTGTTTAACGTCAAATTTGGCCTTTCAACGAACTTCTTAAAAGCCCATTGAATTTTAATGAAGAAGTTTCCCGCTTGTAGGTCCGAATGAATTAAATCAAATTTTGCAATTGGCAATTTAATAGAAATCCCCATAAAACATTGCACATAGCTTTCTGAAATAAACAGGCCACATTGAACGCATTCACGATATCCAACAGCTCTCTTTGCAAAGACCTATCTAGTGTTTCTTGGCCGTGTAAGATCTATAATTAAAACATCGTCACCTAAAAATCTACTAATAGAAGAGCATATTTTGGGGAAACAAATTCAATAAGAGTATAAAACGTCCACGATCACTAATGTGTAGTTTGTTAAAGATATCACGGCAGTAAAAACATAGCACTTTAAAGAGACCACAATCTGGTACATTTGGTCAATTGTTGCGTCCGTGGCGGACAATACATTTTTAAAAAGAAAGCGTACAAAAAAGCAAACACAAAGTTCTTCGTAAGCTTGTTTTAATCTTAAAAACACATAATCGACAGTCATTCCAGTCAAATACAATACTAACAGTCAGCACTCTAGAGATCAAAATTGCGGATATAAATATTTAATTCAGGGATATCAAGTGTATCAAGTTCGAATTCCGGAAAAAAATAGCCGGTAGTCTGGGGCATTAGGTCCCTTACAGGGATAAAAGGTAAATCCCCGCCCGAGCCGTAGCTAATTGATTTATTGTAGTCTTTCTAGTTGCAATTTCTGGTGAGTACAATGCGGAATATTACGGATATTTGCAACATGTCGAAGATTTTCGGAAAGTAGCGAAGAGGTTTTCGTCAGTTAATATTCATGTCCGTGCCGGCCGCTAACTTATCAGAATCAATAAAAAAGAACCTGGAAAAATCGGTACCGATCGCAAATTTCCGGAATTCCGATAAAGCTTCAACATTATTTGTTCTCAAATGATCGCGTACTCGAACGAATCTGTCCCTACGCCTCCAACTCCCTTTAAATCTCATCGGACGTACATTGATCTCAAAATCTATCCTTGACGACTCAAATCATATTTCCTGAATAGTTTGGCCTATTGACGTCCCTGTAATTATAACAATGGTCTTTTGGATAAACAACGCTAAGTTGTTGCAATATAATAACCGTTTAAAATAGTTACCGGTTTTCATTTAATAAAATGATTAAGTCATATTCGAGATTTCAGCGATTGCCAATATTTTGCTTTTGTTTCTCATAAGCATATGGTGCTTGGTATCTGCTATTGACTCCTATGTAGATTGCAAATATTACATAACCCTTACAGCGGCCGAGCGCAGATATCTGCACTTGGCCGCTAAAAAGAAAAATCTTTGCGCATTAATTTAATTCAAATCTCATTATCATTATCAAAATCATCATCATCGTCGTCGTCGTCACTACTACCACCACCATCATCATCATCATCATCATCTTCTTCTTCTTCTTCTTCTTCCTCCTACTCATCATCATCATCATTAACAACAACAGCAACACCAACTTAACATCATCATCAAACAACAATAAACATCGGTAGCATACAATGTGCTTCATCAACCATACATAATTATATGCGTTAAAACACCATAATAGAACAGCATGAATGAAGCTGTCTATTACTCTTTTATATTTCCTATACCAATATTTTTTTCGTTAATTGAAGGACTAGTTGAAATCTTCTATAAAAGCCCCCCCCCCCCCCCAAATAAAAAAATAAATAAAAAAAATAATAACCCTAGCAAACAACAATAAACATAGGTTAGTTAGTATACACTGTGCTTTAGCAACCATGCATAATGAATGTTTATGACTTCGGACCGTTGTGATCAAATTTAAAAAAGCAAGATGGTATGTATGCGGCACACAACACATAGATAATTATAGTTTTATACCTTAAACGTAGTTCATCAAAATAAAGATAAGTTATTATCTATGTAATACTTAAATTAGGTTTATAACGTATGCATATTTGTCTAAAACTTGTGAAATGTGATTCGTAAGCCGACGACAACATTATCATTCGGACCCTTCTCCCCACCTAACAATCGAGATTAAACACCTGTGGAGATCCCGATCTTATCAATGAATAAACCGGTTCAATGATGTCAAGTCAAATAAAACATACTATTACTATCCAAATAAATATCTATCAAAAAATGTAAATTGATATACCTACTTAACTAAAACTAAACGATTAGCAAGAAAAATATATAAAGAAGAAGCAGGCAAAGTAGACAAATTAATTGTAACAATATAAATAGTATTTATCGCCACCCCAAAAGGGATCTTTATCACACGTTTGGCTCAACTAATATATAATTGTGACAGGACAAACTGTCAACAAATACCTTGTTAATGTTTTATACATAACTCCAATCAAAGGTTAACTTCCAAGGAAACTGCGGCATGTTAAAACTGTTGATTATGACAAAATGTTGTATAGTACAAATCAGTACAATAGCGTCTGTTATGTGGCCTATACTAATCCAGTTAAATAAAACTTTAATCGCAGAAAAGTTTAGATTCTTTACACCTTTAAGAAAATATATATAACAGTTCTTTCCTGTTTTAACAAAATGATACATTTAAAAATAAATTATGAAGCATCGCTAGCAATAGTAGAAAGAGAAGTAGAAGGAGAATTATTATCATTAGTAGCAGTAGCAGCAGCAGCAGCAGTAGCAGCAGCAGCAGCAGCAGCAGTAGCAGTAGCAGTAGCAGAATCAGTAGCAGTAGCAGTAGCAGTAGCAGTAGCACTAGCAGTAGCAGTAGAAGTAGCAGTAGAAGTAGCAGTAGCCGTATCAGTAGCCGTATCAGTAGCAGTAACAGTAGCAGTAGCAACAGCAGCAGAAGCAGCAGAAGTAGCAGCAGCAGCAGCAGTAGCAGTAGCACTATCAGTAGCAGCAGCAGCAGCGGCAGTGGCAGTGGCAGTAGCAGTGGCAGTAGCAGTAGCACTAGCAGTAGCAACAGCAGCAGCAGCAGCACTGGCAGCGGCAGTGGCAGCGGCAGTGGCAGCGGCAGTGGCAGCGGCAGCGGCAGTGGCAGTGGCAGTGGCAGCGGCAGTGGCAGCGGCAGTGGCAGCGGCAGCAGTAGCAGTAGCAGTAGCAGTAAGAGTAGCCGAAGCAGTAGCAGTAGCGGCTTTTTGCTTTTTTGTTTTAGAAGTGTTTGTCATATAAGAAGAACGCAAGGAAGACAAATTAATTGTAACATGTGTTATCTTAGTCTCCGTTGTAGTAGTATTTGTTGTATCTACACAGCCATTTTTCAGTCACCTGAGAGACATGTTTTTATAAGAGATTTAATTGTGGACCAATACATCGTGTATTAATATCAGTGTACCCACTGGGACACCACGTGGGGCGAGGATTAACAGATAAACTAGGCCTTCAATTAATTATGCGCCTAGAGGCAAACAATACTATAACTTACTGATAATTTTAGGATTGGGATGTGTTTGTATCTTATTTGAAATTAGCTAGCTTAATTCAAAAACTAATTATAGCCTCAATATTATCATAAGAACATATTTATTGTGCAATATATAATCATATCACCATCACAATATGCCAGAGCGTTAGTATTTATTGTGCATACATATCCTACAGCAACATTTACAAAACTTATTACAAACCAACCACTCAAGCTTTAATTAAGATTGATTTCAATTTATATTATGACATACATTAAAGATCACTGTCAATTAATTAAAAAATAGCTTGATGCTTCGTACTCAGCGATTTAAATAAAAGGAACGTTGCGTACACATTAATTGGGGTTAATAAAAAAAGTCTGCAATTAAAATAATCAAATTTAAATAATACTAGATTTAGTTTCAAATTGTCGCTCAAAAAATGTATCAGTTATATCAGTTACAAGGGAATCGATTTGTTTAATCTCCGCAATCCAATAATAATTATGGTGTTTGTATGACAAATTAATAGCTATTAATAGCTATTCGTCATTGAATGTATGATACTCATAAAAATATTGAAACAATAACCACAACAACAACAACATATGTGATTATGTATATATCTTCTTCGGATACTCTGTGTCATACTTTCAAAATTATCCTCATAAGATTCATAATAATAAAATAAACACTATTGCAATCTTAGTAAAAACCAAACCGTTATGCTAATGATTTTATGTTCAGTATGCGTGTACATTTCAATATTATATAACAACAAGTGTTCACAAATACCTATGTTTAATAAATATTAAAAACATGAGAACCAATGAAGGTATTGCATTTTAATAGACTAGTTTTACCATGTGTGTACATTCATATAAAATCATTTGAAAATCACACTTGAGATAATGTCTTTAGGTTTTGCTATTTCTAATCGATTTAAACACCATAAAACCACCGTATTTTCTCTTACATTCTAAATTTTCTTACATTTCCTTTTTAAGCCAAAATATTTATGTTTTCATGATTCTAAATTTTCGGACATACGGATTTTCGTACAGTCAGCTAAACAGCGCTATTTTATCAGATTTTGGCCCTGTTTTTGCTTATCTGATGACCATTCGGTCATGCATTTTTACAACCGGATTAAAGTAATAAAACAGAATCATGCCTAAGGGCAATCGACCATTACATTTGCGTACTTGGGTAAATTACCTTGTAAACCTCTAATAAGCAATGGTTCCTTCCAACAGCGTTTGAAATGATATCGTATTAAGAAAGCCAAACGTTTATTGTTTTTACTTTTTATATATTATTTCAGTTGATTGCAAAGCTGTTAAGTTGTATTTTTAAAGTAAAGAACGAAGGGAACAACACAATAAAATTATGTACACTGATGTATTATTTCTACTTCAATTAAATAATTGACAAACAAACATAACACACTTGTCTCTAAATATTTTTCGTATTTAAATTTTCCAACACGAAAAACAATATCTTTAAGTGAACGGAAACTTATAATTATTACGGCATATAGTAAAAGCAGAGTTGTCTGAACCATAAGTAAAATAAAAAATAAAAAATGACACAGCTTATTTTTCCCTCAAGTGTTAATGATAATATGGATAAACAATTAAAATACATAAAGTCAATTGTGTTGATTACTCGTTATTGAAATATTGCAATGCCAATTATAAGACATCTGATTAAAACAAAATGTATGGTGGAATACCTAATCTGGAAATACAAACTAATGATACTATTAATGCAACAACAACAATCACATCTTTTCAAGCGCAATCAGAAAACTGCTACAGCTTTGTATTAACAAACATAAATATGTTTGTGCTTATACATTTAGATAAACTTCAAATCTTTAAGCGTGCTATGAATTGAATATAATTTATATTTAAAAGTTTTGCTACTCTGTTGATAACTAGCAACAGCAAAAAGGAAGATACCATTTTTTATCATCTAATTTTATTTATATTTCATTGTTTATTTGTTTATGATCACAAGGATTGTTTGGATAACAGAGTGTGTCTAGATATACCGGTACCCTTAAAAATATTTTATGAATTGCAATGAAGCGTAGAAATTAAACAGGCCCTAATACAGACACCATTTTTATCGGAATGCGATTATAGTTTCAATAGCAACTCGTAACGCTTTTTGGATTGAATGTGTAATGAATACTTTTAGCGACAAATTGACTTGGTCAAATACTGCATCTTAAACGGATAAATAAAATTGAAACCATTTATTTTCAATATTATCAACATTATTATTTAGTTATGAATACATTAAGCAGCAAACTCTATTAATCAAAAAGATTTGATATAACATCCGAATTCACTGCAAAAATGAGCTGAGCGATAGGTTTTACGGTTGTTGAAATTGTTCATGATGAGAATGACGATGACGACGATGATGACGATGACGACGACGAGGAGGAGAACAACGACGATAACAATGACGATGATGATGATGATGATGACACTGATGATGATGATCACGACGATGGCGACCATAACGATGTTATTGGTGATAGTGACGATAATGCTGCTGCTGTTGCTGATGACGATGCTGCTGCTGATGATGCGGTGGAGGCGGAGGAGCAGGACGAGGACGAGGGCGACGACGACGAAGACGACGACGACGACGTAGATGATGATGATGATGATGATGATGATGATGATGATGATGATTGATGATGATGATGACGATGATGATGACGATGATGATGACGATGATGATGACGATGATGATGATGAGCATCGCTAGCAATAGTAGGAAGAGAAGTAGAAGGAGAATTATTATCATTAGTAGCAGTAGCAGCAGCAGCAGCAGTAGTAGCAGCAGCAGCAGCAGCAGTAGCAAGTAGCAGTAGCAGAATCAGTAGCAGTAGCAGTAGCAGTAGCAGTAGCAGTAGCACTAGCAGTAGCAGTAGAAGTAGCAGTAGAAGTAGCAGTAGCAGTAGCCGTATCAGTAGCCGTATCAGTAGCAGTAAACAGTAGCAGTAGCAACCGCAGCAGAAGCAGCAGAAGTAGCAGCAGCAGCAGCAGTAGCAGTAGCACTATCAGTAGCAGCAGCAGCAGCGGCAGTGGCAGCGGCAGTGGCAGTAGCAGTGGCAGTAGCAGTAGCACTAGCACTAGCAGTAGCAGCAGCAGCAGCAGCACTGGCAGCGGCAGTGGCAGCGGCAGTGGCAGCGGCAGCGGCAGTGGCAGTGGCAGCGGCAGTGGCAGCGGCAGTGGCAGCGCAGTGGCAGTGGCAGCGGCAGCGGCAGCAGTAGCAGTAGCAGTAGCAGTAAGAGTAGCCGAAGCAGTAGCAGTAGCGGCTTTTTGCTTTTTTGTTTTAGAAGTGTTTGTCGTATAAGAAGAACGCAAGGAGACAAATTAATTGTAACATGTGTTATCTTAGTCTCCGTTGTAGTAGTATTTGTTGTATCTACACAGCCATTTTTCAGTCACCTGAGAGACATGTTTTTATAAGAGATTTAATTGTGGACCAATACATCGTGTATTAATATCAGTGTACCACTGGGACACCACGTGGGGGCGAGGATTAACAGATAAACTAGGCCTTCAATTAATTATGCGCCTAGAGGCAAACAATACTATAACTTACTGATAATTTTAGGATTGGGATGTGTTTGTATCTTATTTGAAATTAGCTAGCTTAATTCAAAACTAATTATAGCCTCAATATTATCATAAGAACATATTTATTGTGGCAATATATATCATATCACCATCACAATATGCCAGAGCGTTAGTATTTATTGTGCATACATATCCTACAGCAACATTTACAAAACTTATTACAAACCAACCACTCAAGCTTTAATTAAGATTGATTTCAATTTATATTATGACATACATTAAAGATCACTGTCAATTAATTAAAAAATAGCTTGATGCTTCGTACTCAGCGATTTAAATAAAAGGAACGTTGCGTACACATTAATTGGGGTTAATAAAAAAGTCTGCAATTAAAATAATCAAATTTAAATAATACTAGATTTAGTTTCAAATTGTCGCTCAAAAAATGTATCAGTTATATCAGTTACAAGGGAATCTATTTGTTTAATCTCCGCAATCCAATAATAATTATGGTGTTTTGTATGACAAATTAATAGCTATTAATAGCTATTCGTCATTGAATGTATGATACTCATAAAAATATTGAAACAATAACCACCACAACAACAACATATGTGATTATGTATATATCTTCTTCGGATACTCTGTGTCATACTTTCAAAATTATCCTCATAAGATTCATAATAATAAAATAAACACTATTGCAATCTTAGTAAAAACCAAACCGTTATGCTAATGATTTTATGTTCAGTATGCGTGTACATTTCAATATTATATAACAACAAGTGTTCACAAATACCTATGTTTAATAAATATTAAAAACATGAGAACCAATGAAGGTATTGCATTTTAATAGACTAGTTTTACCGTGTGTGTACATTCATATAAAATCATTTGAAAATCACACTTGAGATAATGTCTTTAGGTTTTGCTATTTCTAATCGATTTAAACACCATAAAACCACCGTATTTTCTCTTACATTCTAAATTTTCTTACATTTCCTTTTTAAGCCAAAATATTTATGTTTTCATGATTCTAAATTTTCGGACATACGGATTTTCGTACAGTCAGCTAAACAGCGCTATTTTATTAGATTTTGGCCCTGTTTTTGCTTATCTGATGACCCTTCGGTCATGCATTTTTACAACCGGATTAAAGTAATAAAACAGAATCATGCCTAAGGGCAATCGACCATTACATTTGCGTACTTGGGTAAATTACCTTGTAAACCTCTAATAAGCAATGGTTCCTTCCAACAGCGTTTGAAATGATATAAGAAAGCCAAACGTTTATTGTTTTTACTTTTTATATATTATTTCAGTTGATTGCAAAGCTGTTAAGTTGTATTTTTAAAGTAAAGAACGAAGGGAACAACACAATAAAATTATATACACTGATGTATTATTTCTACTTCAATTAAATAATTGACAAACAAACATAACACACTTGTCTCTAAATATTTTTCGTATTTAAATTTTCCAACACGAAAAACAATATCTTTAAGTGAACGGAAACTTATAATTATTACGGCATATAGTAAAAGCAGAGTTGTCTGAACCATAAGTAAAATAAAAAATAAAAATGACACAGCTTATTTTTCCCTCAAGTGTTAATGATAATATGGATAAACAATTAAAAATACATAAAGTCAATTGTGTTGATTACTCGTTATTGAAATATTGCAATGCCAATTATAAGACATCTGATTAAAAACAAAATGTATGGTGGAATACCTAATCTGGAAATACAAACTAATGATACTATTAATGCAACAACAACAATCACATCTTTTCAAGCGCAATCAGAAAACTGCTACAGCTTTGTATTAACAAACATAAATATGTTTGTGCTTATACATTTAGATAAACTTCAAATCTTTAAGCGTGCTATGAATTGAATATAATTTATATTTAAAAGTTTTGCTACTCTGTTGATAACTAGCAACAGCAAAAAGGAAGATACCATTTTTTATCATCTAATTTTATTTATATTTCATTGTTTATTTGTTTATGATCACAAGGATTGTTTTGGATAACAGAGTGTGTCTAGATATACCGGTACCCTTAAAAATATTTTTATGAATTGCAATGAAGCGTAGAAATTAAACAGGCCCTAATACAGACACCATTTTTATCGGAATGCAATTATAGTTTCAATAGCAACTCGTAACGCTTTTGGATTGAATGTGTAATGAATACTTTAGCGACAAATTGACTTGGTCAAATACTGCATCTTAATCGGATAAATAAAATTGAAACCATTTATTTTCAATATTATCAACATTATTATTTAGTTATGAATACATTAAGCAGCAAACTCTATTAATCAAAAAGATTTGATATAACATCCGAATTCACTGCAAAAATGAGCTGAGCGATAGGTTTTACGGTTGTTGAAATTGTTCATGATGAGAATGACGATGACGACGATGATGACGATGACGACGACGAGGAGGAGAACAACGACGATAACAATGACGATGATGATGATGATGATGACACTGATGATGATGATCACGACGATGGCGACCATAACGATGTTGTTGGTGATAGTGACGATAATGCTGCTGCTGTCGCTGATGACGATGCTGGCTGCTGATGATGCGGTGGAGGCGGAGGAGCAGGACGAGGACGAGGACGAGGGCGACGACGACGAAGACGACGACGACGACGATGATGATGATGATGATGATGATGATGATGACGATGATGATGACGATGATGATGACGATGATGATGACGATGATGTTGATGATGATGATGATGATGTTGATGATGATGATGATGATGATGATGATGATGATGATGATGATGATAATGATGATGATGATAATGATGAGATGATGACTATGTTGATGATGATGATGATGATAACGATGAAAACGATGATGTTGATGAAAATAACGATACTGTAAGTAGTAAATTAACTCATTAATTGTTATTATAATACACAAGCACATGCTTATGGATCTGTATCCGCAAGGCGGGTCAAATGAAAAACTCACTTGGTATAAATATGAAAAATTGAATCAAAATATCATAATGCGGAGTGTTAAAATGTGTTCAAATCTAGCGAAATTGTTGCAGTACTTTTCTACCGAAACCAATGCTTAGTCCAGTTATTTTAAAAATAATTTCAAATACCACGATAAACGTCAATTGGCTAACAAATACATTTGTAAGTTTTACCTCACTCAAAAACAGTATTTATTGAAGACAGGGCGTCAACAATGTCCGAGTTTCTTCAACGTAGCTTAAGTACCTAAAGTACCTTTCCGTTTGATTTATCGCAGGATCCTGGGTCCGCACCCACAGTCTTTTAAAGTGTCTGCATTAAAAAAAAAATAATTGTTGTTTGTAATAATCTTTGACAGCTCATCAAAACATTGTAAATCCTCAATTCGGAGAGTTTCAGTATGATTTCATTTATTTAAAAAATAAAGACGGTTAACATATTTTATACGCACATATATAAGTAGCTATACGCCATATAACATAGGACATAATGTATATTATAAATCAAAGCGCTGAAGGCACTGAAGTTGTTCGCTGTTGTCGTCCTTGATTAGCTTGTTCGCATTGCAGATGCTTATCATTGTGCACAGGCTAATCTTATTTGACGTGCATTAAGCCTCGTTTTCCATGAAAGCAGCCAATATGTGCATATTTTAATGATAAACACTAGACTGGCCAATGGCGTTTAAAAGCTGGTATATACATTCACTGCTAGAGCAGAATCATTTGTCGTCTGCTGCAGACAGGCAGTGGTAATCGTTCCTAGCAGAGTGAGTTGTGGTTCTTGCCGTACTTAAGTCTTCTAAGCACCTACTGATTTGCATTTATTACCCATTCTCTTGAAACGCCGACTAATAAAGTGCGATAAACCGCCTTTAAGCACTTGGCACATTAACAAATAAGAACATTCCACACCTAACCGAGAACCGACGTCTTTAATCGCGAAACTATACCAGAAATGGAATACCGCCAGAAACAACAATGAGCTCACTTCGATTAAATATAAATACACTATATCATTGCGTCCTAAGCAATCAAACATATCAACCGAAAATACCAGCGAATACAGTATTATATATGACATCGGTCTTATATATCGCCTCAGATATGCGAGAGCGCCACGATGAGT
>NC_068360.1:102089716-102259033 GCF_020536995.1 Dreissena polymorpha | reverse complement strand
AAGACACATACAAACTATGTTATATTTACTGTATTTATCACTGGTTCAAATCTACTGAATACGTTTCGCTAACTATATTTGAGATACACATAAATATTCAGTTTATCTAAAAAATGGAAAAAACTAAATTACCAATCCGGTTTTTTTCTGTAAACAAGTATTTTTTTAAAATTTAAAAAAAACTTGTTCTTTTTTTTTTTAATGAATTCTTTTAAATGGACTTGCTTGAAGATGTTTTGTATTTTTCTATGTTTTTGATCTTCCTTAAAGAGAATAATTGCAAAAAATAACCCGTTAAGTAAAAACAGCAACCTTATAAATTGACGTAACGATTTACGTTTAATTGTAATCGCTTGAAAAATTTGGATGTACTTTTGTCAACACACGATGTAGCAGACCCGACCTTAACCGTAAAACCGCTCTACATAATTTACTACTCCCCTTTCCAGCGGGATAAAACATATTAAATGAACAAGCTTGGTAATTTCTATACAAACATAGAGCAGCACCTGACTCAGGGGCTGTACAACACAAAGGCTCATAATCTTATGACAGTTTTGTTTTTCTTGAAGGTCGATTAAATCTGAACGAGACGAAATGTTGTTTCTAAAAAACAGTCAATTTACAGTTTGATTGATTTTCGTTGGTGTTATCATTTGCGCTTCGGAATAACTATTTCTACATCACATTTGCTTTACAATATAAATTTATTAACTCAGAATGGGGTTCAAATGATACATACCTGTAGTCACCTATCCCGCGGTTATGAACTTTAACAAAAAACAAATTGAGTGCAAAACTTACAAACGTTAGTTTATTGAGACCAAGAAACAAGTATCTGTATTAATGTTAAAAATTCATTTAAATCATAGTATATCGTCTATTGAATGTAATAACTAACGGCCACCGGAAAAACTTGCGAAACCGAAATTTCGCAAACTTAAGTACCCTTTTTCTTGAAGGTTTGCTTATTTGTGATAAAGTATAAGATAAAAGTCTAACTTGTGATTAATAATTGGTTATTTTTGCTTGTTAAATGCGTTTTCTTCACTATGACTTTATTTGCAAAGTTGGGGTTCCCATGGGATTTTTGTAATATCCCATGGGATTTTTCATTATCCCATGGAATTTTGGTTTCTCTCCCATGGGATTTTTCTCCAGCTTTTTTTATGGGAGAAAAAATCCCATGGGATTTTCAAAAACATAAAACACGTTCGTTTGTGCTTAGTTTTCGATTTTAAGCATTGTTAAAGCATTTGTGCTTATTTTCGTTCAATTTACTTTGATAGAAAAAAAATCCCATTTTTTTATGGGAAAAAAAATCCCATGGGATTTTTTTCTGATTTTTAGAGATTTATTCATGTAACCTTCAGAAACACTACCTTTAAACAAATGATGAGCATTCTCTCGCGATTTCAACGCGTTAAATCGTGTTTTAAAATAATAAAAAATCCCTAGGGATTTTTTCCCATGGGATTTTTTTGTCCCATGGATTTTTTTTTCCCATGGGATTTTTTTCCAATGGGATTTTTTTTAAGGTATAAGTTTCTAAAAGCTATATAATAATAATAATTATAATAATAATATAATAATAATCATAATAATAATAATAATAATAATAATAATCGTGCTCAATATGATGGATTTGTTACTTTTAAGCGACTAGCATTTTTATTCGAGCCGATCGTCGACTCCGAATGGTGAGTATAGAGCATTTACCAGTACAAATAAATCTCACTTGTGAAGAGAACGCTACCGTACTATAAAAAAATCTTGATAATAAGTCATATCATTTCTCGACAGAAAATGAAAACAGTATCCATATTGATGTCAGCAATGTCCCCTGCTATGATAAATATTGACAAAATGAAAACCTGACAATAATTCCGTGTCGAATACGCATTAGATTATAGCAATCAAATTCATATAAGCATTGATACGATAATATGCGAAAATGGGTCTTATGTCAAATACGGCGCCAGCGTAGCTCCTTCCCTAATGTCCGGTATTAAGTCACGTCAAGTTTCGTGGTCGAATTATAGCATCATAATCATTTTCACATTACGCGAATCATATGAGTTTTCCCTACATATATTGTGTTAAAATTATGTTACACTAATGTGCGATGATGAAAAGGGGATTTCGGTATTCTACCATTCGCCCGCCCTAGTACCGAAATCCCCATATTTACGCCTTAAAGGGTCAATAGGTCATCGGTATGAATGGTTTTTGACTTCACATGAATGTTAAGGTGCAAAAAAATGATATTGATTTTAATTATTAAGCACTCTTGACAGCATTATAGTTGCCTCTCAGTGGGGATTTCGGTAATTCTACACTAGAACTTAAACGCGCGCCGGTACCGAAATCCTGCTGTACAAACCTTCAAGTGTCAACAAAATTATTATAGTGTTTTTTTCATTAGCAACCAGTGGACATGTATTATCTCCCATTCGGTACTTCTTTTGGAAAATAATTAGCGGGGGATTTCGGTACTGCTACATTCGTACGTCCCAGAGCCGAAATCACCCATGTTTACGCCAATCCCCCATATTACGCCTTAAAGGGTCTATATGTCATTATGTTTGGGTTTTTGGCTTTGCATTAATGTTGATTTGTACACAATCATATTAGTGTTTATCATTTAAACACTCTTATCAGAATATTTTTTCCATTATTAAATAGTTTATTAATGTGAACAATGTGTAAACGAATGTAAAAAAGGTAAAATGTACATTTAAAAAAATTGGTTACACAAAAGTATATGTAAATATGACATGACATAGTAATAATAAGTCTTCAGAAAGTATTTTCCAAACAAATCTGATGAAACAAATGATATCGTACTACCTTATTTACAATATGCTATACACTTTTGCAATTTAGTTATCAATGTTTAATCAAAGCATAAAATCAGGATAATATGTTGCCTCTTAGCGGGGATTTCGGTAATTCTTAACAAGACACATAAACCCGCGCCGGTACCGAAATCCCCGCTGTACAAACCTTCAAGTGTAAAAAAATACGATTTAGGTTTAAATAAAGGGAACAATAGTATTTTTGGCCACCAAAAAGCACTTCCGCGTCAACAAAACGATTGAAATTATGTCAGAAACCCAGCTTTTCGTTGTATATATTGCAATGCACCATCGGCCGCCGAGAGCGGAATACTGCGCTTGGCCGCTAAACAATGTGGATTGCATCAAATTAAATGTCAATTTTCGATTTTATTACAAAAATAAACACTGCCTTTTTATAAATATGTCAAGAACGTACACTTAACAAAAAAAAATCGATATATCTTTATGTAATGTAGAAAAGTAAGCGCTTTATATATAACAATGTTTTATAAAGTCTCTCTGGTTGAGAAAAAAAACTAAACAAAAACCATGTAGAACTATATGTTTTCATAATTAAAAAAATTATTTAATGATGCAACGTGATGTTTTATAACGTGTCATTGAACGAGTTAAGGGAGATATGCGAATTAAATTACACATAATTAAAAAATGATACTATACTGTCAGCTTGATTTATAAATTGTGTTCCATCGCGCCAATATATTCATTGTTCCATGAAATTGTGTATAAAAGCAAAACGATTGAAATTATGTCAGAAATCCTGCTTTTCACATGAAATGATCTTTAACACTTTATTTATTCCAATCAGGTAAATAACAAATACAATAATAGGGGAAGTCTATACTGTGTATTAGAAACTTGTTGTGATGATCCCTATCTTATCCGCTCAATACACATCCACCTGGCTACTGTACAGAAAAAAATTAGATTTACTTCCAAAATAACTGATTTCATTAATTGCTAACTTGTTGTCTACATTTTAAATTAACAACGATAATGGATCAACATCACCGTTGCACAATTATTAAGTTCACAGTAATCTGTACTTTAAATAGATAGCCTAATTAAAGACGGTGCTAATAAAGAACAAAGCGTGAATGTGGATATTAAGAAATTAGATCCTTTTTTGCATGACACTGGCAGTATATCATTTTATCTTATATAAATAAGCCACATTTAAGACATGGATAAAATTAAAATAAGACACATTTGCATCTTTCATTTCTTGAAAAAAATAAGCACGCAGTCACATATAAATAAGATACATTGAAGACACAGAAAAAAATAAATAAGACACATTTGCATCTTTCACTAAATTTTCTTTAAAAAACATGTGAAACTGAAGAAAAACATTTATTACTGACACATTATTCTAAAAGTCGACTGACAACTTAAGTTCAAAGAGGGATTTACAATTAAATAAGATCCATTTTCGCATGATGCTGGTTGTAGAGCAAGCAATACATTTCTTACTGACACATTATTCTAAAAGTCGACAGGCAACATAAATTCAAAGAGGGAACCACAATTAAATAAGATCAATTTTCGCATGATACTGGTTGTATAGCAAGTAGTCACATATTAATTACAGCTTGCATTAGTTGCAATAATTTTGTTAAGTGCGCGTGCTTCTGAACGTTGCGTTAAGCGAGAGTGTTGTCATTTTGTTAGTTTTACATTTTGGTACTATGTATGATTATTGCTTGTTTTGAATTTGAAATAAACGCTTTCTGGCAAATAAGCATCGTCTTAATTTTAATACAAATAATGAACATTTGACATACAAAATGTCCAATAACATACCGGCAATAACATTATATATATGTTAATTTCTGTGCATGTTTATACCGAAATTATAGCCGACATCGGCAGTTAGGGAAATTTAGTGACACACTTTAACACATCAAACATGCATGATAGTTCTTTTTTCATATGATATTCCCCTGGTTGCTTACCGGTGTATTGGTGCAGTTGATAACCCCGCCGGGACTACAGTAGGGTGCTAATACACACGTGTATCGTGTTCAATACAATCGTCTTAATTTTATACAAATAATGAACATTTGACATACAAAATGTCCAATAACATATCGGCATTAACATTATATATATGTTAATTTCTTTGCATGTTTATACCGAAATTATAGCCGACATCGGCAGTTAGGGAAATTTTGTGACACACTTTAACAAATCAAACATGCATGATAGTTCTGTTTTCATATGATATTCCCCTGGTTGCTTACCGGTGTATTGGTGCAGTTGATAACCCCGCCGGGACTACAGTAGGGTTCTAATACACACGTGTATCGTGTTCAATACCCGATCCATGCTACAACGTGTAAGAACGGGAATTTCGGTAATTCTACCTTTTTAAGCTTGCGCACCTCTAATGGGCACATATCCAAATATAATTTAATTAATTATTTTCCTAATCAGCATCATTTCACTAAACTACATGCAAATTTGTAGGTAGCTTTCCATGCTTTAAAAAAAATAAACCGATTTTTTCAAACCTCCCTCACGCTCGGCTTTTGTCCAGTTTATTTTCACCCTGGGGTATATAAAAGTTCCATAATTCATTCAAATTTCCAAATATGGGCATGCAGTTGGTGTGTACAGATGCAGTAAAGGTGTTTAAAGTTTAAACAAGATGAAATAAGTATTCTTTAACAGACATTTATTTTTTACAAATTTTAATCTATGGAATAGCGCCATGAAATGTAAGTGATTTCAGCCAAGTAAAAATTGGGTCGGTTAAAAACAAAGTGTCATAAATTCAAAATAGTATCATTTAAGTTATATTTTAACCTAAGTTTTTATAGAAACACTATATACAGCAAAAATACCAAAAAATAGACAGATTTACCGTTTACTTTTTGAAATAAAAATAAAAATGCAACATGCATCATTCGTATTTTCAGCAGTAAATTAATCAATTCAGCCATAACGTTGTTTTAATTTTAAAATTGAAGGATGTGCATACAATTTTCAACATATTTAACAATAAACATAGCTTATGTGCTATATTAAATCAAATTACGTTAGAAAAGAAATAAAACGCGTCGCAAAAAGTATGCGATGTCGGCAGGAATCGAACCTGCGCGGGAAAATCCCAAAAGATTTCAATTTCATCGCCTTACCCACTCGGCCACGACAACTTTACATCTGTGTAACCTTAAATTAGATATATATAAGTAAACAGGTAAAAAGGCTCGCTCGATCTTTGAAGAAATCGCGAAATCGTATTTTTCAGATGATAATTGGATCAAAGTCAATATTTATAGTGAAAATAATGTAATCTAAATGAATAAGTTAAACATATATCAAAATTCGAAGTTTGAAAAAAATAAAATGCATCTCTCGGAAATAAGCGATCATTGAAGATCGGCAATGGCTTATGTATGAAGTGAAAGGACAGTTGAAAGTTTCCATTTTGCACGTTAATGATTCTGATAATATGGTGACAAAGGCAGCAGTCCTTTGTAGTATTGTGTTTGACCGGAGAGTAGCGTGATCTGTGTCGGTGTTGGGCGCTCTGAGGGCGCAATCCGGCTACATAGGTACATAGAAACCTCTTGTGGCTATAGTCCATGGATCGGGTTCGGCAGACAGGGAACATGTAAATTTTTATATGTATGTTTTATATCTTAATTACCTAAACGTATATTTATCCTGGTTACTTATTTACTGAGGTATGAGTTAGTCGCAATGATTGTAGATACGTTGTACTATATTTAGTAAGTATTTGGAGGACGAGTGGCACGGGCACGCGCTTTATTATCACTTATGCAAGGAACGCGTTTTGTTTATATACGTATTTTTGATATTCCGATAGGCTTAAGGGAGGTAACTTATTCAAGTAAAACGCGAATTTTTTTGCGATGCCTTTTTATAACTCTTGTTTAATTAATTACATACGAATATACAGCTAAATTTAAGATGATTTTTACCAGAAAAAAAATTCGGAGAAAGATATATTGAGATTTTGATATTCCATAGAATGCGAGTCTCCATATACTATTTTCTATTGCAGGGGAGGTAATTTAAAATTTTTAAAGTCTCCGAATTGGTCTTTGTTGTATCTATTTACGTTTATTTTCAAGCTTATGGCGATTAAAAAATTAATTATTATTAGTATATGCTCACATGGATATTGGTACGGATATATCGTGTTCATATAACTGTTACTACATCCATTTCATTCATCATTCAGGTCGGGCTACGCAAATCTCGTGAAGAGGCCAGTAGGACCTGTAAACAAACTCTCATACACACACTCTTCACTCATCGTGGCGCTCTCGCATGTCTGAGGCGATATATAAGACCGATGTCATATATAATACTGTATTCGCTGGTATTTTCGGTTGATATGTTTGATTGCTTAGGACGCAATGAATATAGTGTATTTATATTTAATCGGAGTGAGCTCATTGTTGTTTCTGGCGGTATTCAATTTCTGGTAATAGTTTCGCGATTAAAGACGTCGGTTCTCGGTTAGGTGTGGAATGTTCTTATTTGTTAATGTGCCAAGTGCTTAAAGGCGGTTTTATCGCACTTTATTAGTCGGCGTTTCAAGAGAATGGGTAATAAATGCAAATCAGTAGGTGCTTAGAAGACTTAAGTACGGCAAGAACCACAACTCACTCTGCTAGGAACGATTACCACTGCCTGTCTGGAGCAGACGACAAATGATTCTGCTCTAGCAGTGAATGTATATACCAGCTTGTAAACGCCATTGGCCAGTCTAGTGTTTATCATTAAAATATGCACATATTGGCTGCTTTCATGGAAAACGAGGCTTAATGCACGTCAAATAAGATTAGCCTGTGCACAATGATAAGCATATGCAATGCGAACAAGCTAATCAAGGACGACAACAGCGAACAACTAAAGTGCCATCAGCGCTTTGATTTATAATATACATTATGTCCTATGTTATATGGCGTATAGCTACTAATATATGTGTGTATAAAATATGTTAACCGTCTTTATTTTTTAAATAAATGAAATCATACTGAAACTCTACGAATTGAGGATTTACATGTTTTTATGAGCTGTCAAAGATTATTACAAACAACAATTATTATCTTTTTTAATGCAGACACTTTAAAAGACTGTGGGTGCGGACCCAGGATCCTGCGATAAATCAAACGGAAAGGTAATTTAGGTACTTAAGCTACGTTGAAGAAACTCGGACATTGTTGACGCCCTGTCTTCAATAAATACTGTTTTTGAGTGAGGTTAAACTTACAAATGTATTTGTTAGCCAATTGACGTGTATCGTGGTATTTTGAAATTATTTTTAAAATAACTGGGCTAAGCATTGGTTTCGGTAGAAAAGTACTGCAACAATTTCGCTAGATTTGAACACATTTTAACACTCCGCATTATGATATTTTGATTCAATTTTTCATATTTATACCAAGTGAGTTTTCATTTGACCGCCTTGCGGATACAGATCCATTAGCATGTGCATGTGTATTATAATAACAATTAATGAGTTAATTTACTACTTACAGTATCGTTATTTTCATCAACATCATCGTTATCAACGTTATCATGATCATCATCATCAACATAATCATCATCTCATCATTATCATCATCATCATCATTATCATCATCATCATCATCATCATCATCATCATCATCATCATCATCATCATCATCATCATCATCATCATCATCATCATCGTCATCATCATCGTCATCATCATCGTCACCATCATCATCATCATCATCATCATCATCATCATCATCATCATCATCATCATCATCATCATCATCATCATCATCATCATCATCATCATCATCGTCGTCGTCGTCGTCGCCCTCGTCCTCGTCCTCGTCCTGCTCCTCCGCCTCCACCGCATCATCAGCAGCAGCATCGTCATCAGCAACAGCAGCAGCATTATCGTCACTATCACCAACAACATCGTTATGGTCGTCATCGTCGTGATCATCATCATCAGTGTCATCATCATCATCATCATCGTCATTGTTATCGTCGTTGTTCTCCTCCTCGTCGTCGTCATCATCGTCGTCATCGTCATTCTCATCATGAACAATTTCAACAACCGTAAAACCTATCGCTCAGCTCATTTTTGCAGTGAATTCGGATGTTATATCAAATCTTTTTGATTAATAGAGTTTGCTGCTTAATGTATTAATAACTAAATAATAATGTTGATAATATTGAAAATAAATGGTTTCAATTTTATTTATCCGTTTAAGATGCAGTATTTGACCAAGTCAATTTGTCGCTAAAAGTAGTCATTACACATTCAATCCAAAAAGCGTTACGAGTTGCTATTGAAACTATAATCGCATTCCGATAAAAATGGTGTCTGTATTAGGGCCTGTTTAATTTCTACGCTTAATTGCAATTCATAAAAATATTTTTAAGGGTACCGGTATATCTAGACACACTCTGTTATCCAAACAATCCTTGTGATCATAAACAAATAAACAATGAAATATAAATAAAATTAGATGATAAAAAATGGTATCTTCCTTTTTGCTGTTGCTAGTTATCAACAGAGTAGCAAAACTTTTAAATATAAATTATATTCAATTCATAGCACGCTTAAAGATTTGAAGTTTATCTTAATCTATAAGCACAAACATATTTATGTTTGTTAATACAAAGCTGTAGCAGTTTTCTGATTGCGCTTGAAAAGATGTGATTGTTGTTGTTGCATTAATAGTATCATTAGTTTGTATTTCCAGATTAGGTATTCCACCATACATTTTGTTTTTAATCAGATGTCTTATAATTGGCATTGCAATATTTCAATAACGAGTAATCAACACAATTGACTTTATGTATTTTTAATTGTTTATCCATATTATCATTAACACTTGAGGGAAAAATAAGCTGTGTCATTTTTTATTTTTTATTTTTTATTTTACTTATGGTTCAGACAACTCTGCTTTTACTATATGCCGTAATAATTATAAGTTTCCGTTCACTTAAAGATATTGTTTTTCGTGTTGGAAAATTTAAATACGAAAAATATTTAGAGACAAGTGTGTTATGTTTGTTTGTCAATTTTTTAATTGAAGTAGAAATAATACATCAGTGTACATAATTTTATTGTGTTGTTCCCTTCGTTCTTTACTTTAAAAATACAACTTAACAGCTTTGCAATCAACTGAAATAATATATAAAAAGTAAAAACAATAAACGTTTGGCTTTCTTAATACGATATCATTTCAAACGCTGTTGGAAGGAACCATTGCTTATTAGAGGTTTACAAGGTAATTTACCCAAGTACGCAAATGTAATGGTCGATTGCCCTTAGGCATGATTCTGTTTTATTACTTTAATCCGGTTGTAAAAATGCATGACCGAAGGGTCATCAGATAAGCAAAAACAGGGTCAAAATCTGATAAAATAGCGCTGTTTAACTGACTGTACGAAAATCCGTATGTCCGAAAATTTAGAATCATGAAAACATAAATGTTTTGGCTTAAAAAGGAAATGTAAGAAAATTTAGAATGTAAGAGAAAATACGGTGGTTTTATGGTGTTTAAATCGATTAGAAATAGCAAAACCTAAAGACATTATCTCAAGTGTGATTTTCAAAAGATTTTATATGAATGTACACACACGGTAAAACTAGTCTATTAAAATGAAAAACCTTCATTGGTTCTCATGTTTTTAATATTTATTAAACATAGGTATTTGTGAACACTTGTTGTTATATAATATTGAAATGTACACGCATACTGAACATAAAATCATTAGCATAACGGCTAAGTTGGTTTTTACTAAGATTGCAATAGTGTTTATTTTATTATTATGAATCTTATGAGGATAATTTTGAAAGTATGACAGAGAGTATCTGAAGAAGATATATACATAATCACATATGTTGTTGTTGTTGTGGTTATTGTTTCAATATTTTTATGAGTATCATACATGCAATGACGAATAGCTATTAATTTGTCATACAAACACCATAATTATTATTGGATTGCGGAGATTAAACAAATCGATTCCCTAGTAACTGATATAACTGATACATTTTTTGAGCGACAATTTGAAACTAAATCTAGTATTATTTAAATATGATTATTTTAATTGCAGACTTTTTTGATTAACCCCAATTAATGTGTACGCAACGTTTCTTTTATTTAAATCGCTGAGTACGAAGCATCAAGCTATTTTTTAATTAATTGACAGTGATCTTTAATGTATGTCATAATATAAATTGAAATCAATCTTAATTAAAGCTTGAGCGGTTGGTTTGTAATAAGTTTTGTAAATGTTGCTGTAGGATATGTATGCACAATAAATACTAACGCTCTGGCATATTGTGATGGTGATATGATTATATATTGCACAATGAATATGTGATGATGTTCTTGTGATAATATTGAGGCTATAATTAGTTTTTGAATTAAGCTAGCTAATTTCAAATAAGATACAAACACATCCCAATCCTAAAATTATCAGTAAGTTATAGTACTGTTTGCCTCTAGGCGCATAATTAATTGAAGGCCTAGTTTATCTGTTAATCCTCGCCACATGTGGTGTCCCAGTGGGTACACTGATATTAATACACGATGTATTGGTCCACAATTAAATCTCTTATAAAAACATGTCTCTCAGGTGACTGAAAAATGGCTGTGTAGATACAACAAATACTACTACAACGGAGACTAAGATAACACATGTTACAATTAATTTGTCTTCCTTGCGTTCTTCTTATACGACAAACACTTCTAAAACAAAAAAGCAAAAAGCCGCTACTGCTACTGCTTCGGCTACTCTTACTGCTACTGCTACTGCTGCCGCTGCCGCTGCCACTGCCACTGCCACTGCCGCTGCCACTGCCACTGCCGCTGCCACTGCCACTGCCGCTGCCACTGCCGCTGCCAGTGCTGCTGCTGCTACTGATATTGCTACTGCTACTTGCCACTGCTACTGCCACTGCCACTGCCACTGCCACTGCCACTGCCACTGCCACTGCCGCTGCTGCTGTTGCTACTGCTGTTGCTACTGATAGTGCTACTGCTACTGCTACTGCTGCTGCTGCTGCTTCTGCTGCTGTTGCTACTGCTACTGTTACTGCTACTGATACGGCTACTGATACTGCTACTTCTACTGCTACTGCTAGTGCTACTGCTACTGATTCTGCTACTGCTACTGCTACTGCTGCTGTTGCTGCTACTGCTACTATTGATAATAATTCTCCTTCTACTTCTCTTTCTAATATTGCTAGCGATGCTTCATTATTTATTTTTAAATGTATCATTTTGTTAAAACAGGAAAGAACTGTTATATATATTTTCTTAAAGGGATCTTTTCACGCTTTGTTAAATTGACAAAATTGAAAAAAGTTGTTTCAGATTCGTAAGTTTTCGTTTTAGTAATGATATTTGTGAGGAAACAGTAATACTGAACATTAACCATGCTCTAATATAGCCATTATATGCATCTTTTGACGATTTTAAAACCTAAAAATTATAAAGCGTTGCAACGCGAAACGATTGAATAATTTGGAGAGTTCTGTTTTTGTCGTTAAATTTTGTGAACTACGAAGATTGCTTATATAAGGTATAAAATACGTCGAGAATGTGTACTCGGCGGAATAGCTCAGTAGGCTTAAGCGTTTATACTACAGGACTCTGCCAGGACTCCAGGGGTCACTGGTTCGAACCCTGCTCCGGGCAATGTTCATTTCCTTTTTTTTTATTTTTTTTCTTGATTTTTTACTGGAGCTTTTATGATCCAATGTTTACATTTATCAATATAAAGCATTTAATGAATAAGTTTTAAAAAATGCCAAAATCTGTGAAAAGGCCACTTTAAAGGTGTAAAGAATCTAAACTTTTCTGCGATCAAAGTTTTATTTAACTGGATTAGTATAGGCCACATAACAGACGCTATTGTACTGATTTGTACTAAACAACATTTTGTCATAATCAACAGTTTTAACATGCCGCAGTTTCCTTGGAAGTTAACCTTTGATTGGAGTTATGTATAAAACATTAACAAGGTATTTGTTGACAGTTTGTCCTGTCACAATTATATATTAGTTGAGCCAAACGTGTGATAAAGATCCCTTTTGGGGTGGCGATAAATACTATTTATATTGTTCAACAGTGGGAGACTGAGAAAACATATGTTACAAATAATTTGTCTACTTTGCCTGCTTCTTCTTTACATATTTTTCTTGCTAATCGTTTAAGTTTAGTTTTAGTTAAGTAGGTATATCAATTTACATTTTTTGATAGATATTTATTTGGATAGTAATAGTATGTTTTATTTGACTTGACATCATTGAACCGGTTTATTCATTGATAAGATCGGGATCTCCACAGGTGTTTAATCTCGATTGTTAGGTGGGGAGAAGGGTCCGAATGATAATGTTGTCGTCGGCTTACGAATCACATTTCACAAGTTTTAGACAAATATGCATACGTTATAAACCTAATTTAAGTATTACATAGATAATAACCTATCTTTATTTTGATGAACTACGTTTAAGGTATAAAACTATAATTATATATGTGTTGTGTGCCGCATACATACCATCTTGCTTTTTTAAATATGATCACAACGGTCCGAAGTCATAAACATTCATTATGCATGGTTGCTAAAGCAAAGTGTATACTAACTAACCTATGTTTATCGTTGTTTGCTAGGGTTATTATTATTATGTTGTTGTTTTTTATTTGGGGGGGGGAGGGCTTTTATAGAAGATTTCAACTAGTCCTTCAATTAACGAAAAAAAATATTGGTATAGGAAATATAAAAGAGTAATAGACAGCTTCATTCATGCTTTTCTATTATGGTGTTTTAACGCATATAATTATGTATGGTTGATGAAGCACATTGTATGCTACCGATGTTTATTGTTGTTTGATGATGATGTTAAGTTGTTGTTAATGATGATGATGAGGAGGAGGAGGAAGAAGAAGAAGAAGATGATGATGATGATGATGGTGGTGGTGGTAGTAGTGACGACGACGACGATGTTGATGATTTTGATTATGATAATGAGATTTGAATTAAATTAATGCGCAAAGATTTTTCTTTTTAGCGGCCAAGTGCAGATATCTGCGCTCGGCCGCTGTAAGGGTTATGTAATATTTGCAATCTACATAGGAGTCAATAGCAGATACCAAGCACCATATGCTTATGAGAAACAAAAGCAAAATATTGGCAATCTCTGAAATCTCGAATATGACTTAATCATTTTATTAAATGAAAACCGGTAACTATTTTAAACGGTTATTATATTGCAACAACTTAGCGGTGTTTATCCAAAAGACCATTGTTATAATTACAGGGACGTCAATAGGCCAAACTATTCAGGAAATATGATTTGAGTCGTCAAGGATAGATTTTGAGATCAATGTACGTCCGATGAGATTTAAAGGGAGTTGGAGGCGTAGGGACAGATGCGTTCGAGTACGCGATCATTTGAGAACAAATAATGTTGAAGCTTTATCGGAATTCCGGAAATTTGCGATCGGTACCGATTTTTCCTGGTTCTTTTTTATTGATTCTGATAAGTTAGCGGCCGGCACGGACATGAATATTAACTGACGAAAATCTCTTCGCTACTTTCCGAAAATCTTCGACATGTTGCAAATATCCGTAATATTCCGCATTGTACTCACCAGAAATTGCAACTAGAAAGACTACAATAAATCAATTAGCTACGGCTCGGGCGGGGATTTACCTTTTATCCCTGTAAGGGACCTAATGCCCCAGACTACCGGCTATTTTTTTCCGGAATTCGAACTTGATACACTTGATATCCCTGAATTAAATATTTATATCCGCAATTTTGATCTCTAGAGTGCTGACTGTTAGTATTGTATTTGACTGGAATGACTGTCGATTATGTGTTTTTAAGATTAAAACAAGCTTACGAAGAACTTTGTGTTTGCTTTTTTGTACGCTTTCTTTTAAAAAATGTATTGTCCGCCACGGACGCAACAATTGACCAAATGTACCAGATTGTGGTCTCTTTAAAGTGCTATGTTTTTACTGCCGTGATATCTTTAACAAACTACACATTATTGATCGTGGACGTTTTATACTCTTATTGAATTTGTTTCCCCAAAATATGCTCTTTTATTAGTAGATGTTTAGGTGACGATGTTCTAATTATAGATCTTACACGGCCAAGAAACACTAGATAGGTCTTTGCAAAGAGAGCTGTTGGATATCGTGAATGCGTTCAATGTGGCCTGTTTATTTCAGAAAGCTATGTGCAATGTTTTATGGGGATTTCTATCAAATTGCCAATTGCAAAATTTGATTTAATTCATTCGGACCTACAAGCGGGAAACTTCTTTATTAAAATTCAATGGGCTTTTAAGAAGTTCGTTGAAAGGCCAAATTTGACGTTAAACAGCAACGCCGAAAAAATTGCTACTCAGTCTTATTTATCACTTTTTTTGTAAGATTTACCAGTAGACGTTCTTCAGTAAAATTAAGCAAACACACAGTGCCGACAAATATGGAAGGGTATTTAGGTAAAAATTACATCCTTCTTTGTGACTGTGTCATGATTCTTGATGGTACTTTCAATTAGTATGTAGACACCTTTTCATGCTTGATGACACTTACATCTTGCCTGATGCCCAATGTCTATTTACATTCTGCTTAATGGTATCATGCATGTGTACAGATGCACCATTCTTGTTCGTTAATTGCATGCTGCATATGTGTATGTTGGTTTGTGCAGAGAGACTTGTGCAAAAGGCGCAGTGCATAATGGAATCAAATATTAATGCGTTTAATAAATTAACGCGATGGTAAGATGTGAGTTTCACCCAAGCACAAAGCAACATACTATCATGCATGATACAATGATGTCAATTGACAGTCATTCCGAAATGCTACGGAGGACTACGGAAATTTACGGCGTATAACGGAAATTTTATGTTATAGGAGAAGTTGCGCACCTTTGTAAGATATTTGCTACTGAACCGAAATTAACCGCGTGTTTGTAGACTTAACTTTTTTTTGGTTAATGACTAACCATAATTTGTGTACAGTAATTTACCTTCAATAACCAAAGAAAGTCTATGGATATATTTCAATATATGCTACTAATGCATGTATGCAGAGCTCCAGATAAGACGCTTAAAGTCGTAAAAAATTGAATTAAATTTAGTAAAAAAGTAGACTTAAATTCTGTGCGTACGGTTACACATTGGAAAAATAAAATAAGAATTCAAAATGTGTGATCATGCGTAAAACTCGATATCAATGCATATTATGTAAACATTTTATCAATGAGTTCCCACTCGTCTAGGCCCTCATTACAATTATGAAATCAACAGCACTTTAACGTTATTATGAATAACAGACCATCTTTACAACAGTCGAAAAGCCGAACGTTTTCCATTATCTGGTCCTTTTATCGCAAAAAGTCTGCTGTAACCCGGCAATTGTCATGAGCTCTTCTTAGACTATAAACCTAAATGCGGATGTGCCAAAAATTATATTTACCTGAAAAAAAAGAATTAATAATAGACTTTAAGGCTGGATTATTATAGAGTGTAAACCAAGATTTTGCTGAAAAAGTTATCTGGAACTTTGCATGTATGTTGAGAGGAAATCGATTACATAATTTCAAATTTACTAGAGTACAGTCCACTCTCGTTATCTCGAAGTCGGCGGGAACAAGAAAAAATATCGAGATAACGAGAGTTCGAGATATCCGATTCGGCGTTTTCAAAGAAAAAATCAGACGAAAATTTACCTTGTTTTTAGCATCTAAATACCTGCTAAGTGGTCTAACTAAAGCCGTCACCGTGTGGCATAATACTCTCTACCTGATATATACGCGTTTTTACGAGGTAAGATTAATTTTGCTATTTAATTGCTTAAGTATTACAAAATTGCATGAACACATGCGGTTATAATTGTTCTAAACTGTCGAGTAAACATCCGGTAATGTTTCTAATTAAAATAATGATGCAATTGTCGTCCAATCAAGACGAGGGTTTTCCATCTGAACATGCGTAAATCACGTTCCGGAATACTGAACTGTACATGTACATTTTGTAGTTTGAAATATTCTTTCAAGTTAGCCATGATAATGAGTTTTGGAGACCAACATTCTGTAAATTTGCAACGGTTTATATACGCAAAAATATAACTCAATGCATTTTGGAATGTTGTTTGTAAAAACAAATAGTCTTTCTGCCTTTCGGCTTACTGTGTATTAATTGCAGTTAATATTGATGTTAAAAAGTGACAGTTAAAGTGACAGGCCTTACTCAAGTGTTAATCGCTAACGACATTATACATGTGTGATCAGTGATGCAATTAACGGATCAATTTCCTACCGCACAGTATGGGGAGCAGCCGGGCGAAGCGGGAGGTGAATTATCAAAGACAATTTTTCTCACCTTTTGCCGACTCTGAGGCAGTTATTCGCACTTCGAGATAAACCACAGTAAATACGTGTAAAATCGGGACTGGGGACACAATTTTATATCGACATATCGAATTATTCGACATAACGGAAATCGAGATAAGCGATGTTTATTTATATAGACAAAGAAGGCAAAAAAATGGGACATTGAGCTTACTTCGACATATCGAGAATATCGAGATATCCGATGTCGAGATAACGAGAGTGGACTGTACTTTTATATTGCACCACATAAAATGCTTTAAAACTATAATATTGAAGTGCACATATAAACTTTATTATAGATGGGTAGGTATTTCGTGTCAATCTCTTTCACATATGAAAGAGCTGTTGGTCATGCTGCTTTAAGTACATATAGATGCATGACACAATTTAGATTAAGCAAAATAAAACACTAGGTATTTGCCAAGAGTCAAATATATACGAGCAGTAAGAGCGTAATCGTGCACAGCGAGACTTACTCATGTAGAATTGAAACTCTTATTGCTTTCTTTCGAAATAATTTCATGTGTCCGATCTAATATGCAATATGCCCGGTGTTTTTTTTGCGGATTAATGTTCCGTTTTAGATCCATAATTAACGAATGCCTCAATATTTTCAAAAATTAACACCGGAATAATGTTCACCGACATTTTTTCATACAGATTGGATATAAACATTATAGAGCTTAACAAAAAAATACATTAAGCCCTGATCTCCCGGCACACGTGCTGGACACACAGGTGGTTAGCGTGTGGCTATGATAATAATTAGTGAAAACAACTTTTTGAATGATAAATAATCATATTAAAACGAAAAATCAAATTTTCTATAAAAAAAATCACTACCGTTTTATATATAACAAGGTATCCAACTCGAAATCATCCAAAAACGGGGTGCATCGTTTTGAGCAGCCATTACTAAATTAATTTTGCAGCGATTTTCATGACCCGGTCTTATTCAACGCAGAAATGAATTTCCTTTTAGGAAATGTATATATATTGTTATATTTCTACACATGCTGGGTCAAATTTTAAGAAATAAAGCTATACATAATTCGCTTGACCCAGTTGTGATCGATCAGACCGTATTTATGAATTAAATCTCCAGTTGTAAAGACACAACTCCGCATTGGAGCAATGAAATCACTCTTGTGTTTAAAATGTCAGTTGGTTGAAATGTATGTAAACAAAGGTGTGAAAATGCGCTGGACAGTTAGTTTTGATGCATAATTCTACGGCAAGCACGGTAAGAATGTTTTTTTCATACGTTTTATTGAATTATGGTATCGAGGTTCGTGAACTTTGCAGGGAAAATGCCCATTTCCCCGTGAAGATTTCAGTCATGAATACTGTCTGATCGATCACAGCTGGGTCACGCGAGTTGTGTATCGTGTTATTTCTTAAAAGTTGACCCAGTATTTGTAAAAATATTGCAAGACATATACATTTCCAGAAAGGAAATTTATTTCTGCGTTGAATAAGACCAAGATCGTGAAAATCGCTGCAAAATTGATGAAGTAATGGCTGTTTAAAACGATGCATCCCGTTTTCGGATGATTTCGAGATGGATACCTTGTTGAATATATATTTAACTTATTTTTTTTAAGAAAAGTTGATTTTTCGTTATAATATGATTACTTATCATTCCAAAATATGTTTTCACTTACTAGTATTATAGCCACACGCTAACCACCTGTAGCTGGACACTTTTAAAAAACACTATACAAATTCAAGTACTTATGCACTTAATTGATTGTAAACAATGACGGTTGAAATCCGTGCGTGGGAATTTTTCTGGTAACCAAGAGCGACGTCAACGTTCATGACAAACCTGGCCCCGTGTTCACAAAACGATTTTGCAATCGAAAATCGATTTTAACTGACATCGATTTTCATTTTTGCCTATCAACTACAATGGAAATCCATTTTCAATGACAAACAAAATCGATTTTCGATTGCAAAAAATGTTTTGTGAACACGGGGCCTGTTTATATGACATTTATTTATTGATTTTTTCCAACTTGATTGAAAATTATGTTTTATGATATTTTAATACATGTAGATGAAGTAGTTGTTTTCTCAACGAGGAGTACAATAGTTGTACAGTACTAGACACGAGTACTTGTAACTTTCAGGTTTCTCTGTATACCACAGACATTATATAGTCATAAAATGATAAATATGTGTTTATAGAAATTGTAATTATAGCATGGTAAACAGACTAGAGAAATCTGAAAGTTTCACGCACAGGTCTGTGGCAATGGGGGTTTGGGCTACTTTATAAATATGAGGTCGATATGCAATGCACATCGGTAGATTACGTCTACTGTAATTATTTGGACTAGGGAAGGGCCACAATTCCAACTCATCAGCCCCGTTATGTTCTGAATAAAATACATGTATAATTTCTTGAGTGCCAATTGCATCTTACAAATATCAAAAACATTCACGGCAGTCAATTCATTGTGTAAACTTACTGGTCTTCATGGCAATAATGGACGTATTTAGTTTAATGGAGATTATATAACGAAGGGAACTAATTCAGCTTATTCAGTTTACTAGTCAAAATGATTCGGATGTTTTCGCTTTTTTTTCCGAAAAGTAATTTATTCAACATACGGAAAATAAACGCGCGCCACCTGATGTCATAATTTAGTAACTTGCATTTTGCTTACTGCCTGTTGCTAACTGCCGTTGTTAATGACGCTTAGTGGCAAAACCGATTATGACTGGTTTCAGGAATAATGAACACACAAACATTGGATAGTCACCAAGCATGTTGAAACAATCATCAAGTATAACCGATAGAGAACAAGCATGTTGGAACTGTCATGAAGCATGTTAGAATAAACATCACGCATAATGTAAATATTATTCATGAATGATGTAATGTTGCAGCAATCATCAAGTATAAACGAATAGACAACAAGCATGTTGGAATTGTCATAAAGCAAATTAGAATAAGCATCAGTCATAATGTAAATATTCACCACGAATGATGTAACTTTTACCTAAATATCCTTCCATAGACATGTGTTGTTACTAAAATAGACATATAGATTCGAGCATTGGGAGTGACCTAATCATACTGTGCTTTAGCAGTATTACGGAATACCGTTAGTGCCATCGTGGTTACACATTAAAATCCAGAGGGCGAGAACGCGAGAACGCGATAGTACGATGGCGACAATGTGACAATACGATGATGACAGGGTGACAATACGATGGCGACAATGCGATAGTACGATGGCGACAATGCGAGAACGCGATAATACGATGACGACAATTAGACAGTGCGATGACGACAGTGCGACAATACGATGGCGAAAGTGAGATAGTACGATGGCGACAATACTACTGTTCGATAGTGCGATAATACGATGACGACAGTGCGAAAATACGATGACGACAGTGCGACAATACGATGGCGATAGCCGACAGTGCGATAGTACGATGGTGCCAATGCGATAACGCGATAGTATGATGGCGGCAATTCGAAAATGCGATGGCGACAGTGCGACAATACGATGGCGACAATGCGATAGAACGATGGCGACATTGCGATGATACCACGGCGACAGTACGATATGACTATCGCATTGTCGCCCCCGTACTATCGCACTGCCGCCATTGTATTGTCGCACTGTCGCATTGTCGTCATCGTACTAGCGCGTTTTCGCAATCGTACGAACGCATTGTCGCCATCGTATTATCGCACTGTCGTAATCGTACTTTCGCGTTCTCGCATACTCGCCCTCTGGATTTTAATGAGTAACCACGGTGGCCCTAACATTATTTTTGTTCAGTAAAGTGCGTAAAATCTGGTTTGGAATAACAATTTATATGCCGAAAACAGATGTTGAAAACCCGACTTTGTTTTATAAGTAGTAGTCTAAATATACAATGAGTTTTTCGAGCATTAAATAAACATATTAAAATAAAATTCATGTTCGTATCAGTTGAAGTTCTTGTTAATAGTAGAAGCAAAGAACACAATAAAACGCTGATTGGGCTTACTTATTTGAGGCAAGAAAAAACACATCGCGCTATTATATATAACATATAACGCGCATCCGCAAAGTTCGAGCGCCCGTCTCGGTGCCGTCGTTTCCGGTGAAAGTTTCGCACAGGAGCTACCGAGTTTGGATATGAGACCACGAATCATGGCTTGACTTTATATATCAGTCAGCGTAGTACCTGACCAGACTGCGCGGTTGGACAAGCTAGGATGGACCAACTTTGGCCGCATATGACATAAGACCCATTTTCGCATGACGCGGGTCATCTGACCTTTATAATGTGTATATAGCTTTGAATGGAATTTGCACATAGTTTTTGGCATGGACTTATTGTTATGTTAATGTGTTGCACGCTTTCAAAAGCAGAGGGCATATATAAGATCAATTATACTACGGAGTTCATTTTCTGGACTCAACCATCTGCTCGAACAAGAAATGATAAGTTCTACCAGCATAAACCTTTAATTGTAACTCATTTTAAAAATATTCATGTTATTTATATTATTCAATTTATTATTCAAAATTATAATTATTATTTCCTTTATTGTTGTTTTTCGCATTAAGAAACTTATTCGGCTTACGAAACTGAAAAATCCCATTGGAAAAAAATCCCATGGGATTTAAAATCCCATGGGAGAAAAAATCCCATGGGTTTTAAAATCCCATGGGATTTTTTGTTTTTTTTTAAACACGACTAAACGCATTAAAATATCGTAGTTGTTCATCATTTCATAAAATATGATGTTTCTGAAAGTTTCATGAATACATCTCTCAAAATAAGAAAAAAATCCCATGGGATTTTTTTCTCCCATTTTAAAATGGGATTTTTTTATTACTATATATTTTTATATATAATTGGCATAAAACCAATATACAGTCCTTAAATAACGTTAACATACTTGCAAACGAAAATAAAACACGTTTTTTAAAATGTTCAAAATCCCATGGGATTTTTCTCCCATTTGCAAATTATGGGAGAAAAAAAATCCCATGGGAGAAAAAATCCCATGGGAAAATCGAAAATCCCATGGGAAAATGCAAAAATCCCATGGGAATCCCAACTTTGCTTATAAATTTCATAGTGAAGAAAACGCGTTTTTTGAGTGAAAATAACCAATTATTAATCAACGATAAGACTTTTATCGCATACTATGTCTCAAAGTAGCAAATCTTTAAGAAAATGGGTACTTAAGTTTGCGAAATTTCGGTTTCGCAAAGTTTTTCCGGTGGCCGTTAACTATGGTAACTGAAAGTTTGTGAATTATTCAGGAATGCATATTTTCCGACATTATCTGAAGTACAGTATGACCACTTACGTTATAGTATGCATTAAACATATTTCAGTATTGAAATTATGTTAATTGCCCCTTTTTGTAAATGCTTTAAAAGGACATATCAATTTTTAGTTTTGTTTCGTTTTTGAAGTGTTATTATGATACTAATCAGAAGATGTGTATATGTAAAAATGTTTATTATTTTAATTAAATAGTTTTTTGCTTTTCCTGAAAATTTAACAAAATGTCAGTCACGCTACTTTTTACATTCAGAAAATGACAAGTGTTCGTAATGCCAATTTCGAACTTTTGTTAAAAACATTATTTTTTACCAAAAGGGTTGACTTATTATTATAACAGTTGATGTATGTCACGTTAATATACACAACAATGGAAAAAAGTAAAAATGTATAGCAATGTAAGTTACATTCAGTAGAAGATATGTTACATTGATTTGGTTACCTTCTATAGTATATTGAAATGTGGCATTACTTTAATAATAAGTATATGCATTTAATATGATGCTATTATGTATAAGTCGATACTTCGTGCAATATTTATCAAGCTTTTTTTATATATTCAGTACGTTAAGAGTAACGTAAAAGTATATACTTTGCGCAATATATACTGATTATAACAGATGATTTCATTGAATACATTCGATGCTTATTTTTTTTTTTACAGAACACAGCTAAAGAAAGCACAAGTACTCGGCAGAAATAACAATATTTTCAAGTTTTACATATAAACATCTGATAAAATGTTTAATTTTTAAAGGGGCTTTCCAGAAATCCCTCTGATTGTAGAACATTACAGTTTAACTTGTTCTTGATAAGGCTTCGAGGATGAAATGTAAGTCGCACAAATATAATACCTCCCAGGCCATGCCTCTGCATTATTGTCGATGTTTGTTAACATCAATGCTTATCTTCAATTTCAATAAATGGAAGCACACATTTATTTTGACCCAGTACAGTGAAAGGATACATGAACATATGCTACTTCATTTGTAATAGAGTTAACTAAAATCTGTTTGTATCGACGTTGTTGATTGAATGAGGCTTAATGCATGTAACATACTAGTATTGCATTTCGTTTATATCGGTACTGACTATACCAATATACATTTATTAAATGTTTTACAATATAAATGCATACATGTGCATTCAAATATGTTCCTGATTGCCCACATAGTTAATATTTTTTTACAAATATAAACCTTAGTTGTTGAGATGTTATCAATTGATTTTAAGTTTACAATGTATTTAAGATAAGACTGATCAATTAACTTTTTTATATTTAATTTTCGCTGTATAAACACTATGTTGTTCATTTCTTTGGTTAATCACAAAATGTTTCTATAGTTTAATTATACATGTCCAAATCTCCATTTGAGTATCATAGCATACATTCATTTAAAACATGACCTATACACAAACTTAAATCAGACAGCAATTAAAGCTTACACTTATAGTTCTGTGTTTATCCTAATACATACAGGAATAAAAGGACATGCCTTTTGAATTTCATTTCTTTCTTGACATGCGCCGACTTGAAACCATCCCTTTAACGTTTACGCTCTGTGTTTATTTTGTTTAATAGCCGTTGGTAAATGACAGAGAAGTAAATATTCTGAACCAACTAACATTTTTCAATTAACACTATTCCAGCACACCTATAACAATATCAACAACAACAACATCGTAGCAGAAAGCTATTCATAAACAGTTTGACGTCTCTGTCAAGACAAAACAATTTCTAGACGATACAAAAAAAAATATCGCGGAAACATAGTTAATTTATTACTTGCGAATACAAACCTTATTTAAACAACTTGTTTCGCATTACAATCATGATACATCGACTATCACCGGAATCCTGCTTAAGATAGGCAGATTTAAGCAATTAATCGTCTGCTGATCCAGAGTGTTCGCGTTGGTCAATAATAAAAGAACAGGTCGTTATCAACTATATAAATGACATCATTCTCTTCGGTTACAACCGCAATTCCGAATATTGACAGTTTGCAACACAGGATGATATACGCGAAGTGTTAATTTTCGAGAACCTATTTAATATGTTCTTGAAGGCTAAATAGAAATACCAGTGTATGCAAATTACATAATTACATGGTCATACTAAAAATCACCTTTGTCTTATCAAAGTGTTGGGAAAATGACCATCTCGTCTGGAGAATGAATAAAGATCGTTATGAAATCAAAGCATCATCTATCAATCTGTTCAAACGCGATTCCAATCAGATTGACTTAATACTGCGATTAAAATAAGGTTTCTGTGTAATAACATTTAAATACTGAGATTCAAATCATAAAACACTCTGGTTTGATTTTGTTATTAAAATCAAATCGATTGAATTTATACATCCTCATTATACAAGCTATGTGATATGCTTATTCGTTGTTTACACGCTATAAACACATTTGACCCTATGTTAATGTCCCGACAAATTGACTAAATATTCGTGTGATTACCTGCCTCTAAACATCTTAAAACGAAATAAAAGACATATTTTTTTTAGTTTGCGTTCGCAGCAACTTTTTTGCTGTTTTCCCAGAAAAAAAAACAATAAAACAAACACAAATCCCAAATGCAAATTAAAAAATCCCATGGGAAGACTTACTTTGTTAACAGTGCATAGTGGGAAAAGAACACATTTTGTAAGACAAAAATACTTCTTTTCTCGCATGCGTTATCTCAAACAAGCAAATCTAAAAATATTTTACTTACGTTCGCAAAATTTCGTTTGACTAAAAATGGTGGACAAGTGTTTTATGAATTATTGCTACTCAACTAGTGAACAGTTTGAAAATACAATTTATCTTACAATAAATTTTGATGATATACAGAAACCCTTGAACACCCTGTATATTATATATGACCGTTTCTGGTTGAGTCGCCGAATGTACATCATCATGGTTTAATCATAATCATAATCATTCTCTAAAGCTGTCTGAAAGCCAGTTCTTCTACAATATCACGCCGATGCTCTAAATGTTTCTTCTATACGGTGCCATATCTTAAACTGTTTAATATAAACGAGAAAGTTACCGTCGTGTTGCCTTTCTCTGTATATACTCATTGAGTATTTTAAATGTAATTACAATCAAATTATATTGCTATACTATTTTAAATTATTATGCTATGCGGTTATTGTGTATGTAAACTTAATTCTTTAATCTATACTATTTGTCAAAGTGTCTGGTTTGTGTTCCGCAAATGAATTTGTGTTAACCGTTCCAATGTTCTGAACCCAGTTTGGTGCACGTAAGTGCGTTGATATTTGCGTCTTTGTCTTGTCAAAAACATTTTCATGTGTTTTTGACTCAATTAATTCTTGGCAAAAATAAAGGTCCGCATTGTATAACAAGGTCGCCTGTCCATACCGTTAACGTTTTACATAACTTGTTTATACATTATAAAGAAGTCAATTATAGACACTGACAATTGACGTTAGTGTATATATAAAATGTCAACTGCGAATAGTATGTATTACTTCTTATGAAATTTATATGACACAAAACACTCATTTTAAGGTAAGGTCACTATCAAACAACGCTCCGAATGAATCGTGTAACTAACCAGACATCACAACTGTTTCAGATTTATTCAGCAATCAAATTACGCATGGATTTTAATAAAACGTATGGCCCAGTGTGTAATTATTGGAATTTGTCTAACCTATTGTATAGCCAGATTACTTTGATATAATGCTGTCCACCGTCCACTACTAGTTTAAATTTTATAACCGTGCTCTACATATTTACACAGCATAACATCTTGGCTATTAGAGTTGTGCTGGTGTTTGTTTGTTTAAGAGTACGATACTTTTCACAAGAAAAGAAGACAGCTTAAAATCAAATACAATGCTTAGTAACACTAATAATTGACCTCGAGAATGTGTTCTATTTGTTCCTGTGTATCAAACGTAACAACTGTTATCTTGACAATATTTCATGATAATAAATACATTGAATTTAATTTAACTTTATATTAGATTCCTTATGTGTAATGCTTGAAAGCATGACTGTAAACGATATTTGGTTTTCCATAAATCGATGATGCGTATTTCTTGTTTTCAGACCTGACATAAACAGACGAAAAACAAGATGCATAGTTTTGATCCCAAAACCGTCAAAACAGATGTTTTGTATCTTATTGAAAAAATAGTACGTTGTCTTTTTTTCATAAAGCTTTAGTTCAACGTATTAATTTAAACTAAATACGTTCACGCAGTCTTAAATTCACGTAACGACCAAAAGTTCATAGCCGCTTAAAATAATTATTGTATGCTTACATCCAATCAACTCGTATAAAAAGGTTATGTTTTCAGTGCAATCGATTTCTATTTACGTAATACATGTATAAATACGTTGTATATATGCTTGTTTGAACTCACTTTTTCATAAAATAATTATCTTATATGCGCATGTCTGTTTTTATCCCATTTAACAGAGGCATCAAGAGTTATTGCGTGAAATGGAGTAAAGGCAAACTCGTGTAATCGAAATTTCGTTCGATGTCGATGTATTTCATTGTTATGTAAATCGATTACTTATTCTCCAAATCGATGTTTGCAAAAGTTGTTTTGGATTTTTAACTGGAGCTTTAAATGCGATTAATAACGTTCTCGAACAAACATGTCAAATATAAGACCTCTTGCACATGAATGCGCTAATATTTACTCTTCATGCGAGCATTGACAATTTTTTTTTATAGAGCTAGTGTGTATTCTCGCACTGTACGTAAACTGTTTATTAACGCACGCAGCCATATACATTTTGTTTAGGTTAACTATTACCTGATTGTGTTCTTATGTTCCTGCATCGATCAATGTCAATTGTGTTAAGTGATTGATGTGAGTTTTTTTAGTGAGCTGTTTTTACACGAGACATGTTGTAAGCACACATTTAAAAAAGCATTGAAGTAATTCCTTACTTGCCTCACTATCTTACCTGTGTTGCCGTTAATAGGACCTTTTATCAAGCGCCATGGTGGATGTAATTGTATGTTAAATATACATATATATATATTATTTTTCACTTGAGAGTACACCATTCATTACGATTACAGTAATTTGAACGTCGGTATGGGCCAATCTGTTTTTATAATAATAAACATTTTTGTTTCTACTTTGCAAAGTATTTTTAGTTATGTTAAGTTAGGATTTACACTGATGTTTGTTGACCTATCATGCCATGTAACGCTTGGTGTTCTTAATATAATTACACACGTGGTTTAATATTAGAATAGGAAACTCTTTACCCAATCATAAGGGATTCAATAAATCGACACTTCCATACTTTATACATTATAATATTAACAGTTGTGAAATATTTTTAATAGAGGAGTGTGAATAATGCGGAACGCGTGTTAGCAAATAATATACCAAGGAAATAGGCTTGCATTGTACATTAACTTTCAGGAACACGTGTGTTCGTGGTCAGTTATTGTGAAGCCTCACATGTGAAGCCTCACATGATTAATTTAAGTGTTTTTGTTTTTATTAAAATAATTGTGTACCTGACATTCCATGACATGCCTAGAGGGCATAGTACGTACTATTTTACTCGACAGGAAAGTGCTGCTGACTAAAGTATTTATAAGATTAGATATAAAATGCATTCTAGTTCTCAAAAAGTGGTATCGACAACTTGACGTCACCTGGAATTGCAACGGTTGGAAAACATGCAGGTGTTAACCGTAATGACTTTTACTATATACACTTGTATTCGCCAATATGCTTGTAAAATACTACTTCAAACAGCCTGTATAAATCAGAGACGAGGTACCATGCATTGTTGCTAGCCCATAGGATGGAATATTTATTCCACGCACTCTTTGTAGGGAACATAATGCCCATGTCATTTTTGTCCTAAACAAATTGTTGATGAGAATAATTGAAATGCGACAATTTAAAATAATACTGTTATAAATAATGAACGAAATAATATTGTATGTATTATATCCGTTGCTTAAATACAGGGTATAGAAGATACAAACACAATAACTTTAAACTGGGAAACTTGATGTACCATAACTTCAGTTAATCACTCATGTCTAGCACCAGGAATGAGTATAACATTTGCTCCGGTACACAAAAACAAATGTCAGTTAATTGCACACGTCTGATTAAATAGCGTTTCTTTAAACCTCGCCCGCAGTTAAGTGAAAATACAATTACGAGTTATAATCATGCAGGAGAATAACTTGCCCTGAAGCAATTGCTTATTTTATTACCCGGACAAGTGTATGGATTAGGAGAACGGTAAAAAAACTTGTGCCTGGCAAACTTTGGGCGGATAAAATTTTACTATAGTTAATGAATAATTCTAGTGACGTCAAATTGAAGAATCATGTCAATAAAAATAAGCGCATGCTTTCTTTGTATTATTTTAATAAAATAACATTCACATTGAATACATACACAGTTTAAATGTGGGGTACTCTTAAATCTGCATTTACGTAGTTTTTTTTTATAGTTTTGTATATGTAAATTGTAAGTTTTAATTATAGGATCGCGTGGGTATGCTTTAAATGTATGAATCGGTTGATATAAACCATTTAACTAGCTCGATTTGGGTCGTATTAATTTATGACTTTAAGATTTTTAGCAATGAAAACAAATAAAGTGTTGACTTTCTATTAAATGAAATGTATGTGCATCCTTGTAATTAGATAGGATAGCCTATAAGCCTCATATGTATGCACCTTTTAAATACTTCTTGACGAGGGAACAGTTTACAGTTACATAACTGAGAATTTGAAAATTATAACGTAAATGTAATATACTTTTTTTATTATTCATTTTCATAAAATTGTATTTAAGTTCTTCGTATAAAATGCTAATTTTCATAGCATTCGTCTAAAAGATAATGCGTGTGCTGATTATAACCAGTTTTGCATGGTTTCATATAAAAGTCCAACTCATACGATACGTTTTATATACAGTATATTGCTCTCTCTTGGAATTGCAGACTCCGAAAAAAATGTTGTTTTATTTTTATTAAAGCTCCGTTTGTAGGATACATGTTAGATAATTAAAAAAATAGCACAACACGTTTCAATAGTATGTGTAAATATTAATTTTTATTAACAGATAATACAATAAGGGTAATAGGATACTCTTCCGGAGCACTGTATATTACACTTATATAGCTTGTTAAGTCTTTATTGTTGTATTAAAACCTGACATAATTCTACTTGCATGCATATTCCATTATGGTTGTATATTAAGATTATACTACTTTTAACGTTTATTTAAAGGGGTCTTTTCACAGATTTTAGGCATGTTTTGAAGTTTGTCATTAAATGCATAATATTGATAAATGTAAGCATTTGATCTAAAAAGCTCCAGTAAAATATCAAGAATAAAATTTAAAAAGGTAAAAAAAAGTAGCCCACAGAAGGGCTCGAACCATTGACCCCCGGAGTCCTGGAGTAAAAAGCAATTAGACTGCTCGACCATCCTGCCAAGTATGTAGGAGAGACGTATTTTATACTGTATATAAGCAATCTTCGTAGTTTCACAAAATTAAACGACAACAACAGAACTCTCCAAATTATTCAATCGTTTCGCGTTGCAACGCTTTATAATTTTCAGGTTTTTAAATAGTCAAAAGATGCATATAATGGCTATATTTGACCATCATGATTGTAAATGTTCAGTATTACTGTTTCCTCACAAATATCAACTAAAACGAAAATTTGCGAATCTGAAACAACTTTTGTCAATTTTGTCAATTTACCAAAACGTGAAAAGATCCCTTTAAAGAAAATGTATGCTCATGTTGCCTGTCAAAGTAGGCAATATGTTTTGTTTTTACTCAACTCTTTTTTTAAACTGTTTTTAAACTGTTATTGTTTGATACTTATATGGAGCTCATGTTAATTGAGTTCCAATCGACAAACCTGTTTTACAAAACGCGATAGTTAACTGATCATGCTTCTTATTAATGTTTTCTCTAAAAATAGAATATTCATACAAAAGTCATATGTGCAGGAACGAAAAAAATATTTCAACATTTAACATTATACAAATTGTGGCAAATCTTGTTTTCAAGATACACATTTTGTTTATAATATAAACATTTTCCTGAAAACAAAAACTTGAGAACAAAGTTAATAACGTTTTTAATGATAACCACAAAAAAACAATATGCTCTTATTCTGTTTCGAAGTTGTATTGAATTTAAATACATATGTATATTGTATCATTGATTCGGTTACCTTCTACAGTTTACCGACACGTGGTACTATTGAATTAATAATATAAAGAAAAGACAATGTACATATGTATTAGTCTTAATAAACTGTATGCTCTGTTATATTTTGTCATGATTTCAATAAGTTTGTGCGACAAATACACAATTGCAATTATCTGGAGAGTTGAGGTTGTGTTTGGCTGATTAAATTTATTAAAATGTCAACTAGTTTAAATGAAAACAAATTAAGTCACTGGTGGGAAGCGCTGCTTAATCAAAACAGACGAGCATTTGTTTACCATCGTTAATGTTGTGTGTTTAATGCTTGATGGGTACAACCTGTGCATAGTGTAACATTTCTTTAACGCCCCATAAACAGTTCAATAAATAAATGTAACAGCAGTAGGCTACTGTGTAATGTTTTTTTCAAACTTGGACTCCTGCCAGTAGTACTGATTATTGATTTACATATGTTGTTAAATTAATGCAACGTTGAAATATATTTTTGAAATAACACAATTAAAAGTCCATGCTATAAAATGTTAAACAATATTATAACAAAGCGACAAAAGGCGAGAGACGTTCTCTCATGCTTTATACGGATTACATAGTTTCTTATTACCCTTGTTTATTCGATTGTTGAACTGGATAAAACAAATTAAGACCCGAGGGTTAATAGCTACTTGTGTGTGGAAGAATGATGTGGGGGACAAAGAAAGTGAATCACAGTTTCTGTATTAACTTATTAGATAAAGGTTGTGAAATATGAGAACAGTCAAGTGTACCTCATATATGTTTAATAATGCCCCGATTTTTATTAAGTAACGAAGCAGTTAAAATTTATATCTTAAAAATATTTCGAAGAAAAGTATCCGACTTACGAACACACACTTATAATGTCTACACTATAACCATGGAAGCAGCTTCTCAACATCTTCTTCAGTTTGATAATTCCTGGTGTCGTGAAAATAACCACATTCAAGTCATTATACTGTATTTGGTCTCTACAGGTGTAAAACGTTTTTTGATTAAGTTGAGAATTTCTTATTATCGTTTAATTAAAATCGGTGTAATGGGACTTGCACCATGTTCCCAGGAAAGTTTTCTTAATTTATGTAGACAGTTAATTAACAGAAAAATAAACAATACTCTTTTCGCATTTAATATTGATGATCACTGATACAATCATTAAGTACATATAATACCTAATATCCTATATTACACGTATATGGCAATAATACAAATATTTGCAAATCTTACATGGTAAAATCTCAGAAAATGTGGGTCAGACTTGAAGAGGCTTTCGGAAATCTTTAAAATTGAAGAACTGGACTGCATGGGTTGTTCTTGAATAAGGTACAGGGAAGGAATGTTGTTTTTATAGCACGGGGAGGTCTGATTGTCGATTTTTCTTTACATCTGTGGGTCTCATTAATTGCAATAAATTGATATAACGCTTTTTATTTCAGATATAATGTATTGAAATCATTCATTACCACATCTGTTATGTTCATGTTTTTTTAAACTTGAGTACTCCATAATGAAATCTGTGTTGATGTGTAATGATAATCGAATACGGTGTTATGCATGTAAACAGATTAAATGTGTATTTACATTGACACTGATCATATCAAGTGAAGTATGTTCAGAATTATAGGCTAATTTTATTATGATTAAAATGTTTAATTTTCATGGCAAAAATTTATGCTGTGCGAGATTCAATTTTAAGAATGGTGATATCCTTTATCTGATTGGTCAATTTGGTATCTTGTACGCACGAGATCCGCGAAGAATGTTTCATACTTGTTTTTGTAATAGATGAACACACCGCGTTGTTTAATATTAACTAAAAAAATTGCATTACCCTAATCCCTCCCATCCTTTTGTTTATGTAATTGATAAGTTATCATCATTTCATCTTTTACTCATTTAAAAGAAGCTAGTTGTACAGCATGTATATGTATGGAATATGTGTTTAAGACATGTTGTATTTTTTATTATTCAGTTATATGCACATTGGTTTATCATTGTGAATGAACTTTAAATAAAAATCGTTAAGTTCAGTCATTGCTTTTGAGAGATTAAGGTTTTGGTGTGATTTTGTAAATATACATAGGTAAACTTGTGTTAAATATCAAATTATCTATGTATGCCTGTATTTATGTTTATGTTTGTTAATTATCAGTTAAATGTAACAATTCATGCTTTTTATTGAATTTGTAAAGACATGTTTCGAGTTTGTATGAATATTTGATATGTTGCTGTACTTTTGTATATGGCTTAATTTCAATATTCTTTGAGTTATTACATTTGAACTATTATTTTAATTTAACATGTATTTGTCATAATTTAAATGATTGATTATTGACTTTACGTCTTGATTGATTGGACACTCTGTAATATGATAGTTGATTCATAAATTGATTCGCTGTGTAACAAGGACAAACATAATGTGATTATCATTTAAATGTTTCAGTTGTGTTTCAATATGAACTCATTCTAAGGATCAAACAGTTTTTTCATTAAATGGTGACTTTGCCTTAAAAAAATAACTTTAACAAATTTATAGTTATTAGAGTAAGAAAACTATGTGTTTATTAAGGAATTATAATTTAGAATGAGTTCGTTTTAATAAAAACTTGCGGAAATCAATTCTAGTTAAATGCATATATTTCGATATTAATGTGTTCCTCAGTACACATATCTTTCATATGGTAAATGAACTATTTACTACTTTGCCATTTCAGACCTTTTATTTCTAAAGTTTACAATGCAGTTAAGATAATGTTTGTCATTTAATGGAGGTTTCACCCATTCGCTACATATATACGTATTTATTATTATTTACTTTTGTTACGTACAAAGATATTCAACTTTGTTTATTCTGCAAAACGCACTTAATAATTGTGTTTGAATGATTAAAATATAATCTCGAATTACTGCCGACGTCGTTTTCCACGAAAATACATGTATGAGAGTGTATTTGCATACACTATATCAAAATAACATAACACACGATTATATTCAAACCTTTGCTCACTTACGGTTTTTAAGAATATAATTCAATTTCAATAGATTTGCTTAAACTCAATAAAAAGTGTGTGATATGCTAAGACTTCAAAGCCTTTATTGATACCTATATTGTGTGCGATGTAACGTAGTTATCGAGTCAGACATGCTGCGATTAAATACGTGTTTAATTTAAGAATAATTTCAGTCCCACATATAACATCTAATGATTTAACAAAACATTATATAATGATAAAATCACGTTTACTTTAAATTTTACGTAAATTATCCAACTCTCCATTCGGTAACTAAGCGCATACAACTTCTTTTTTAAGCGTTTTAACTATATATAAAATCAAAAAACACTAACACTAACACTAACACTCTATGTTTTTTTACTTACATGTATCTATAGTTGCTCACTATAAAATGTATGCCAACATGTTGTTTACGTGATAGGACGTTTTCATTTCATGTCCGTCTTGACATGAGGCGACTTTAACGAATCTGATTAAAAGTGGTTTTGTTGTGTTTGTATATCCGATGGTCATTGACATAAATAGTTCGTATAGTGAACAAAAACGCATTTGTTTTTAAATAAACATAATTTCGGATACTATTTAACAACAATACAATCAGACATCTTTTAACAAAACATGACTTCTCTTCAAGAAGACAAATCCGCTATTTGACGCTTAAAAATATCTCGTGAAAACATATTTTCAGGTATCAGTCGCATATACATCTCTTGTTTCAAAACTTTGTTTCGCGTTTCCATACATTGAAGTATAGAAGGCGCGCAACTTTATAAGCGACATAATTCACATAAGAACTACTCAAGAGTAAAAAAAAACAGTTTGCAAAAACAGCGTGATATACGAAAGTGAAAAACTGCGAGAACAGTTGTTGTTGAGGCTTAACATTAATACAAGTACATACAAATTACATGTTCATAATAAACAATCCCTTTGTTTGAAAATTTTTGGGAGCGTTACCAACTAGTGTTAACAATGAAGCAAGATATGCGTGCCGATCAAAAGAACACTATTCAAATCACAACGACGTTAACGATTGCAGTTATATGGAGTTAATGATATCAAAAAGCATTTCTGTGTTATGATTTTTATCCTTTTAAAAAAATGAATTGCCAATCAATCATCACTCTGGGTTAACAATGAGATTTAATTCAAATTGGTAAAATGTAAACAGTATTATAATACAAGCCATGTGATTTGAATAGTCTGCGTTGATTGGGTATTTAAACATTTACCCTTTGTTATGGAACACTTTATATTTAACACTTTCAAAGTTTATTGAATTAGACGTATACATATTTAAACTTTGTTTCTGTTTATTTATAATTCTGGGACTGCTTGGTATAACCTTAAAGGGGCCTTTTCACAGATTTTGGCATGTTTTGAAGTTTGTCATTTAATGCATTAAATGGATAAATGTTAAGATTTTATATAAAAAGCGCCAGTAAAAAATCAATAAAAAACATTTAAAAAAGAAACAAAAAAGATAACCCTCAGCAGGGCTCGAACCACTGACCCCTGGAGTGCTGGAGTAAAAATTCTCCCATTTAGACCGCTCGGCCATCCTTCCGGATACAATGACAAGTGTCTTTTATACTTTATATAAACAATCCTCGCAGTTTTACAAAATATAGCGACAACAACAGAACTCTCCAAATTATTAATTCGTTTCGCGTTGCAACGCTTTATAATTGTCGGGTTTTAAATCGTCATAAGATGCAGATAATGGCTATTTTGGAGCATGGTAAATGTTCGGAATTACTGTTTCCTCACAAATATCATTATCAAAACGAAAGTTTTCGAATCTGAAACAACTTTTTCAATGTTGTCTATTTACCCAAACGTGAAAAGGCCTCTTTAAGTGCATCATATAGTACACTACATTTGCAGTTTGGACATATGCATACAAGTGTGTGTCAAATACAATTTTATTAAATGTACACCATTCTAAAGTTTGAAAAGAAACATGAGATGAAACTGATATTTTTTAGTTTTTTCGTGCATCTGACATTGTGTAATAGTCAGCTTTAAAAAGTTACTTACTTTATTTGTAAATCCATATCGATTAATTGTTATAGTTTGCTGTTGTAAAAGAACCTAGATCATTACAATTTGCCTCTACTTGTATTTATTTAGTACGATTGATTTACTGCGGTGAACAATTAAAACACAATTTCAGCAATAAATAATATAATACAAGACGCGTTATATCAACGCAATATGTATGTTGAATATACAGTTACTTAAACTATGGCAACACGTCAGTTAAACATTCATATGCACGTACATGAATATTACATGACGTAACATCTCATCTTAATGTCATTTATATGAATCTAGCAGTTCTCTTGTTTCAACTAGGTCTACTTATTCGCCCACTCATGGAAACATAACTCTTTTGGTAATGAATACACATGGGAATTAATAAATGTATTTTATATTAAATGACGTAAACTAGAGACATTGCGGGGTTTCCATTAAAAACAACGAGTAGGATTTTTGCAGCGTTGGAACTAATTTACAATGTCATAAAAGTCATAATTGTCTAAAATTTAGCCATAAGAAAGCGCAATGGTATTGTGGACTTCAAATTAACGAGCATATGAACATATAACATATATTTTTGATTGTCATTTCTTTAATATAAAAATAAACTACTAGTAACGGTGTTTGCTTAAAACAGTTTGCTTGAATTACGGACATGCCGTTTCTTTTAAGGATCACCTTTACTAATAGGAATCTGTACTGCTAATCCCGGGCAAAACGGCAATCGGTACCATAAGCCATGACAAGCGGCTTGTTAGGTTACCGACATCTTCAAATTGTTTACATATAATGTGGTTCACGTCACCAAAGTGTACCAGATTTGAGCCATACACAATTTACAAATGTCTGTTTCATCTTCAATACCAACTTAATGTGAACAAACATAAAAGGCGTTTTTAGTCCTGAATGTAGAGTTAACTTGAAGTATTTCATATCTTAAACGTTATAGTAAACCAATTCGTCGCCAAAAATCAAATTATGTCAACAATTTAGCCGTAAGGCGCAGGACAAGAAAATACATACGAGTTTGCACGTCTACCTTTAGTAAAGGATTTCGTGTTATACCAAGGTCATAATTGTTTCTTTCCCCTAAGTTTAATCATTAAAGGAAAAAAATTCCAGTGTAAGAATTACAATAAATTAACATGAACTTTTTACATTCGCATTATGGCGTTGTATTTCGGTTAAACCATTATGATATATACGAAAGCCTCTAACAAACAAAAATAGTTGTTTTATAAAAAATAGTTTGTCCACGATTGATAGCAGAAAATATTTACGAAATTTGTCTTTACCATTCTTAAAGAAAAAACATATATGGTATCTTGTTAATAAAATTGAATACGATACAGACAATAACTGATTATATCCTATATACATTTTGTCTCCAATATACCGAGGAACATACTCTTAGCTAACTGAAACTTGTCTGAGTGAGCATGTAGGATCCTCACTTTCGTACTTCGTGCAATTTTGATTTTATACATCCATAACCTTATCTTCAAGAAGTATTTAATAAAAGATGTATTACGTTAGAAACCACGAACCAGAATAAACTACGTATTTCTAATTATTCTTCCTCCGTATCAATTTCAAATTTAGGTTGCACTAACCATGGTAATAAATTCGTTTTGTTTATCGTGACATTTCACAGAAAGAAGATAATATCCTTTTGCATAATAAATACTGAAGCTGGACAGTTGTGAGTAATTGGTGCAAATAGGCAGCCCTACTAACTTAAAAGTACTCTTTTGCAAAGAAAAACATACACTTATAAAACCAATTTATATTACCTCGTACATAAAAGTAGTTCTTCGTTGACTTAGCAAGGGTTGATACTTCCTGCGTATTTTACCATGTAAGGTCAAAAGCTTTGTCTATTAAGGTCGTACATTGAAGTCACAGAAGTAAACACTCCGATTTTAGATCAACATTATACTTTTCTTTTCTCCTGCTTATTATTCTAATGCTGAAGAATATATGATACTCGATAAGATTAATTCGCTATACTTAATTGTCCTAGCCTGTTTGTATGATCGCATGTGTTTCAATAATAAATATTTCAACATAAATATATTTTTATTTCTCTTTAGTTATGATTTACATTTATGTTTGCTCAACGTAATGCAAACAAACGTCAAAGAACCAAAATTACAATGCCTACTCGTGTGTTTTAATTTAACACAAAGTAATAATTATATTTAATTTTTACTTTTTTTTTTAAATTATCATGAGCGTGAATTGTACAATGCATCCTTGATTTTGAATATATGCACATCATAAAACGAAGAACAATATACATGGAGCCAGACATGAATACAGTGGGAATATATCAAATTGAATTGCTCTCATGAAATTGTATGCAATAAAGAAAGAATAAAACAGGTGTTTTAATTTATATTGCCACCTTTCATGGAAATAAAAGCACATCCTTTGGATGCTATATAATTATCGGCAACAATGTATTTCTTTTATTGCTTTTCAACGTCTTTGGATAGACGAACTGTCACTATTTTCTATTATTTTATTAACATGGGGGAATACTATAATATAGATTGTTCACGTATTTCATTTTGTTGATTTACAGTTTCTCAGATTTATATTTGATTTACAAATGACTTACCGGAATTATGAAGGATGTATGTACATAAATCAAAGAAGACAAATGCGGTAGGATAAAGAATAATTTTGTTATCGCTTTTCACAGGTTCAATATTTAAATACAAAACATGTGTTTGAGAACAGTACAGGTCTTGTGGTTGTATTATAGTTCTTCACGACATGATTGCGGAGATGAACAAATCACTATGTGTCGATTCACCATGTGGCTGATTTATTGTCGCTTGTCGAAATAAGAGTAAGTGCTAGTTTCAACCGAATTATTGTTGTGTCGGTACATCTAGCAATTCACTGTCAGAATTGGTTTTATCACACCTGACCAAACATAAATAATACAATGATATATTGTATATTGTATATGATTTGAATAATTTTACAAGCTGCCTAAACCTCAATAACTCGTGTCCCGAAAAATCTATATACTAAGATATATGTTTTCTTATGATGTCTGTGCACTATTTGGTAACCTTGTTTTACCTTTTCATACACCTTTGCTCCATTGGCTCAATGTTTTTGATATAAGGTGCATGTATCTCTCGTTGCAGTATTATTGTATTCTTATAAGGAAATCAGTAGAGGCGAGAGTGACACAAAAATATCGCACACGGATAATGCGAGGCTTTTAGAATGCTATTTTATATTATACGCCGGTGATAAGTTATGAACAAGTTATTATATCATACCCTCAAAAACATTAAAGGTAATCTGACGTTCTTGATTGCCCATTACATGTTCATTTTCGAATTTTTCACATAATTCTTGCTAACAAATGCTTGCATGGTTTACGACGATTATAATTAATATATGTTTCCTTTACTTGGTATAAACGTATCGACGATTAAAACATGGGCTAATCACGGTTTGAATATGTATGCTTGGGAGATAAAATTATGGATAATGTTAACTGTTTAACATTGAAATGATCAAATTATTTGCGTAATGACGTCGTTATTTGCGCGAACGTTAAATATAATCAAACGGTAAAAAGTTCAAAGAGAAGTTGATATTTGCGTTTCACAACTCGTAACCAATACATGTATATCATTGACTGTTAATGTAAGTCTTACACAACACAACCAAGGAACCAACGAATCCTCTATATGTTCGATTTGTTTCTGTATTCGTCAAACATTTTATGAAACACACTTGATAATTGCTGCCTTTGCTAGCATATAATAACTCTTTGCCGTATGAGGTGACGCCAATGACGACGATAAAAGTGTTCCTTTTTTACGAAAAAAAATTGCTTCAAGTTAAAGCAGTGTTTTATACATGCAACGACAAAATACAAAGTTATATATCAACGTTAGGACTATCGTATACGTTGAATTCATGCAACAATTCATACAAATATATAAAGTGAATTGGTGAATTCCAAATCACTATGCTTACAAACATACATCAGTTGCATTTAACGTGCACACGTGCATAGTTGAAAAATAAACACGGTCAAAATTGTGTTACTATAATAAAGCAGTCGTTGAACGCAATCAATGACACATTTTCGACAAGTTGTTGACTGTACACAATTTAGCCTTATAATGTCGTGAATGTCACATACTTCATAATTTATAAAAACACTCAATGACCATAATCAGTATAAATGGTTTAAATGGTGTTAACTATTTATTTGACGAGAAACTAACAAGTACCTCCAGTAAACTTGTTAATGTTGCTTCCATTAGAAATAACGTAAATCAACGTTCTACACACCGTGAGATGTTGGCGGGCATTGCTATAACGAAATGAATTGTGTTCGTACTATATGGGGACCCTTTAAAAGAGTGGAATGCTATTGTTCCTGTCAACACAAAATAGACGGCACATGGTTACGAAACACTTGTTGTTTTCCAATGATTGTGACCATTATTTGCAAAATATTACAAGGTAATACGAGTTTTTTTTGCTTGTATCAGATGATGTTAACAACTTATTTACATAAACGATATTTAAGTGTAATATCAAGAACCTATTAATAATTTTCCTTAAACAATAAATTGCACCAAATTTAAATTCAAGTCGGGATTTATCAAAATTTTGACAAACGACGGTAAAACGTTTCTTGGGGAAAAAGTAAATTAATTATAATGTTTCATGCGCAATTAATAATATGGTTTCGTGTGTTAAATATTTGGTTTCAGGACGAATCGATCAACTGAACTTACACTTTTTATCTTTTACTTGTAGTCATTGTTTAAGTCAATTCAATTAGTAGCACAGGCTTCTTTTGATTTTCAATAAAAACGCAAAGATATTTTTGTTTTATCACACAGTAATTTATATTTCACTTGTTTGTATTTTTGTCATTTTAATGCAATAAGACCAGCTTACGAAACCTCGGTTAAGTTCTTTTATCATGTTCAATCCTGGAAATGGGCAGAATATTTTTTAATAAAAAAATATGCATACCTGTTACAAAAGTGCGTTATCATAAGCCTGAGAAATGCCACGCAGCGCTTTAAGTACATGTATTCGTTTAACAATTATTAAGAAGTCATACGGGGTAAGGATATCGAAACAAGCTTAATGTTTATTGTTTGTTGTTTCCGTTGTTTGCTGTGTTTATAAGCAGTAGATGCCATTATCGAGATTATGAAAAATCGCAACCAAACAAATACGGAAAAAGGTAGATGCTACATTCTAATACATGCAAGTGCAAATGTAAGCTTATAATGAGAATTTTATTTCTGTAAACATTTTTTTATTAGAACTAAATATAATACATGTAGCATCGCTCTCGCAATCAAATGCATGTATCTTATATGGATTTTATTTCTCTGACGAATTAAAATGCGTGAAGAATATAAATACATTGTTTGATCACAAATCCGATCAAAAACTGCTTGTAAAGCGACGTCGACGATTGTGTTATGACACACTTTTCCACCACATACCACCATGAGGTTTAGCCCATATTTAAAAGACGCCGTTATACACAAACTATGCCGTTTAATGTTGTTTTGTGTATGTGTCACTATTTATTATGCTTATGCAAACCATACACAGCGTATTACGTACATACTCGACTATTTTCACAACGATGACCTGCATGATAAACTATTAATGATATTCGTTGTAAGCGTTTTTATACTAGCGAGTTTGTGCTGACATTCTATATGTTTCCGTTAACATCTTGTATCAGAAAATAACCGGTCTGGTGTTTTCTTTTTTTCTTATTTTTTTTTTAAATATTTATGTTATTGCAAATACATTTCTTCTTATTGCTATATAATGCTGAATTGACATGTTCGCTAACATAAAAAAAAAACGTTATGTTAATAATGCACCTATGCGCTCAAATAAAAAGCGTTAAACAGCAAATGATTTTCCGTTCTCTTCTCAAGGCAATTGCCTTATTTTGCTGCATGTTTGTGCGTTCGATATGGAAACATCGCAAGTGTTACATATGCTATATAACAGAGTAAACGCGAAACCCACCAAACATCTTAAGTGTTACGTATGTTATCAAACAGAGTCAAAGTGAAACCCACCAGACGTCGCAAGTGTTACATATGTTATCAAACAGAGTCAAAGTGAAACCCACCAGACTCGCAAGTATTACCTATATTATCAAACAGAGTCAAAGTGAAACCCACCAGACGTCAAACATGTTACATTTATTATCAAACAGAGTGAAAGTGAAACCCAGCAGACGTCGCAAGTGTTACATTTGTTATCAAACAGAGTAAAAGTGAAACCCACCGGACGTCGCAAGTCTTACTTCTGTAATCAAACAGAGTCCTAGTGAAACACACCAGACATCGCAAGAGTTGCAGATGCTATACACCAGTTAAATTGTTTATGCTAACACAATAACTTGAGCAGCGTATAATTATTCTATATTTTCTAAACCTTGCTTTTAAACAAACTTCGTTGATTCATATATTTTGAACAAAATTATATGTGAATTATCTGTACACGCACATATAATTTTAGAAAACCACAGGTCTGTGCGTTTATACTTGTAGTAGACCTGTTGTTTGTTTTTCGAATTTTACGATATTTTTCCAAGGGGAGATATAGCAGCTTTCGAGCGAATACCATGATTTAGATCAGTGAAAGAAATATTATAATTGATTTGTGTGTATGCTCAGCTAACACATATGACACGTACAAACCGTTTTGTGACACTTAGAGCTGTTAATAAATGAAGTGTGTATTTATTGACTTATTTTAATGCAGATTCCTTATTTAGATTGCTTGAAACAATACATTATAACAATGCTTTAGAACGAAAATGTCTTTAGACCGTTACACAAGAAGTACATTTTAGGTCAAATACATTCATTTACTACAGAGTGGTCAGTATAATAATGTTTAAACAATACGTATAAACACTTTGAATTTCCAAAACGATGTGAAGCCCCTTTCTATTTAGTATAATTTATTGCTGGCTAAATAAGCATCACTTTGTACAAGAAAATACATTTGCAGTTAAAACAGATGTTGATTCTAAGTAATACATCATTAACACAAATATAAATACTTCTGATCATGCTTACGATCGAGCTCGCACAGTGCTGATATACTTACATTGCGTTGTACTTGCGCCTTTGAACGATTCACTCATTAGCAATTGTTTTTTTATTTCGTAAATATACATTGTCAAATAAATACACGAGGAATATTACTTGTGTCCGATTTGAATGTGTTTATGTGCAATATCAATTGGTAATATATAATGCAGATCCGTAGTTGAAAAGAGTAGTGTTTTGTTTAACTGGAACTTGACATATGTTTGACGACGTTTTCGCTGAATTGTTTACGTATACGACACTTGATCAGGCAGATGCATACGTATTATACTTCATGCATACGTTTTCCTTCGTCTATTTTGAAAACAATGCGCATTATTTTGGTTTAGCGTATACTATATATATTAACAGCGGTAAACACATGAATTAATCGCTATTGAATCCAGGTATCCTTATACAGTGACAAATACATAATAACAATTATTATATGTTATATCAAATTGGAAATATGTTCTAAGTGGAATTATAATTACTATATCTATGTTCAAGCATAATATAAATTAAGGTTTGCGTAAATAATATTCAGTTACATTATATTACAAACTAATATATAATATTATATTAATAGCGAGTAATAGGTCCCTTTTAATGCACCTGTTATCGCGTAGACGGATGTTTCTGTATATAATGTATATAATTTCTATCTCACTCATAATAACTCAATTTGAGTTTGATTTAACAGTGAGTTATACAACGATATATCATAACGTTGCATATGTTAATGTGCATACATAATGTTACCGCAGAAAGAATTTCTCGGAAACTATGCATGGCGATTCTCAAATTGACAGTGTTAAACCAAGTCGTACCGAATAACATCAAACCCCATAGGTTTACAAAAAGATTTGTATATGCATTGCCATCTGGAAAAGACACGACATCTAACCACGGAAATGTTATTACATATAACAACGCCATATATTTATTTAGAAAATGACGTCTGGGAATGGGTTGATCTTGAATTTGCTTTCTGGTTTCTTTGAAGGCATATTCCTAAGACCTAGTTTCAGTAGTACAGTTTTGTGAGCATTGAACTCGGAGTACAATAGTGGATTAAAATGCTCTGTTAGGTGTTTGTTAGTACATCTTCAAAGTCATCTTAATTTGAAGTTGTACTAGTGCCTGTAGTATTACATTTTCCTGCTACTAATATTGATTCCTTAAGAATTGTGTGCTCAGTTGGAGGAGTTTTTATGCGTTGGAACTAAATTACAATTGGGTTCATTAATCTAAGTTGATTTACAGTGACGAATCAGTAACATCATGTATTGTTTAATGTACATACATACATATATACATAACCACACAATGGATGTGAAGTTTTACATTAGTGTACCACCGCTGATAAACATTCAGTTTGTGTTTACGATGAAATTCCTTTCGTGATAGACATCTTTAATAACGATCCCAATTTCTTATGCCGAGTACGCAGCTTAAAAGACTGTTCCAAGCTGTTGGCTAGGGGGCAGGACATTTCAAAAAATGTTTCAGTACTGACGAAAAGGTTTGGTAACCAGAATTTCTCTTTTGATGTTGCACCTAAAACTATATCACGGTTTCAAATAAGATTTACCCGTATTAACATAGTAACATATGAGGCTGTTATCATTGAATCCACGTAACCTTATATACTGACGTATACACAAGATTTCCTCCTGTATGCTCTTTCGAGCTTAAACGATGTTAAGGATGGGTTGATAAATACTCTATCGCTGTTAAATAATAAACATGCATAGAGTTGTGCATGATGCATCTTCAGAGAAACAATAGCGCGATACACCGAGACTTATAACGTCAGATAATATCTACCCGTGAACAAATATCGTATTGGAACTGCAGTCTGATAAGCTTTATGATACATATGCGATCATTGTTTTATTTATATGAACATAACATTCATCTTAAAACATGCATTTGTTCCGTCCCTTTTGGTTCTATATTATAATTGTCTATTTAATGTTAAGTAATGAAACTTAACATTTTTCGGGAATTCCAAATGTTGTACCAGTAGAGAATATATTTGTAATATTTGATTTTGTTTTAAATTTGGTATATACGTATGCCTTATATTTGTTGATAATTATGACTATTGGTTACACTGTCGACAAATAAATTGGCTGCGTATACGTCTTAATGAGACAGCTTGAGCAGTAGGATGCCAATTCGAGGTTATCAATCATTGAGTACTTTCTTAGGTTTTTGTCAATCTAGTCAAACTTATCTGATGTTTTTTTTGTATATGTGTTTGTCAAGTGCTTTAAAACTGATAATTAACACATGTTTGTAATAGTGTTCATGCAAAGTTTGTGTTATTAAACAACATCTTACACTCGCAAATTTGAGTTACCAAATTGGAATCGAAGATTCTAAAGATTTCCGGCAAATGCAGTGTTATTCATTATATTGCGTTACTGGACAATTTAAATTTATCTTCGATATGATATTGTATGTAGCTTTGAAGTCAAACTATGATATTCCATATGCATTATGTATTGTTGGTTTTTGGTAGACTATGTTAGGCTTCAAAACATTCATATTACTTAGTTTCCCAAACACAAACAAAACCTCGTTAGGTCACATACTGGTTTCATTTCTTCTAATCGTTACTGTTCATTGTTTTTACACAACGTTTATACAGCGGCAAAGTAAACAATACATTTTCTGATAAACTTTTTTTACCAACATTTAGTAATGGCTTTTCTAATGTTCAATTTGTTTTTGCCTGATTTCTTAATCCATGCTACAGGCCACACAAGAACGAGATAAAAAAATGAAAGTTATCTGATTGCTTTGAAAAAAGCCAGTAACCTAACATAAGTAAAAGGTGGTGATTCAAAACATGAATTACGGATGTTATTTATCGTTATCATTAAATAAATAATTTGGCAAATGAAATAATAAAACTGGAATTGTTAACTGTGTCGGAAAAATCCATTTTTTTGTCTCAACAATACAATTTAAGTCACGAACATCTGTCAAGCTGTAGTGTTGTATATAGGTAGACCATCGGCATTACACGGTGATATATTAGTGGTGTTTTAATTGAAAACCCCATTTTCAAGACAGAACAGTATTTCGTAACGTACATAACAATTTTAGATCGAGGAGCATAAGCACATAAAGGTATGATATAATATTTCTTAACGCTGCCAGTCAACTTTGATGATGAAGAAAAAAAACATTTGAAACAAAAAGCCATCTACCAAAATGAACGGTCGGATTCACATATGGATATTAAGTTACTTGCCATACTGTCGTTGTAGACATAAATGAAACAAAGAGTATTTTATTTATTACGCTAACATACTTACATGACCATTTGAGACATATTAAGGAAAGCTGAAGCTGTTATTTGTTTTCGCTGCGTATAAGTGTGTTTCATAAAATCAGTGTCCTGTTGCTCTTAATGATTTTAAACAAATCAGCCTTATATACAATGCAATCAATCATAAATGTATTTGATATTTAATAGCCTATACCACCGGTTCAGTCTTATCCTAGTCAACAACAACGGAGACGTGCACACATTGAGTAAAAATGTAAATCTTATAATACTTTACGCATCATTTTAAATTCGACATTTCTTTACACATGTTTGTTGTTAAATAAAGTTTTAAAATATAGATTCATATAGTTAAAATATATATGGTCTATCCTGATTGTTTAAATAGAGTTGTTATCAGAATTGCGAGTGTTTTAAAATATTATTTAATTATAATATGACAAGACTGTCAAAGCTGTAACAGTGATATATATAATATTTTAACAAAGAACAATTCGAATAATTTGCCTGTTCTGAGGATCAAACCCGGGACCTAACGCTTATTTGCTACCAGCCATGCAAGCTTAAATAAATATATAACGGCTTTTACATTCGATGTCAGCAACACACTTGTTTGCTAAATAATCGATACAAAGGGTTAAACACGCTCTATATTTTTTGGCAATTTATATTAATGATCTATAATAAACGAACGTATTATCTTACTAAGGATTATCAGTTTTCTTAAATATGATTCATATTTTATTATTTGAATTATGGCATTTTCGTTTTATTGTCAGTTCACCAAGTGCGAACAGGTTACTTAAATTCCTATTTAGATGACATGTGTATTGGAGAATCTTGAAAATTGTATTAATTATAGTTGCAAAATATCGGTTTGGTATTATCGTATTGGTATTGAATTTGAAATCAGATGATATGCATTACACTTGTATTGTGCATGTACCATTATGTGCTTAGTTTACGGTTAGGCCCACATTAAATCAGTTTAAACGCCCATTAATTTATATCAGATAACGCTCTTATATTTAGTGGTGTATTGCCGGTATTATCTCGTGTGGCCGAGTCTATTTGTCATTATTATTTAATCAAAGACAAGAAACACGCATATAACAATGCATATTGTTATCGTTTAAAAAGGTCGATGTAAAGCATGGGTTCATAAGCAAAAGTAAGTTTGAAAAAATACTTAACTTTCACGTTCAAACATAAACTTTGTCGGCCCATATTTTAGTAATTTAAATACTCTTGTGACCCATTATTAAAAATTAAATGTTGTGTTCGCATAGAACATAAATTGAAGTCAGCAATCGTTCTTGCGATTTGTATCCGCGGGAGATTACATATTTGATCATATGTAGTTAACGTTTGTACAATTTATGCGTTTGTCTTAAAGCTGGTGTCACGTTATATTTCGTAGACTTGGGAACAATTTAGAAGTATTCTTGTCATTGTCCAACATTATGTCATTTCATCTTTTTTTCGATTGGTAGATTGAATATATTTTTTAATGGTGATTTGTCTGACATTTAATGTTGCATTTTTATTTTATTTAATCAATGTGGAATAAATGTGCATAGTGTATGTGATCTTTATGTGAACGGTCCATGTATTTCCCGGTCTATTGAAGAAATTGTTTCAATATATGTACTACGGACATTAATATTTAAAATGCCAATACAAACAGTTGATATGTTGAATCGCTAAAACGTTATTGTGCGATTCCTTTAACATGCGTTGCAAATGATTTAAAGGACATCGAGTACGGCATATTCACCGTTATAAATGATACATGTAGTATACATTGCCTATTTCGACAATTATTAGTGTTTCTACCAAATTATTTTAAGCGTCTACGAACGATTATACGCGCTGATATAGTCGCCTTATTCATTCAAACGCAAGTAGGACATGGATGGAAATAGGGTACCTTTACACCAGCTTAAACGCACATAATGGTACAATATAAAGCCGTTGTCACGTTTGATGATTGTTCTTTTTTTGTAACCAATAACGTTTTTATTTATTGTGCTTAATTACTATCTTACTGATTATATAACAGTTACATGTGTGCATGTTTTTTTATATGTGAATATGTCGGCAAATGATAATTGAATTTCTAAATGTGAAATAAAGAAAATAATGGGGATTGGGGTATCCTAGCATCAACTTGAACAATGATTACAACCAATATTTTCGAGACGTTGAAAAATTTATATTAATGAATTGGTTTTACTTGTATTATGTTGTATTTGAAAAAGTTATAAATATATGTAACAAGGAAAAGCAACTTTTTAGAAAAACTGTCTAATCTGCTGGTGCAAATAAAGCTGACCCATTTATAATCATTTTCAAATGACACGATATATCAACCGTTTTAATTAATTGAACCTTGCATTGTTTGATATAATGGACCAGTGTTGTTTTACCCGATGTTTTTGAGTTTTTCTTATACTCGAGGATATTCCGGAATCATTCTATTGAGACTTTCACTTCTAACGATGACTTGCTGTTGAAATATATGATTTGGAATTGCGTATAAGTATTTTGATTGATATGTTAAAAAACAATTTTATAAAAAGCATGCGTATTAACGAACTCTAATTTATACCACACCGTAAGAAACAGGTTCATCAATTATGATTGAAATTTAATACATCTGTTTTGAAAACCTTCACGTCACAACGCGTTTCTATGTGCAGTTGTGTTTCAATGAATACACAATTCAGTGAAGGAATGCACTAATTTCATTTGACACACTATCTCCATTTATTCAAAAATATTTTGATTCGAGACAAAACAATATATAACCTTTTTAAACGCTGATTCTGATACATTGCATATATGTTCGACAGTGTACCACGTATGATTGATACATGATTGAATACCGAACAATAACAACTTAAAGTAAATTACTAGAGCAAAAATGTTAATTTAAATTGATTATCGAATAATAGCTACACGTTTTTTTTTTAAGTGTGTTGTAAAACAATCAAAATCATCCCTGAAACCTATCCAGAACTATCTTAAGAATATGAGTTTTTTAATCAGACTAATTCACTCAAGAATTCGTTAAATATTAGTATAAACCTATTTATTTAGCTCGATTGCATAGAAAGCCTAGGGCTTATTTGAAACGCTCTCGAGTCCGTTTCCTGTGACTAGAACCAGTGCCTGGTTTCTATGGGAGAGATCTTAAGAACTTTCCCTCATTGAGGATCGAACTTAACACCTCCTAGTCGCTAGGCGGACACCATATCCATTACGCCACGGCGACTATTTATAGTTGATTAAAGTTAATGAGCGACATAGTAAATAGAACAGTGCATGTTCTAGTTTTTTTATTGGTGATCGCAAAGCACTTGATCTCGTGTTGAATGTTTGAACTCAGTGTGTTTTGCGAAACCCGCTTACTTCTCATTCGATGACATCCGAGTCAAATCCGGAAATTAAACAGCCATATTGCTTTGTTTCGCTGCAATTGCGACACACTACTTAAATCGAACACCATTCCTAACACCGATGTTAACGGTGTGCAGATTTACACAAATCCACATTAAACCTGCAGAAAATACGCAATCAATCAAAACTTTACCTAAGTGTTTGAGGTATAAATTGTGTCTTGCTGTTTTGTATGTGTGTTATAAACAGATGTTAGTCTAAGAAAACTTTAAAACACTGAATATGTTTCCAATAAAATAGCTGTACACTGGTATTGTCTTAGATTTGTATAGTATAAGAAAACGAATCAGTTACAGATTCTGTTAAATTGGGCTGTATGTCAAGTCCGGTTCAATTATGAGCAAAATGTTCCTGCCTAAGTGTCACACATAAGATCCATTAAGAGATTCAGTTCACTTTAAACAAGATCATTATAAATATGTGAATTATATGATTTTATTGTAGTGCAAAATGGTATAAGCATGTATGTGCATGTAATACAACCTATTGACAATAATGTAATTATCCGGTTCTGTAACACAGTACCAGAAGGATATATATGTTTTTAAACACAACACAGCTAACAAGGTATTGAATACAATCTAACATAACATATTTTCTCATACACTATAGCTTTTACTATTGAAGAAGAATTCGTAGATGAAATAGTAAAACTAGACGGAAACAAAACAAACCTATTAATTACATATTGCAGGGCCATGTTTCAGTTCGCTGTATTGATACAAAAAAAGTGTTTCTTATGGAGGGAAACTCAAATGTGTATTCTAATTTTTAATTAATCAGTCCAAGAAGAACCTGTGGGAAGTAGAAGATATTTGTTAAGTTGGTCTATGTATGGTCAAAAGGTATTAACTATTGATTCAAGCAAAATGTCTAGGCTTAGACAGATATGGAGTCTAAACAATCAACAATTAACATAGTAAGGAGGGTAATATTCGAGCAAATAATCAAAATCTTAATTAGTTTAATCGGAAACAAATTAATTTAGTGTTAGAAAGCAAACCGTATCGATACTTACGAGTTTGATTTGTTAATTTGTTAACAACGTAAATTTGGATTTAACTGCATATTAGTATCCTAATTATAATGCCAACTGCACTATTATTTCAAAAATGCTATCCCTATTTAAAACAGGAAGGACGAACACAGAGGTCTCTGTACTGGTGGCCTTAATTATTTTCAATCATAAATTATTGATTGCATGTGTTGTAATATTGTTTAGTTTCATGGTTAAGAAAGGTAATGCACTGCGGGAGAAGATCTTTCGTATGAAGAATGCTCAAATAATTTTCTACTATCTCATTTATTAGTTTTCTGAAATGGACAGAACGAATTATGACCAAAGGGCTTATGATTATGTTGATGAAATATGTGATAGATAAATCAAATGAATAACAGTTTCTTTCGCAAAAACATTAATTTCATCAGATAAAGGTTGAGAAATATGGCGAACTACGTCAATCGTCACATGTATCAAATATCTGTTTAATAATGCCTCACGTGTTAATACTTTAAGACGAAGTAGACAATTCTTCTGTTATATGATTTTTGACGAAATATGATTATTCATGTTTGCATAATTCTCATAATATGCAAAACACAGAAATACTAGTGTTAGTGTAATGTTTATCAATAAAAGTAGTGGATGCCTAATGGGTACTTTTTCAGAAATAAAAACATGTCATTATTTCTATATTGTTAATTGTATATCATAACGTATTTTAAAAACTTTTTAACAACTTTTTACCACCCAGTGAATTTGTGTACACTTGTTTGGATACACCTACCCCTTGACTTGGGCGTTTTCTATTATATAAACCTATATCCAAAATGCTTAGTTTAGTAAATGTGATATACATATATTTGGACAATAAGCTTAATAAACATACCCAAGTGGATTGTGCTAGTAGACACAGCATCAAAAAGTGTCTTTGAAAGTAAATTATGCTTTTGATCCCCAATAACTTTAATTACGTGTTTTGTCACTTGTGTCGGGGTGAAATCCATTTATAGTACATATTTATTTAGCACAATATGTTTAATACATAATAAATGAAGTTTTACCATTTCTATCTAAAAAAATTACACTTTGCGTAATCATATCTTCATAATCACGCTAAGGATTTGATTGTAATTTTGACACTGAATCACATCTTTTTCGTGGTTTAAGTATTATTTCCGGACATTGATACCCATCATATAAGTACTAAAAGGTAACAAATCTCGACTGATGTTCATGTCAATAAGTTAAGACAATTAATTTTAAATACATCTTAAATTATTGATATAAATGTATAGTGAAGTTCATACAGTTTAAAAGGCATAAGCTTATTTTAACATAAAATACTTATACAATCGATATTGGTAACCATAGAAACGTAATAAAATACTCGAATACATTAATAACAAGTTGTGTAGTGTTTTCATTTAAAAATACCTTAATCGTATATCATAAATATAAACAAACACCCCTATTTTGTTGCATACCTGTTGAAGATCAAACTATAATGAACTTAAAAATGTAATATTGGTACAAACCGTTCATCAATTTAGGTACATCGTGATTAGAGATTACACATAAAATTGAAATCAACACACAACATTAAACACATTTCAAGCAACAGTCTTAAAACTGTAACACGTTGTTTTAAAATCTTTTCACCATAAGCAGTGACTGGGACAATCAAACAGCAGGTCTAAACGAAACCATGGCCCTATTTGTCCCTAATAGATGTTATCGAAATAAGTACCAACGCTTGTTTTTATAACAAAATTAATTATAATTTATTCAACAAAATAATGTAAACATTTACAAAAGATTACACATACACATACGTATTTGCCTGTAAAAAAACTCTAAAAACAGCTTAGTGATAAAAACCATTTTATACAACATAAATGATGTTCATTTAACTTCGGAGTCATTTATCCTGAAAAGTGGGCCATATGACACTGATAACACACAACACATATTACAAAAATAACATTGCTATTACCACGGTATCCATTTAGAGATGGGAAAAATGTAAATCATAGCGAAGCCTTACATTTTGGATTGAAGATTATTATATACAATACTTTGAACGCAATTATACTATGACTAAGATAGTACCTGTTGCATTTTTATATAATAAATATTTTGTAGACAATATTTATAAAATATTTATCACATGTCATACCATGTTTCCTATATAATATAATCATTACATATCTTTTCGATCTTACACGTTTGTAATATACCTTTTAAACGTTTGCATTGGCTTATTTTCGCTCGATTGACCAATCGCATTTTGTTATTTTGATGATATGACGTTGCAACGTCAAATGATGCCACGAACTGTAAACAACATTCGGGATCTATCATTATGTTTGCGGAAATATTTATTTAATTTGCTCATTGAATAGCATGTGATAAAAAAGATCTGACACTCGTTGTCATTTCATACCATATTTTCTTAAACTCGTCCAGGAAATTCGTTAGTAAACTCGCCAAAGGCTCGCTTACTCACAAAATTCCTGAACTCGTTTAATAAAATATGGTATGATATGACAACACGTGCCATATCCTATACATATATATGTGTGTGTCATACCAGTGTCATCGTTATACTTGTTAACACTGTTAATCTGTTTGCTACATTTGTTGGTTTGATTGCTTGCATATTTTGTTGTCAGCACAGAGATGAAAGTCTTCATGTGTAAGATCAGTGATTGAGCAGTAAGGCCAAACTATATCCTATTGCTGTATACAATAATGTTTTACAACTTTGTTTCAATAAAGTTACATTCGTCTCAACAGCTTCTTCATGATCATATCCGACGTGTGTGATAATATTAAGTAATAAAACAAATAAAACGACTGAATTATGATTTTGACTTAAGTATTACTTAATTATGATCAATTGTCTTGAAAATAAACAAAGTTCAGTCACGTTACTGCCTTCGTTAAATAAAAAAATTGTCAACGAGTATGTTGGGGCAAAATTAAAATATAAACTTACTTTACGTTCATTTGAAGCGTGGTATGTACCACCGAATTTCCATAGAAGTTTTATCTATGTGCGTTGGATGAATTTTACATTATATCTGAATTCCGTCAACATTGGTCTATAGTATCATTATGTGATGATATAAATCTTAAATATGACACATACAGAAGCAATATTCCCGATTGAAATACGAATAGGAAATATATAAATATGATACTCGGCTTCTAATAAGCTCAACGAAAGATAGATGGAGATAGAGAGAGAGAGAGAGAGAGAGAGAGAGAGAGAGAGAGAGAGAGAGAGAGAGAGAGAGAGAGAGAGAGAGAGAGAGAGAGAGAGAGAGAGAGAGAGAGAGAGAGAGAGAGAGAGAGAGAGAGAGAGAGAGAGAGAGAGAGAGAGAGAGAGAGAGAGAGAGAGAGATAAAGAGAGTATGATAAAGAGAGAAAGACCTCTCATTGATTTTGGCAGCATTACAATCTGTACATTACAAATGTAAAATAGATCCTTTAAAGACTCAAATTTATTCGTCAGAAGCGGGCTTACATTCCATAATGTCTTAACTATTTTACTGAAGAAAAACACATAAAATTAGTAAGGAAATCACATATTTAAGTAAACACTTAAGATAATATATTTTAAGGTATGTTATATATACCGACCTAACATGCCCACGATATATTTCGGTGTATCACAGAAATAACCGATACTTTAACTGAATATTGTGATGTAAACCATATCTGCTGAAGATAATGCTCACGATTTCGATTTCTTGGATGTACATTGAAAACATATCCCTAATTCGACAGGAATGTTTATGTTGTCTAAAAATCATCACCTGTTTTACACCCAGCTTTATAAGGTGAAGTGCAGCAAATTAAATCTCATTGACGTTTTATGTGATTGTTTCCGTGTTATCTATCAATTTATAAAGTCAGCATCTAAAAGCAGCAATGTTCACACGATTGATTTGAACGGTTGCCGTTTGATCTGCAATACAATTAACTTGAATCGGTAAAATGAAACCATTATCATTCTATTGTATCAAATAGCAACTATTCACGGAAGCTACCGGTAATTGTCGCTTCATGTACATTTACGAATATGATAAGTTTATATCAATATTCTTCGTACACTGAAATTAGTTTTTTGCGCGGATAACCTAGTTTCAACCTAGGCCTTTATTCGATTGGGACAAATGTTCTGACCAAGTTTCATGCAGATTTTCCAATAAATGTGACAATGTTTTTATTTCGTAAACAACGTTTCTTTATAGCTGTATAAGGAAAACTGCCCCCCCCCCCACACACACACACACGGGGGCCATGTTTTTCAAGAAACTGGATTTTTTTTAATTCAGCCTAGATATCATAAGAATAAATTACCCAACCAAGTTGTGTCAATATTGGACTCCAAATGTGACTTCTAGAGGGTTAACAAGATTTTTCATTAGCTATATAAGGAAAACTTACCGCTGGCGGATATGGTTTTAAATGGAACAGAACCAATTTTGAAGTTAACCCAGATATGATTCTGACTAACTTTCATAAAATTTTGACTCAAAATGTGACTTCTAGACTGTTAACAAGGTTTAACTAATGCCATATTGTACTCGTACTTTGGTGTAATTAGATAAAACGCTATTGAGCACTATTTATATGCAAGCACTTGCATGACTTCTCCGCTGTATTAAAACGTTCCTTTCATTTGAAAATATGATCGCCATGGGGTGGGAAATTGTGTTTGCTTGATGAAAGTAAAACATTTTATCACATTTTACCCCCTCTTAAAGAAATTGAAATATTAAAATAATTGTGCTGTAATGAAAGGGTTAGTCATGAGTTTGGTTTATGAAAACAACATGACCGCCGGCTGCTGGAGAAGTTTTCCTTATACAAATTTAGTTCAATCGTGGGATCAAAATAACCTCAGAATATTTTAGTCTCTTTTGATCTCAGTTAAGCACCGTGGGGTATTTTGCTTTGTTGTTATCGAATGTATAAGAAAGCTTAAGCGTGTTGTTATATGGTTAATGCAATCGAGAAATCAAGTAAAAATGTATATATGTATTTGTATGTAAGGCATTGATTCTTGTTTGCTTAAACTCAGGACATGTGTTTTAAATGTTGTATGCACATGCTTATTCATGCTTCTAAATGTATGCGATACATACAGTATGTAAGTTTTTGCAATTCAGACACAAATTGTTAAATTAGATAATGCAAGTTTTCATGTAAATCAGGAAACATCGACTGACAGTTTGATAACAAAAAATGCTTGATGTTAAACAACAGATAAGGCGAGACTTCTTATTAACTTTGTGAGACAACGTGTTTGTTATATTTTGGACCCTAAAACATCGTGTATATTAGCAAATGAAATAAATTCAACATGTTGAAAAGTCAAAGTCCAATTATTAAATAAAATAATAATAAATATATATGTAAGATCTCAAGACCAATATGCTTTACTTGTGAAAATGCGTAAGCAGCACCATGCTGAATTTCCTCACCTGTTGCGGATATATTTCAACAAAAAGTGAAGGTTAAACGTAAAAGCTGCCATAACACCACGTTTGTTTCTATAAAAATACTGATGGTGGTTTTAGTAAGGATGTATCTTAGAAAGGAAAATCTACAATCAAGCTGGTTTACTAAAATTTACTTTGTTTTTTTTAACAGCTTGCTTGGTATGCATACACCATATGTATATGTGTATGTCTACATTTTAAGAAATGAAAACATACGCAAGTACGTGTATATGCATCTGTCATTGAACTAATACATTTACTTTTCGGTGCATGCTTATTTTGTATTTTATTTTTACTGATTGCAGAATTAACGTTATATAATAAACGCCCGATCCTTGTGTTTAAGTCATAAGATACCTCAACAATGATTGTATTGCACTTAAAACCCAAAGCAACAGTAACGGAATTTCACCCCATCTCTCTCTACAAACAACGTTTATTTCATAAAACCCATCCCCGCTTACAGAAAGTCGCATATGATCCTAACTGAATGTAATTATTTTGGATCTAGCAGAAATGGTGATCGTTGCTCACATTAACACTTGTCACAACTGCTGCTGTATTAACATAAACTGGTTATCGCGACGTACGTTAACAGTGTGCACATTCGACGGGGTTTTCAGGGGTTCACACACGGACTGGACAGAATGTAAAAAAACGAAAATAATTTTCTTACGTAAATATCCCAAATTAATGAAATTTGTTTGCAAAAATCTTAAATGCACAATAGACAGTTCTTCTTGAGTGAAGAATAAACGTATAAGTAAATGCAGTACACATTTGTGAACAAAAACATATTATTATTAAATAAAGTAAGTATGATATATTTCACATTGCCTTAAGCAGCATAAAAATCTGTCTTTTATGCGCTAGCTTACATTCTAAATGAAACATGTTTAAAAAAGTTATTCGAAAATAATCACTACTTACCGGTTCCCCAAACGTCACGTGATCCTGCACTCTGATTAAGGATTATTACATGGAAATGCAGCTCACCGCTAACTATATTCACCGTGCATCGATTAAACTTTAGTGTGTCAATGTTAACGTTAAGGACGGGATTTACAAAATATAATTTTGCCTTCCTTTTCAGGATAAGAATATCACGTGTGTAACTGTTTAGTAAGTTCAGCGACACTGTACTACACTATTATTAAAACACTATTCTAACTTGACTGGTTTGTTTGGCCTGGTTGACTTGTCCATATAACTAATTGCGTCCATTAGTTTATGTTGTTTTAGAAGCTTTATATATTTTAATTTGTTATCATTGTAAAATCGCAATACTAACATGCTTCATCAGAAAACAAAGGTACATATCATGTGTTGTGTACTATGAAGGGTTAGTTTACATCTCAAAATGTTCACGAGAATACTTATTTCATAAAATAGCAAACATCTGTGAACTGTGTTTTTAATTTTACAACTGGTAACCTGCAACACAAAAATGATTTAAAGGACATTCATATTTCATATTTCATAGTTTTTTTTTTAAAGACGTACATCCTTCAATAATAACTGCAATACAAATAATTAACAGCGACACTTTTCACAATAGTTGTTTATTTTTTCGCCCGGTATATTCGCGGTTAATATATTAAATGCACTACTATTAAAATAAACATTAATCAACACATATCTGACAAACCAAACAAAGTAACAATCAATGCCGTATCTAAAAAATTAAATATATGGAATTTAAGACATCACATACAATAAGTATCACAGTTATTCTTAAGAACTATCTGATATTTTCCTAAACACAATCAATTAAACAAAAATATGCAATTTGTTTAAAGTACAAGTTTTACGATATTGAATTACCAAAACCGAAATCGATTGATACTGGCAGCAGGATATGTTTTCTGTCAGAGTTCATGCAGGTTTCTTTTTAGACAAAACCAAGAGGGCGCTGATGAACTACCGCGATTTAACCGGATTTGAGTATTCTGCATATATCGGATGACGTAAAACAAAAACGATGGCGTCATAGTTCATGCATACGATGTGGTTTCGATTCGTTAAATCAGCTTTCGGTAATGACCATATAGCGGCACACAATAAATTAACCGTTACTCATTCAACTACCTTCCTATTTAAATGTTTGAACCATAAATCTTATAAAAACAGTAAGCTATTAAAACAAACAATACTGGTGTAAACGAATCAATAGTTAGTCAATGAAAGATAACGAACGGTTAACATGATATTTTAACTTCATTTTGGTCTTGGCATTTGCCGAGGTATATATGATCTGGCACGAGTTGTCATATTATAACATATTCTATTAAACGAGTTCAGGAATTGTGTCTGAAATTCTTAACGAGCAAACTTGATAATTTCCTGGACGAGTTTAATACAATATGGTATAAAATGACAACGTGTGTCAGATCTTTTTATCATATGCTGATAAATGAGCAAATTAATTAAATATTTACGCAAACACAATGATAAATCCCGAATGTTGTTTACATTTCGTGACGTCATTTGACGTTGCAGCGTCATTTCAGCAAAATAACAAAATGCGATTGCTCAATCGAACGAAAACTTAGCCAATGAAAACGCTTAACAAATATATTACACATGTGTAAGATAAACATATTCGTAATGGTTATATTACATTGGAAACAGGGTATGGCATATGATAAAGACAACTTTATTATACATAGTTCGTGTTTAATGGCATTCCATATCATGACGAAACAAACATTGTTAAATTAATATCATTCTATAACTATTAAAATAAAAATGACATTAATATAGTTGCAGACAGCTTTCTGACTTCTCTGACAGTGGACACTAAGTTCATAGAAATCTCATAAACATCTCGCTTAAACATAATTTCTATTATCACTCGTACATTCACCCCTTTGTTCAATAATTGTATTCGCGTGTGTTAGTAGTTGAAGAAGAAGTTGTGAGCAATTATGTAAGCGACATCATAAACTTCAGAAACGACCAACATTTAAAAATAAACAGTACCATATACGCGAAGTGATTTATTCCGTGATGAATTGTGCTTTATATGTGTACGACCAAGTATTACTAGAAGTAAATGACCATTACATGTTTAGAATGAGCACCACGTTTGTTTTATACACATTTCTATCTCGTAAAGAATGTTTTATTACGCATACACATAGATTTGAGTGGCGTTATCAGCCTATTTAAAACAATAGTTGAACGACATTCCACGTTATTTGATTTGATGTTGTGATTCGAATCACATTTTGATAAAGATGTTGAAAGCTGTATACTGATATTATAATCACACATCCCAATGGATTGATGCTGATATTCAAATAAAATTGGTTTTAAAATATATTTTCATAATAGAGTAATGGGTTTTGAATATTTGTTTAGAGATATAAAAATAATGACCACTGTTTCATAGATACTGAACAGTTTAAAATAAATAGTAATTAATTAAATAAAGCGTATACTTATGTATACTGATGTTTCTATGTATACGTCATTTTAGTTATGTAGGACAGTATTTTTACACAAGCGTATGACGCATAGGTACAACGTGTAGAGCCTTAAATTAAAATATGTTCAGACAATATTTTATTACATCCCAGTTACGTCTATGTGGAATTAATGAAACGTCGTAATGGTATTTTCTCCAATTAAATAATTATGCACAAATTCGCGGCGATCTGCTTAACACAATATCCGTGTTATAGTCCACAGCCTTGATAAATTATATTTGGATTTAACACGCGTGACTACATAACCAATGTTAAATAGAGAATAATAGGTTACTGTTGATTATAGATCCGGTTTATCATGCGAGGCTTAGAAAACAAAAAGCAGGAGCCTTGGCTCCCAATAATAATTATATGTATAACATATTGATCTCTATTTATTACTATACATTAGTGGAAATATAAGAAACACATAGGATGCATTAACATGATTATGCTATGTGCTTTATTTCCAAGTTGGGTTCACTAGGCTAACAAGTAAACGCTCATATACTCTTGTGAAATATATACAGATATAGTCCAAGACTTATTACCATCATAGAATTATTTCAATATTCCGTTAGATCAAGGCCGATATGGTTACTATCCACGATATGGTCACAGCATGCCCGATATATGGTGTGTGATTTTTGACGATGCAGCGAAGAAGCTCGTCTACGTTATCATACCATGAAAAAATTCTTCACAATGACGACCTATGTAAAAGACCGAGCCAGTCCGATTGAGAGATTATCATTGATAAGATAAAGGAAGCTCAGCTATGAATATGATAGCATATTCTGGGTAAATGATTCAATAATAGTTTGAAAACGTTAATTTAAAATCAGGTATATTCAATCCATTATATGTTTATAGATCAATGAAACAACTATGCATTTTCTGTATTGTATTTGACATTTGTCGTGATTCTGTAAATATATTGCGAATAAAAACGTGTATAATTAACGTTTAACGCAATCATGAGTGTAAAGAACACTAATTATTTCGAACCTGACATTTGTAAGCGTTAAAGCGAGTATGGTATATAAACAGCATAATAACCGTGCGATATATATATGATACTCGGTCTTATGCGTGCTCTCTCATTTTGCATATTTAATAAACTTTGTTTGATAATTCATTCGTTTGTTGGATATTGTTTTCTGTTTTAAACACATAGTAGGTCATATCGCGGATATTAAGTTAACCTTACCATGTTTTCATGGGCGAACTCACGTATTCAAGTCGTATTCGACTATGTGCTCATACCTACTTTCGGGAATCATCATTGCCGTACTTAACGAACAAACATGTCTAAGCTTATTGAATTAGAAAAAAAACAGTAATCAAAAGAAAACAATTATATGTCCATGCACATGGGCATGTAAAATCACGTCCGTACACATAACATCATTAACTTAGCAAAGGTAACAACGAAATATAAAGTTTGGTATGATATACATGTCAAATTAAAAAGCATGGTGTAATTAAAGAGCACGTCAAGTTTTGAATATGTCTGCTACATAACGTAATGTTATAACCCACAGACATTTTACTGTAACATAACGTTTTTTGAAGATAAGTGGTACATAAAATACACGTCAAAAATCTTTTTAAAGATATTTCTTGTTATATTTGATCGAGAATGTAACCCGCCTCCCAGTTATGCTGAATGGGTCAAGTTGCCCACGGGTACTACTTCCCCGTACCCCCCAAAACAATTCGTACCCAATTTGTTTTTCGTACCTAAATTCTTTTTCGCACCACATTTTTTTTTCGTACTCATTTGTTTTCGTAACCAAATTTTTGTTTCGTACCCAATTTGATTTTTAGCATAATTTTTGTACCCAAAATTTCGGTAACCATTTTTTATCGTAGCCAAAATTTTCGTACCCACATACACAAATATGGTGATAAACTTAAATTGATGCTTTTATATCCATCCTCTTCAAAAACATCGTCACACCAGTACTGTCAGTACTTTGATTTTATAAGGTCAGAACTGTACATCATTCAATACGTTTATATATATATATATATATATATATATATATATATATATATATATATATATATATATATATATATATATATATATATAAGTAGATTTCAGTTCACAACAAATAGCGTCACCATGGAAATTTCTATTAATGATTAACCCGATGAACACAAGTCAAATCACAATATGACTACAAACCAGTAAATTATACATGCTTTTTATCTGTTTTAATTATGTTACTTTATCATTATACTTTAAATGTACAAGTGTCAAACACTCGGAAAATAACATACACTGTGCCCATTTAATCCACCTTGAAACACTTTGCGTAATCTTATCTCCATTATCACGCAAAGGATTTCATTGTAATGTTGACACTAAATCACATCTATTGTGATTTTTCAAGGTTCCTAGTAAAAGCGACAGGCATACACCCATCTATTATTTGTTTATTTATATAAAATGGGAATAAACCTTACCGAAACAGTAATGTTTAGTTTAAGTTTAAACATATTTTATTGTATATACACATTCATTTACAAACAATTACATATAATAGACAGTTTGAGGTACATGCATACAAATGGATTGGGCCTAGAGTTAAACCAACATCATCGAAGGGCCCTCTCCATTATGACAATGCTTTATAAAGGTTAACAAGATGGGTATGCGAAGATACAGGTCATTTTGTAGTCCAATGTTGTATGTGCATATTTAATACAGCAAAGTTCTGGAAGGAAGAAGCAAAATAAATCAGCCTGTTAAAATAACACAATTGTTAATACAGAGTAAGTGGCTAATAGAACGTTTGTGTATACTTAATATTGGACGATGAGACAAATAGAAAAAAAAAGAAAAAAAAAATAACATCATAATTATGAACAGTAATGTTTCTGCAATATACTGCCTTCATTTTACAACAGAAAAAAAGTTAGTCATCGGTATCACATTCTTGTTTTGTATTTGAAAACCACCTGGTCATTTACGCACTTTCAATTTCCAACTGAATGTCACTAACACTTTTTTTCAAACGACTTAATTCAAAGACATTCTTTTTACGTTAATAAATCTTGAGGAGATGAACACATGAAGTACGAACATCAAAAAACATTATTTCGTGTTTTTAGTTCTTAAATTAAAACGCTATCATTGATTTCGTGGTTTAAGTATTATTTCCGGACATTGACGGCCATATCCAATCGTTGCCGAACGCTTTCCAAATACGGCGTTATCGCCCGAATATTACCGATCTCATTAGGTCCCCACTGCTTTAGAGTGAAAACGAGGACTGTATGATACCCACCATTAAAGTACTTAAAGGTTACAAATCTCGACTGATGTTCATGTCAATAAGACAATTAATTTTAATTACATATTAATTATTGATATAAATGAATAGTGAATTCCATACAGTTAAAAATGCATAAGCTCATTTTAACATATTCGTATTATATAATCGATATTAATAACCATATAAACGTAATAAAATACTCGAATAAATGTAGAACACATGTAGTGTAGTGTTTTCATTAAATACCTTAATTGTATATCATAAAGATAAACACCCCTATTTTGTTGCATACCTGTTGAAGATCAAACTATAATGTACATACTTTGTATAAACCGTTGATTAATTTAGGTACATCGGGATTAGAGATTACACATACTATTGAAATCATCACAAAACATTAAACATTTCAAGCAACAGTCTTTAAACTGTAACACGTTGTTTTAAAGATTCATCTTTTCACCATAATCAGTGACTGTGACAATCAAACAGCAGGTCTAAACGTAACCATGGCCCCTATTGTCCCTAAACAAATGTTATCGGAATAAGAAACAACGATTGTTTCGATAAAATAATTAATTATAATTTAATAAAAAAATAATGTAAACAGTTACAAAAGATTACACATACACATACGTATTTGTCTGTAAAAAAACTATAAAAACAGCTTAGTGATAATAATCAATTTATATAACATAATTGATGTTCAATCAAACTTAGGAGTCATTTATCCTTAACAGTTGGCCATATGACACTGATAAAACACATATTACAAAAATAACCTTGCTATTACCACGGTATCCATTTAGATATGGGTAAAAATGTAAATCATAGCGAAGCCTTACATTTTGGATTGAAGATTATAATATAAAATACTTTTGAACGCAATTATACTATGACTAAGATAGTACCTGTTGCATTTTTATATAATAAATATTTTGTAGACAATATTAATAAAATATTTATTACATGTCATACCATGTTTCCCATATAATATAATCATTACATATATTTTTATGTAACACGTGTGTAATATACCTTTTAAGCGTTTTCATTGGCTTATTTTCGTTTGATTGACCGATCGCATTTTGTTATTTTGATGAAATGACGCTGCAACGTCAAATGACGTCACAAACTGTAAACAACATTCGGGATCAATCATTATGTGTGCGGAAATATTTATTTAATTTGCTCATTTAAAAGCATGTGATAAAAACAATCTGACACTCGTTGTCATTTCATACCAAATTTTCTTAAACTCGTCCAGGAAATTCGTTAGTAAACTCGCCAAAGGCTCGCTTACTCACAAAATTTCTGAATTCGTTTAATAAAATATGGTATGATATTACAACACGTCCCAGATCCTATATATATTTATGTGTGTGTCATAACAGTGTCATCGTTATACTTGTAAATACTGTTAATCTGTTTGCTACATTTGTTGGTTTGATTACTTGCATATTTGGTTGTCAGCACAGATATTAAAGTCTTCATGTGGAGATCTGTGATTGAGCAGGAAGGCCAAACTATACCTTATTGCTGTATACAATAAGGTATTACAACTTTGTTTCAATAAAGTTACAGTCGTCTCAACAGCTTCTTCATGATCATACCCGATGTGTGTGATAATATTTAGTATGAAACAAATAACACGACTTAATTATGATCATTTGTCTTGAAAATAAACAAATTTCAGTTACTTTAGTGCCTTCGTGAACTCAAAGAATTGTCAACAAGTATGTTTGGGCAAAATAAAAATATCAACTTACTTTACTTTTATTTGAAGCGTTGTATCTACCACCGAGTTTCCATAGAATGTTTATCTGTGTGCGTTGGATGAATGTTACATTATATCTGAACACCGTCAAAATTGGTCTACAGTGTCATTATTTGATGATGTGAATCTTAAATCCGAAACATACAGAAGCATTATTCCCGATTGAAATACGAATAGAAAATATATAAATGTCCGTCCGTGATACTCGACTACTGATAAGCTCAACGAAACAGAGATAGAGATAGAGAGAGAGACAGATAAAGCGAATATGATAAAGAGAGAGAGAGAGAGACCTCTCACTAATTTTTGGTCGCATCTTCTGTCCATTACAAATGTAAAATAGATTCTTTAAAATATCAAATTGATTCGTCAGAAGCGGGCTTACATTCAATAATGTCTTTACTATTTTACCGAAGGTAAACACATAAAATAATTAAGGAAATCACATATTTAAGTAAACACATTATATAATAAATTGTATGGTATGTTATATATACCGACCTAACATACCCACGGTATATTTCGGTGTATCATAGAAATAACCGATACATAAACTGAATATTGTGAACCATATCTGCTGAATATAATGCTCACAAATCCGATCTATTGGATGTACATTAAAAACATATCTCGGGATTTACAAAAAATGATTTTGCCTTCCTTTTCAGGATAAGAATATCATGTGTGTAACTGTTTAGTAAGTTCAGCGACACTGTACTACAATATTTAAAAACACTTTTCTTACTTGACTGGTTGATTTGGTTTGTTTGATTGCATGTCCATATCACTTTTTGCATCCATAAGGTTAACTTGTTTTTGAAGAAATACATATATATGTTAATGTGTTATCATTTTAAAATCGCAATACTTACAAGCTTTATCAGAAAACACGGGTACAAAGCATGTGTTGTGTACTATGAGGGTTTAATTGACATCTCAAAATTTTCACTTGAATACTAATTGCATAAAATAGCAAACATCTGTGAACTGTGTTTTTGAGTTTACAAATAGTAACTTGTAACACGATAGTCTCGCGGAACTAGAGGATTATTCGGGTTTGTCAAGAAACCATCTGTGTATGTCACAAAAATGAATTAAACGACATTCATATTGCAATTTATTTTATTGGATAATTGCCTTGGTGATAATTTTCTCTTTTATCACGTATATCCTTCAATAATAACTGAGATAAAAACATAAAAAACAACACTGTTCACCAATGTTTTTTTTCCGCCCGGTATATTCGCGGTAATTTTATTAAATGCACTAATATTAAATTAAACATAAATAAACACAGATTTGACATACAAAACAAAGTAACTATCAATAACGTTTCTAAAAAAATAATATATGGCATTTAAGACATTACATACATTAAATATCACATATATTTTAAAACACTGTCTTCTATTATCCTTAACAAAATCAATTTAACAAAAATAATCACATATTTTTGTCCACGTTTTACGCCATTGAATTACCCAAACCGAACTCGATTTATACTGGCGGCAGAAGATGTTTTCTGTCCGAGTTGACAATGTCATGCAGGTTTGTTTTAAGACAAAACCAAGAGGGCGCGTATGAACTACCGCGATTTATCCCAATCCGTGAGTTAACCGGGTTTGAGTATCCTGGATATATCGGATGACGTTAAGCAAAAACGATGGCGTCATAGTTGATGCATACGATGTGGTTGCGATTCGTTAATTCAAGCTTTAATGCCATATCGGTAAAGACCATATAACGGAGCACATTATATTTACCGTTACTCATGCAACTTCCTTCCTATTTAAACGTTTGAATCATAAATCTAATCAAAACAGTTAGCTATAAAAAGCAAAAAAAAACTGGTGTATAAGTATCAATAGTAAGTCAAAGAAAGTAAAACAAACGGTTATCATGACATTTTCACTTTATTTTGTTCTTAGTATTAGCGTAGATATATAGGATCTGGCATGATGTGTTATATCATACCATATTTAATTAAACGAGTTCCGGAATTGTGTTATTAAGCGAGCCTTTGGCGAGCTTACTAACAAACTTCCTGGACGAGTCAAAGTTTTTATCACATGCTTTTAAATGAGCAAATTAAATAAATATTTACGCAAACATAATGACAAATCCCGAATGTTGTTTACATTCGTGACGTCAATTGACGTTACAACGTCATTTCAGCAAACAAATAATTCGATTGGTCATTGAACATGCCCTTAAAGAAGATTTGCGTCTTCTTAGTCAATGGCTAGTTGATAATAAATTATCACTGCATTTAGGTAAGACTGAGTCAATCTTATTAGGGTCTAAACACAGACTTAGGTCATATTCATCCCTTGATATTACGTGTAATGGCACTGTGATTAATCCAACTTCTTCGGTCAAATATCTTGGAGCTACCATAGATCAATCTCCGTCTTTTGGTATTATGGCACGGTCTGTTTTGCAGAAGGATAATTCCCGGTTTAAATACTTGTATCGTAAAAAAGACTTCCTTACACAACATACCAAGAAACTCATGAGTATGTCCTTGATTCAATGTCACTTTGATTATTGCTGTTCAATATGGTACCCCGGTTTGACTCAGTTGCTTAAACATAAGCTACAGGTTACTCAAAATAAGTTCATTGGGTTTGTGCTTAATCTTGACGCCAGGTCACATGTTGGTCCAGGACACTTTCGCTCTCTTAATTGGTTACCTGTCAGCAAACGTGTGGACCAGATTATCCTTTGTCATGTTTTCAAGGTCAAAAAAGGTTTAGCTCCTGATTATATGGGAGAGTCGTTTATCCCCCAGGATTCTGTCCATTCATATAAGACAATGTCATTTAGTAGGGGTGCTTTTGCAATTCCAAAGGTCAAAAGTATTGGTTCCAAGTCATTCTGCTCTCTTGGTTGCTCCTTGTGGAACAGCCTCCCTGCTGACATATCCAGTATAAGAAGATTACCTTCATTCCGAATAGCAGTTAAGACGTACCTGATGGACAGTTTATAATTGTATCATTTTAATATCATTATTTCATATGTATCATTTTTGTTTCTTATAGGAATATTTTTATTAGTTCATCTAGATCTAGTCATTTTTTTATAATTGCTGAAGTTGTGATATTGTTTTATCAGCTTTCCTTCCATTATTTCAACTTTTTTTATTAGCTATTAATGACATTGCGTTATGTGTAAGTTTGTGTTTTAATTTCAAGTATTTTCTAGCTTTTTTGTAATCCATTATTATATATCTTTATATGCCTTTATAGTCTAGTCCCTTCTGTGAATACAAAATGCCAAACATAGATTTGTACTGTGATAATAATAATAAGTAGGCAAATTATCTGTGATATCATTCCATTTAACAATGTGTACTAATATGATTTTTATTATAAGGTTAATGTTTAAAAACTACTTTTTGTTACTTAAAAGCTCTCTATGTCATGCCACCAGCACAAAGGACCACAGTGAAAATAAGAGTCTCTCTTTTTGTGTTATACTTGTTGTTTGGTGTGCATGTCATGGTTTTTTAATCTCATGTGCTCTTCTATTCTGTATTATACATGTTGTTTTAAATGTCCTTGTATGTGTAGCCCATACCGAAATAAATGAATAAATAAATCAATCAATCAATAAATCAAGTCAAATGAAAACTAAGCCAATGAAAACGCTTAAAAAGTATATTACACATGGGTCAGATAAAAATATTCGTTATGGTTATATTACATTGGAAACAGGGTATGGCATGGGATAAAGACACATTTATTATACATGGTTCCTGTTAAATGACATTTCATATAAAAACGAAACAAACAGTGTTAAATTAATACCATTTTATAACTATTAAAATAAAAATGAAAATAATATAGCTGCAGACAGTTTTCTTACTTCTCTGCCAGTGGATATAACGTTAATAAAAATCTTATAAAAATATCGATTACACATAATTTCTTGTATCAGTCGTACATTCACCTCTACGTTCAATAATTGTCTTCGCGTGTGTCAGAAGATGAAGAAGAATAAGTCGTGAGCAATTATATAAGGGACGACATTGACTTAAGAAACTACAAACTTTTCAAAATAAACAGTATAATATACGCGAAGTGATTCATTCCGTGACGACTTGTGCTTTATATTTATAATAAAAATTGTGTCCACTGTTTCATAGATACTGTACAGTTCAAAATAAATAGTAATACATGGAATTAAGCGTATACTTACGTATACTGATGTTTCTATGTGTACACCATTTTTATTATGTTGGAAATAATTGTTGCACACGTACGTACGTACAAAGTGTAGCGCCGGAAAAGAAAATCTTTTCAGACGTTAAATTACTACATCCCAGTTACGTCTATGTGGAGCTAATGAAACTTCGTCATAGTAGTTTCTCAAATCAACTAAGTATGCACATATTCGCGGCGATCTGCATAACACCATATCCGTATTTTTAGTCCACTACATTGCACAATATATTTGGATTTTACACTCGTGACTACCTAACAAATATTAAAAAAAGCAGATGCTGTTCTCGAATGTATTTCGTTAATATGCTACATAACGAACCCAAGACAAGACACAAGTGTTTTTTTTCTAAAGTAAGCAATGTGATTAGTAAATTTGCTGTTGCCAACGACTCTGAAACATTTTTCTTTATTTCCATTAATCAAACATTTCAAATCCTTTTTATCTTCTTCACAAAACCCTACCACTCTTATTTTCACCTTTCAGATTTTGTAACCTTTGTTTCACAATTAAAACACTTAACTCGGAGTTTGCTTTTATTGTGAAATTATTAAAATCTAATTATATTCGCCTGTCAACATGTAGTGATGTAGATAACCATCGTTTAACACAATGAAAAATAATAATATTCACAGACGTTATTATTTGTTGTAAGGGTGTTGTTGTACGTATATATTATGATACCGTTGCTGATAACATTTCACATGTATGTTGCAAATATAACATACTTCCAATACGGCGTCCATCCGTATGTTTGGCAACGTTACTAATTAATCAATAGGTTGTTGGTTGGGTGGCCATGTTTGTGATTTTTATGATGCAATTTGTTTCGTTCGTTGCACAAAAGAGGATCTCGCCTTATGAGTTGCCATAAAAGGGCTATCGATTATCTTGATAGGACGCACGACACATGTTTCAAGCTGATTACTTACAAATCCATGTTTTAGTATAACGAATAGTTACGTCGAGATATAAAGTGAGAATATGGAGACCTGTTACAAATCATTACGAGCATGGACATGTACATCAACACAACTTTACCGTCAGCTTTGCTCGTAGATATGTGCGAAAGTGAACATAAATCAAAATAATAGTTTTATGTATAACATACTGATCTCTAGTTATAAGAATACATTTGTGTACATATAAGAAACAAATATGATGCATTTATATGATTCTGTTATGTGCTTTATCAACCACGCCAGCCTTGTTTTATGAGGCTAGGTTAACAACTATATGCTGATATACCTTTATTCTTATGTCGTGTGAAATATATGAAGATATAGTTCAAGACTTATCACCATCATCATACTTATTTCAATATTCCATTTGATCTAGGCCGATCGGGTTACTATCTAGCATGGCCGATATATGGTGTGAGATTTTTGATAAGGTCCAGACTGTTTGCAATACGTGTACACAAACAATATATGTAATACCTCAGTCACAAATAGACACCGATCACCGTCCGATTAGCGGCCGACGTATTTTTCAGCTCATCGGGCTGGCGACCGGCCGATGATCGCACGGAAACCGGGTTAATTTGTAGCATCGGGCGGCGTCCGGATTAATTTTAAGTCTCACTTAAAATTTTACCCGACGTCGGGCCCGGGAAGGAATCGAGTTGAGATCGAAACAAGATCGGACGATCATCGCACGGGTATCGCCCGGCGATCGCCCGACATCGGATTCATTGAACGTGTATCGGCAAACGTAAAGGTATTTCCCAGAGGCATATACATCGGCCGGCGACCGTCTGATTGCCGGAGGGCCTCCGCACGATGCCCGACGGACGCCGGACGCTCGTTATGATACACGTACAATGAATCCGATATCGGGCGCATGCCGGGCGATAACCGTTCGTTGATCGTCTGATCTTTTTTTTTATCTCAACTCGATTCCTTCCCAGGCCCGATATTGCGTAAAACAAACTGTAATATAAAAAAAAATAATCCAGACGCCGCCCGATGCTACAAAATGACCCGATGTGCGTGCGATCATCGGCTGGTGCCAGACCGATGCGCGGAAAGAAACGTCGGCCGCTGATCGGACGGTGATCGGTGTTTATTTGTGACTGAGGTTTTAAACATTTTCACTCATCGGACGGCGGACGGCTCCGACGTGTCCAGTCTTCCCGATGCCTGGTGATCGGACACATCGGCCGGCGACCGAATTATTTGTAACTGAGGCATAAGTAGATTTCAGTTCACAACGCACGAAAGTGTCATCATGGAAACTTATCATGAAGAATTAACCGATTAAAACAAGTCAATTCCCAATATGGCTACAAACCAGTAAATTATAAATGCATTTTATTTGTTTTAATTATGTTAATATCTTATTATAATTTAAATGTACATGTACCAAACAACATATTTAATCGTGTTAGTCTACTGGTTTGTTTCGGATTTAACGTCATACATACATGAATATTTGCAATTAGAATTTATGTTGATTCTTTGTATTGTGTAACCGGTGAAACTAACGAATAACAAGTTCTGATATATTTTTATTTCACTATTGGCTGAATTATCCTTTACTTGAATAGAAGAGGTATATCTCTCTATGTAGTATATCTTATTTGGAAAGCAAAATAACGCTGTTATGACTTATACGGAGAGGTGTGCAGTATAGAATACATACTATTGTTGTGATGCTTCTTTAGATTGCACTAAATTGGTGATATGCTATTAACGCGCTCAGCTTGTAAATGTTTCGAAACACAAGCAAACATGAATCACATTCTTTTTAATTATCCCCACGCTTTCGATATTGTGGTTATCTCCGCCGTCTGTCTGTCCGTCCGTTCGTCCTGGCCAATATTTTCTCCTACACTATTTGCACTAGAACCTTGAAACTTACACACATGGTAGCTATGAGTATATGAGCGACTCTGCAATATTTGAAATTTTGATCTGAACCCTAGGTCAACAATCATGGGGGTTGGGGTGGGGCCGGGTCAGAGATTTTTACTCATTTTTAGGTTATTTTACTATTATTTCTTCATTTCTACACAGATTGTCTTCAAATTGATACTGAACCTCTCTAATGACAGCACGGTAAATCAATACTATGCATGACCCCATTACCAACCCTGGGGCACTTCGCCCACATAGGCCACGCCCACCCAAAATTGCCTTTTATTATAATTTCTTCGTTTCTACACCGATTCACTTCAAATTGATACTGAACTTCTATAATGACAATACGGTCAATCTCAACTATGCATGGCCCCATTACCAACCCTGGGGTGCCCCGCCAACATAGGCCATGCGAAACATCGTTGAAACATACAAACAACACTTTGCAATGTTTAATCTAATTTAAACCGAATATAATAAGAACGCCATTAATGTTTATGAACGTCGATATGAAACGATAAGCTGCAATCTTGTTGACTCTGTATGTACAGGCAAATAGCTAGCACATTGCGAAATCTGTTTTCATTATCATCTTCAACGAGATAAAGCAATGTTAATGTCTCGGTATATTGTCAATACTCATGTGGCGAGTAGTTATCGTATTATTTACTATAGTTTATATGAACGTATAAGCGATTTCAAACCGGTAATTTACTATTTCATACAAAACCATAGCAGTGAAACGATAATGTAAAGTAAATCCATGTCAAATGATATCGCTGTTTTTTACCATGGCTTCGTTGTTGACGCCGCAGTTTACCAATAACCAAGTTGGCGTTGCAAAATCCAGCAGACATTATGTATGTTGTCACTTGAGCTTCACCACTAGTTAATACGTTAATTTGATAACTTGATAAAACATTAATGCCAAATAATATCCTCTAATATTTTCGATTTTTCTCAATTCGTCGAATATAATATAAAATAAAATAAAATTGATAATCGTGCATTGTTAACCAATCATTATACATAAACCTAATGGGGTAACTTAAATAACGTCAATTAAAGTGCATACAATGTACAAAAAAAATATTTTAAGTATCGAAACAAGTGCATTTTTAATTTGTAACCACATGCATGGACAAAATACGTCCGTCATACATATAAGGGATCTAGCTTTGTAAACAAACTTAACAAGAAACAAAATTACCATCGTATAAATTATAAATGAAACCACACATCAAGATAAAGAGAGATTTGGGAATGCCAAATTAGTTTTATTTGTTGAAGGAATGTTTCAATTGTATTCAACGTGCCGAGGCACACCGTGGGAAATTCGAAAAGGTTAGTGTTGATGTTTCTATAAGATTCAATTAGTATAAGCGTTTACATAAACACAGTACATAATACCTCATAGTTTTGCTCATTATTTTGAAATGTGTGCATGTATATACATAAAAATAAGCTGTTGAACTATGCAACTGATTTTAATTATAAATTAAGCGGTACATGATAATTAGTTCATGCACGTATACACTGTTGTATTCAGTTTAAGTGAAAGATAATCTTAATGATGTAAAGCACGATACGTTAGATCTAAATTTAAATGATTTTAAATTAACAAAGCTATGTAAGTGCTATAAACACGTAGAGCATCAACCTGATCAGTGAGCTGGACAACGCAAAATAGACTCATACTCTTATTGAAAGCTTTGATTTCTTAAAGGCGATAACATTAAAATGAGACGCAATATTGTGTTTTCTAATAAAGCAGTCATTTACAGTTTAAATTGATAAGTTTCATTTCAATCATTTGCGTTTCGGAATATTATGATTACTTGATACACATGTGCTGTACAATAATAAATTATTTACTTTGAATTGGGGTCTGAATGCTTCATTACTAATAAGTCATCCAATCTTCGCGGTAATGAACATAAACAAACTACAACATGAGGATAAATAACAAAACATTAGTTATGACGACCAAGTAAACAATAGCTCTAATTCTGTTTCAAAGTATCGTTTAAATACGTATGTATTTGATATATTGATTTGGTTATCTACTATAGTATATTGAAACGTGACATTACTTTATTAATAAGTATATGCATTAAATACGATGCAATAATACATGCAATATTTGTCAAGGTGTGTTTACATATTATGTAGACAGAAGGTTAAGAGTAACATAAAACCATATACTTTGCGCATTATATACTGATTATCACAGATGATTTCATTGAATATATCCAATGCATGTTATTTTTTACAGATCACAAGTAAAGATAGTAAAAGAACACGACAGACATAACAATATTTTCAAAACTTACATATAAATATCTCATAAAATGTGTAATATTTTAAGAGGTTTTCAAGAAATCTTTCAAATTGTAGACCTTTACTGTTTAATTTGTTCTTGATAACGCTTCAATGATAAGAATATATGATACCTTCTATGCAATTTCTCTGCATTATTGTCGATGTTTGTTCACATCATGTTTATCATCAATTTCAATAAAGGAAAGCACACCTTAATGTTGACCCTATACAGTGCAAGGATACTGAGCATATCCTACTTTATCTTTAATAGATTGAGTTATCAGTACTGAAATATTTTTGTATCGAGGTTGTTGATTGAATGAGGCTTAATGCATGTATCATATTGTACTTTCTTTTATATCGATACTAGCTATACCAATATAATAATCTTTAAAATAATACAATATAATGCATACATTTGCATTCAAATATTTTCCTAGTTGCCCACATATTCACTATTTTTACCGCACAAGTATCAGCCTTAGTTGTTAAGATAATATCGACTAATTTCTTAAGTTTACAATGTATTTAAGATAAGATTGGTCATTTAACTTTTTATTAACTTTTCGCTGTATAAACACTATGTTTTAATGACTTGGTTTAGTAAACATGTTTGTATATTATAATTGAAATGTCCAAATCTCCATTTGAGTATTAGAACATACATTCATTAAAAACATTAACTATACACCAAATTAAATCAGACAGCAATTAAAGCTTACACTGAAAGCTCTTTGTCTATTCTTATACATACATGATTAAAAAGGCACACCTTTTTCGTTTCATTTCTTTCTCTACACGCGCCGACTTAACCATCCCTTTAACGTTTACGCCCTCTCTTTATTTTGTTAAATAGTCGACGGTAATTGACAGAGAAGTAAATATTTTGAACCAATAAAGATTTTTAAATTAACACTTTTCCAGCAAAGCTATAACAATATCAATAACAATAGCATAGTAGCAGAAAGCTGTTCATAAACAGTTTGACTTCTCTGTCAAGAGAAAAACAAGCTTATAGGCGATAATAAAAATATCGCGTAAATAGAGTTCATTTATCAGTTGCGAATACATTCCTTCTTTCGCGTAACAATCATGATGCATCGATGCTATCCGGAATCCTCCGTAATATAGGCAGATTTCCCAATATTGACAGTTTGCAATACAGGATGATATACGCGAAGTGATTATTTTCGAGAACCTATTTAATACTTTGTTGAAGGAAAACTAGTAATACTAGTGTATGCAAATGACAACTTTGTTTGATCATAGTGTTGGGTAAAATACCATCTCGTCTAGAGAATAAATAAAGATCTTTATGATATTCAAATCACCATATTTAAAACTGTTTGAACGCGATTACAATTACATTGACCTAACTCTGATATTAAAATACGGTTTCGTTTGTAAAAACATTCACATTTTAATACTGAGATTCAAATAATAAAACACTTTGATTTGATTTTGTTATTCAAATCAAACGATTGAATGTATACATCCTCATTATACAAGCTATGCGATATGATTATTATTTAATTTATACAATATATACCCATTTTACCCTCTGTTAAGGCCATGACAAATTGTCGGATTTGCTGAATAAAAAAAATAAAAGCGAAAAAATAAATATTTGCATTTTTATTTTGCGCCCGCAGCAACGATTGTTCTGTTGTTTTTTTCCATAAAACAACAACACAACAAGAACAATCCCATGTGACGACTAACTTTGCCCATTGTGCAAAGTGGGAAAAAAACGCATTTTGTAAGACAAAAATAAGTCTTTTATCGCATAATTTATCTCAAACATGATAATGTTTAAAAAATTGAACTTAAGTTTGCGAAAATTCGGTTTAATTACAATGATGGATAAGTATTTAATGAATTGTTGCTACGCAACTCGTGAATAAAAAACACACACACTTTATCTTAAATAAATTTAGTTGATATACAGAAACCCATGAATAACCTCTTTTTATTATATTTGACAGTTTCTGGTTAAGTCGCCGCATGTAGATCAATGAGCAAAGACATCATTATGGTTTAACCAAAATCATTCTCTAAAGCTGTATGAAAGCGAGTTCTCAAAAACATACCGATTCTCTAAATGTTAATCTATACGGTGCGATATCTTAAACTGTTTCATATAAACGAGATGTAATTTATACTATTTAATTATTGGACTGTTTCACCCCTCAGACAGTAACCGTCTGGTTGCCTTTCTCTGTATATAATCATTGAGTATTTATTGTTAAAATAAAATATTGAATCATTGAGTATTTATTGTTAAAATAAAATATTGAATTATTGAGTATTTAAACTTAAACTTAAATCAAAATATTTTGCTGACTATTTTGATTTAGTATGCTATGAGGTTTTTATGTTAACTAAATTCTTTAATTTATAATATTTGGCAAAGTGTGGTTTGTGTTCCGGAAATGATTTTGGGTTCACTGTTCAAATGTTCAAATGCACCAGTTTGGTGCACGCAAGTGCGTTGTTATTTGCGTCTATGTCTTGTCAAGAACATTTTGGTGTGTTTTTTGACTCTTTGTCAATTGTATATTGACTAAAATAAAGGACCATATTGTATAATAAGGCCGCCTGTCGATGTCGTTTTAGTTTTGCATAACTTGTTTATACATTATAAAGAAGTCAATCACAGAAAATGACAATTTTTAGTGTATATTCAAAATGACAACTGCGAATGGTATGAATTAGTTCTTATGAAATTGATATGACACAAAAACACTCATGTTCAGGTAAGGTAACTATCAAACAACGCTCCAATGGTAACGTGAAACTAAACAGACATCACAACTGTTTGAGGTTTCATCAACAATCATATTATGCAGTTATTTGTTTAAAGAAAATCGTTTGTCCCAGCGTTTTTTCTTCAAATAGCCTTACCTACTGTACAGCTTGATTACTTTGATATTATACTGTCCACCGTACATTACTAGTTAAAACTTCGAAACCGTGTTCGACATCGTAAAGACACAGCCTAACGTCTGAGCTTTTACATTATGAATGTTGTTTCTTTGTCGACGGGTACGATATTTTCCACGAGAAAAGAAGACAGCTTAAAATCAAATACAATACTTAGTAACAGTAGGAACAGACCTCAATAGTGTGTTCTATTTTTCATGTGTATTAAAAGTAAAAACTGTTAACTTGACACTATTACATGTTAATAAATACAGTGTATTTAAATTAACATGATATTAGATTTAATGTGTGACATGCTTGAATGCACAAGTGAACACGTGTTTCAGCTTTCTATAAAAGAGGATGCGTATTTCTTGTTTTCAGACATGACTTAAACCGAAGTAAGAACAAGATGCAAAGATGTGTTAATTGCATATCCAGAGACACACTAGCGCAGAAACCCCGAATATGCACCTTGCAAACCAACACGGCCCGTATCATACATTTCTCCTAAAGTCAATACAAAATAACATAATGTATACAACTTCTGTTGGGAAATACGATAACTCTTATTCTCCAAATCACTTCACGACAGTAATCAGGTGTGTACGCGGACAGATACATTTTGTTTAGGTTTACTTCTACCTAATATGTTTAATGTTTTATGTTGTTCCTGCATCATCAAAAAGTGTCAATTGTTTTAAGTTATTGACTGAGCTTGTTAAAGCTAGACATGTTTTAAGCAAGCATTTAAGTAAGTAGAAAAATTATCTTACTTGCCAAATTATCTTACCTGTATAATTATGTAGATAGAGATAGATTTATTTCGATAATGAGCAACATAATACAACAACACATACATATATTTAAAATATGTTATTTATGAAACGCTGTGTGATGAACCATGTCAGTAAGCATCACTATCAAGGATGACACAATACAGAGATGATACTCTCTCGTTTCTATTGTGGTCCGTTCTACTGATGGTGGTCTGACATAGAGAGACATGGACCATGAGCAAAATACAAAAGAGTAATTACACTATAAAGAACAAAGTTAATAAAAAAGATTACTAAATTATGCTGTTGCTACATTGATTATGACAATGTAACAAGGTAAAAAAGAAAGACCTTATAGTAACTGACCTCTGTAGTAATCTCAGGCTAAAAGCACAATGTTGAAAATAAAATAATATCACATTTCCCTTAGGACTAGTTGGGAGTTAAAAACACAACAAAAACAAATAGGACAACAATCGCAATTCTAAAAAAGTGTTTTTTACTGCTCCTTTACAACTATCGAAAGTGAGAATACTTTCTTTATGTGCAGGTTACATGTTCAATAAATTGCATCCTAGGTAAGCAAATGACTTAGTCCCAAAATTTTTAACCTTTGGAGGCACAAATCACCCATGTTCACTAGACTTTGTTCTATAAGTATGAACATAATCCTGAGTTACAAAGTTTTGACTCATGTAGCTTGGAGACAGATCATGCTTAATTTTGAACACACGACATAGTATTATGTGTTCCTCTCTTTTGGAAACCGGTAACCAGTTTAAAGAAAAAAATGTTGGTTGCTGATAATAGACCTAGGTTCTAGATTGAGAACAAACCTGACCAATTTGTTTTGGGTAACCTGGTGCTTATCCTTACAATATTTATTTAAACCATGAAACCAGAAGGAACAAGCATAGTCAAAGTTGCACTGGATTAGTTTAGAAACCAATAGTCTTTGAGTGTGGTCAGTAAGAAATGCTTGTTTCCTGTACATACATTTTTACCTGGTATTAGCCTTTTTGATGAGTGAAGTAACCATGGATTCACCTGTAAAATGTTGATCAAGGGTGGCACCTAAATATTTTACTGATGAAGTTGAATAAATAACGTGGCCATTACATGTAACATGCAGATCCTTAGTTTTGTTTACGTTTCTGCTTTGACCCAAATATGATAGATTCAGTTTTACCAAGATGCAGGGAAAATTTATTATCAACTAGCCAATGACTAACCTTTTAAACATCTTTTGTCAATTCTTTCTTAATAGTTGAACTATTTTTCCCAAAAAACAAAATAGCAGAATCATCCGCATATAGTAACAATTTGTTTTTGACCACTGCGGACATGTCATTAATATAATTTAAACACAAGAGGGGACCGAGTATGGACCCTTGTGGGACACACATGTAAACCTACAAGGCTGTGCGAAGGTACCAGACAAATCAACAGGTTGTTGCCAATCAGATAAATATGACCTGAACCAACGCAGAATACCTTGGCTGAGGCCAAAGGCTTCAAGTTTCATAATAAAGGTAGAATTATCAACAGTATCGAAAGTTTCTGTAGGTCCAGTAATACCATGCCTATAAAGTGACCTTTATCCATTTCAAATTTAATATAAACAGACAAGTGATTGAGACAAGTGTCAATTCAAAATCTTTTTCTGAAACCAGCCTGAAACGCGTTAAATATTTATTTATTTTTCATTGAGATTCAATTTGGTCATACACAATCCTTTCAAAAACCTTAGATATGATACTGAGTATGGACAAAGGGAGATAATTGTCAGCATCACATTTATCATTTTTCTTAAAAAGGGGGAACAACTTGCTGATTTCAAGTTATCAGGAGCTACCCCTTGGATTAAGAACACATTAATGATATGAGTAAGTGGACATGTTATATTAGTAGCACTATCTCTAACAAACTTACAGGGAATACCGTCCAACCCAGTAGATTTATCAACTCTCAAATTATTAAAATATTTAACAATTTAATTTTCAGACATAACTGAAAAAAAGAAATTGTTGTGACTTATACGTTTATGTCAGTAAAAGCTTAACACAAAATGTCTTCCATATCTATAAATAGCCTTTGGCAACTTCTCAACCAGTTTAGATGCAACTGTTGTTTAAACAATATTAAAATTCTCTGATACCTTTTCATTATCAAAATATGTTTCATCACTAGCATCAAATGTCAAGACATTGTTAGAACAAGAGGATGATTTAGACTTTTTGGAAGGTATACTAAGATTCTTTAGTGCATTCCAGAGAGACGTAGAATCAAACTTGTTCTCTTCTAATTTATCTTTAAACTATCCTGTTTAGCCCTGTGTATCATATAATGAGTTTTAGTTCTGAAATTCTGTAGGTTTGCAATAGACCTGTCTTTTTTTTATACAGTCAAAATGTTATCTCGTTCGTTAATACTCTGGAAGTTGTATTGTGTTATCCATGGCTCAGAACGTTGCTAATCTCTAACCTATTTGACATGTGTTGCCGTAAATGTTCACCTTCCTCAAGCGCATGTCATGGCGGATGAAATTGTATGTTTAAAGTATATGTATATTATTTTTCACTTAGTAGTACACCATTTTATTATGATTTAATAGGTATTTCATAAACAGTTATTCATAAAGGTACATCATTAATTTTTAAGAAACAATATGAGCGTACACAGAACTTATTGGGGGAAAAATCCAATAAAATTCACAAATTGACAGTTTTAACCCACGTCTTACAAAACATAAGTACATCGAATCCCAATATTTCGTAAACGCAGAGATTGCTGGAGTGTCATTTGAAAAAGGTAAGCAATCGTACCCAATCTTACCATGAATATGCTATTATATGTAACAACAACATATAAGTTAAAAAATGACGTATGGGTGTGTGGGTTATCTATGTGTGGTTTCTTGTAATGTTTTTTATAAACTAGCGTGAGTATGAAACTTTGAGATTATTGCATTCTGAACATAACAAAAGATAAAACTGCTATTATTTGTTTTTAGTACAACTGATATTGTGTAATAGCTAACTTTTATAAGTAATTGATCCTATTTTTTAATCAATATAGACTAATGGTTATAGTTTGCAGTTGTTAAAGAGACTGTTAAAGTAATTAATTATATATTGTAACTTTTGTAAGGAGTCATTTGCTTACAAAGACTGTTGGTCTTTTAACAGTTTTACGTTCACGAGATGAAATGTAACACATGTTGTATACGATTCATAAGTGAGATACTGTCCATACGGTTCCACGCCGAGCTAAGGTTCACAACCAGAAAATATAAACAATTCAACAAATATGATCAGTGCTAGATAACCTAATAATCTCAGTAATAATAGTATTATCATATTAAAGGAACACACCACTCGGTATATAACAATATAGTTAACTATTGACATAATGAAACAATCGAATAGTATAAACATTTCAGTGAACTCCAACATAAACATGGCATATATGATTACTTAAATGGATCCAACACCAGTAGAACAAATAGGGTTAATAATTAGTACCTTTAAAAATAAATGGTATAAACTATCTGTCTGATTAAAAACATACAACCTAAATAACCTTGAGAACGGTATATCTACAACAAGTGGACAAACCCATACAAATCATACTTTGACATAAGCACTAAAGAATTATATTCATCATATAAATGATGTATACAGTTTAACCAAACAATCGATATTTTCTATTTAATGCACTTTTTGACTAAGGATTCGATTGGCTTTCCCCCTTTTGCTCTACCTCTCTCAGTGGTGTTAGGGGTTAGCCCTTCTACCAGTGCTACATAAATTCAGCTGTTAGTTAAAACAGGTGCATCATGAAAGATTCGTGAATGAGAGACAGTTGAAAATATAGAGATAAGACGTTTACCTACAAACTGGCTGCTTCTGCACTTATGAATAAAAAAATAGCACGTCTTGCTGATTTGAAATATTGAATCTTTCCCTTTGCTAGTATTTATGAAGTAAGATATGCTTGATTTGATGCGTTGAACAATTCAAACAACATTTCAGCAATATATAATATATTACTCGATGCGTGATATAAACGAATAATGTATGTTTAATATACAATTTCTTAAACTATGGCAACATATCATTTTAACATGCATATGAACGTACATATGAACTACACGACGTTACATCTCATATTTATATCATTTATATGCATTTAGCAGTTTCTTTGTTTCAACGAGGTCTTCTTAATCGCCCACTTATGGATACATAGCTCTTTTTGTAATGAATACGCTTGGGAATTAATAGATGAATTTGACATGAAATGACGTAAACTCGAGACATTGCGTGTTTTCCATTAATTACAACAAGTAGGATTTTTGCGGCGTTGGAAATAATTTACCATGAATGTCGTAAGTCATACTTGTTTAACATTAAGGCATTGGAAAGCGCCAGTTGTATTATAGACTTAAAACTAACGATAATATGAATATATAACATATATATTTGATTTGCGTTTCTTTGATAGAAATATAAACTACTAGTGATTCTGTTTGCTTCAACAAAATTCCTTGAATAACGGCCAATCTGTTTCTATTATGAATATCTTAACTTAAAGGAATCTGTACTGTTGATACCAATTTCTTAAGCCGGGCTAAACGGCAATTGGTACCATATCCCACGACAAGCTGCTTGTTAGGTAACCAACATCTTCAAATTGTTTAAAATATATATTGTGTACTATATTGAAGCCATACACAATTTACAAATGTCCACTTCATCTTCAATACAAACTAAATGTGAACAAAAAGAAATGGCGTTTTCGGTCATGAATGTAGCATTTTATGTTTCATTTACATTCAAAATTGAATTTAAAATATAATGTTCCGTGTTAATAGATTTTTAATAGTGTGGCGGGAATGAGTCGGAACATAAATATATTAAGAAAGTATCTGCGATAATTATAATATGTGTTAATTGGTGCTTTGAAGTCATTTGGTTGCGTGCGCTGGTTCTTCCTAAATGTTGATGTAAGTAACGAAGTGTCCATTTCAGTATCAGATTACTCGTATCATGTCAGTCCATGTTTGTTGTCTAGGTCCTTATTCATATCTTCATCGCCACAGTAGATTGGCAGTACTGTGTACATTCAAGGAATACATGCATGTATCTTATATTTCTCGGTCAGAAAACATAATGTAGTATACTCAATGATGCATCTGTCTTAGACATTTGGTTGCCAATTAAAACACCACAAATAAATCATGCTAATAGCACTTCCTGTTATATTAAACCGTTCACAGTCTAATGCTGATTTTTGAGTGTACGATTCTAAAGCCTGACGGATGAGAGTGATTGAATTCATATTGTGTAGTCTACAAATAATGGATTCGTTCAGACACGGTTAACTATGTTCACAGAGTTTTATACATTTAAAGAAAAATTTAGTCATTTAAAAATAACGATACATACATAATACTATTATTATTAAATCGCCATTACATAATAATGTTTTCTTAGATGCAATTTTTTCCCAAACTTTTAGCAATGTAATATAGCTGCATCTAATAGTGCATAAGGCCCATGTTTAATTGTTCTGTCGTTTGTGTAATGTATGTATACTGTCTTTGTGGATTGACAATTTAATCTTGAAATATCAAACGCCATAACGAAATGTGCGCTGATTAAGAATGTTTCATTGGAGTTCGAATTATAATAGAATTTTCTTTTACCGCTTCCTACAAGTGATATTTAAAAAATAATCAACGGTTCGGACGTATAGGACATAATGGAAAAAGGAGTCATTTAGTTTTGTTTAATTGCTCACTGTCTGAAGTGGTTTTATGATTGAACAAACAAGGGGTTTACCAGTGTATCTATCGCCCACGGGGAACTTATTAGTATTTATTGAGATAATAAAATAAGCTGAAGCAACATGAAGTGCACGTGAACAAGCTTTTGAGATTGTTAATTAAATACAAATATATATACAATTAAATATAAAGTGTATATCGACGCGCTGTTTTTGAAAACCAGTGCATGCTTTCCTTTAGCATATTCGGTATAAACGTAAAACGTTTAATGCATTATCATATAATTCAAGCGCAGTTACGGTCAATACGTCCGAAAATGAGGTCTCTTTCGTTTTAGTAATACATTTATCTTGATATTAGTGTCTTTAGTCGCATGCCTACTGTAAAGTGTGATCGTTGAGGACGAATGAACATATTAAGCAAAAGAATACATGAATATACGCATATAAGCCCTGTTGTTTTTCCCATTTGTTTAAAATATTAATTAATCCAGCTGAGTAAGGACAAATTATTTTAGCTTCAGGCACGCAATGGCATCGACAAATATGTACTGGCAGTCTAAAATATGATTTCGAAATGTACATACATTTATCAGTTTTGAATAATGCCAGTAGCCAAACCTTGACTAAATAACAGTATAGTAAATGGTGAGCTCTTGAAGCCGAAACTCGTTCTTTATGCAATATATTTAAGTTTGTTATACCAATACCGACTGTAATCCATAGTATATTCAAATTAACATCAGCTCATGACCAAAAATGTGTTTTAGCCTATAAGTGCGAACAGATCCGGGATGTCATGCTAATTTTTGCAATTTAATTTGTGATTTAAATGGCAAACATATTGTTTCAAACTAATGATGTGTCAGTAAGCTATCCATCTATATGTTCTCTTGTCAAGATATTTAAGACGTGCATTAATGTATGGAAATCTAATTAAAGTTTCATTTATAAAGGGTTATCACAATGACACAAAACTAATAATTAACATGTTCGCATTAAAAACGTTAAATAATTAATTTTAGTAAATTAGCATTTAATGTGGTTAATAATAGTAGGATAAAAACTGTGTGCGGATTCCCATGGAGAAAAAATATCCAAGAGAGGAATTTTGCATTATTAATTTAACATATTTGCATACTTTTTTACCCTGATTGTCAGAAAATGTGGTATTTCCCTAAACGTTCTTCGTATTCAAATAAGTGGCATATTCATTAAAAAGCTATAGCTTCAATGGCAAGTTAATCGCCTGCATGTTTATGACTAGTAATTGGATTGTATACAAACGGTTATTTACATCACTACGGGCGATGTGAAATGAACCTCTATTTAATCAGAACGGTGTAATTTACTGACCGTTTGTTTCGGTTTATCCAGAACAGATCGTATAATTATTCCTGGCGTTCCACGTGCATGATTTACCGCAATTGTGATGTATAGCTCCAGTTTTGACAGTTAATTGTTTGTATTTCACTATAAGTATATCGGTTTCAGCGAAAACATTCGATTACAGGACTATTTAAATGGAGTGTTTGACGTTCATCAGAGGCATTCGTTTTAAAGAAGTAAACATAAGTTGAGAGAAATAGTAGGGTACATTTTCAACCGCATTTTACTCCTAAACACACCAGACATGTTAAATGGTCATCTTGTTTCGGATGTAGTTCAAAAGTACAAAAACAGAGATGTATTATTCTCTGACACGTAATTTCCTGGTGCATTTTACTACCCTATTACTTCGAAATTGCACTTGTCTATTGTTCTGTATATGGTGTTAAATAGTAACAGGTTGAAATATTATTTGCTCTATTAACTTAACAAAAACACACGAGTGCTTTCATAAAGTGGCTGTTTTTTTCATGTCAATTATTTTGATTTTAAATAAATCACTTTGATTAAAAAAATGGCAATCACTGCAATGGCTGTCGACATACGTGTATACACACCAAATTAATTACTGTTAATCTTAAATTCAAATGTAGATCTAATACATCGTGCTTAAACAACATTAAGAACATTAATATTAACTTTCACTTGAACTGTATATAACATTTTATACGTGCATGCGCTATACGTATTGTTGTATATTTCGTATGTTAAACAACATATGAAAAAAGTGAAATGCTTTGTTGTTTGTGATAACACTTTCTTAAAATTAAATGTAGATCTAACACATTATGCATTAACAGCATACACGTTATTTTGCACTTAAACGGTAAACACCAGTTTATAGAAGAAGAAGAACTTTATTTCGACAAATACATATACATATTTACACAGTTGAAATAGACTGTTATGGTCCTTGTTCAACATATATCATATCATTCATATATTCGTAATACATGGTGTTGCATTAAAAACGTTATGGTTGAATAAACGATACTGTTCTGATACAAATACTACATATCGCATCCACTGAGATTCAAAATCAATTTTCTAAAGAAAACGTACAGTATTTACACAGCATACATTAATTTGACATTTCAATATTTATATTTGAAAAACATGGTCTATAGAAAGTGTTAAGAAAAATAACAGTTTCAAAGTCAATAATTTTTTTAACAAACTGTATGTTCTTCACATATAATAATGTAATATTCACATAACATGATGTAATATTCATAATATATTACGAAAACATAAGTACAATAATTCTAATGTGATGTGACTTAAATATACATATATTAATGTAATATTCACATAACATGATGTAATAAACATATTATATTACGAAAAACATAAGTACAGTAATTCTAAGGTGATGAGACTTGAATAAAATATTTCATCAATGGCCCCGTTAGCATTGACATATGGCGATTATTAGAAAAACGAGTGCAGAAAGAAAACCTAACTTTTCCAATCATTCTCACAAGCAACAGAAGAGTTTTCTCTCTTACTAAATGATATATTCAGTATACCCAAAACTGCTAGACTTAGTTGATATGGTTTAAGATTCGAGATTCAAAATAAAATATTAAAACTCTTAATCACCGATTGTATCATTTTGTTGCAATATACTTAACTGAAATAATTGATATTGTTTCATCACTACATCCAATAGTGGATCCAATAATGGATCTGTCTTTTGCATGCATTCGATCCTACCACACTAATATTATAGAATGTGTATACATCACCATGGGTTAAAAACGATTCTGATTTTATAAATCCCTGTGTGCATAGTTTAAAATTTATATGTAGTCATGTAATACACGTATGACGCTGAATACTTTGGCTTTATGGTGTCAGATAACTATTTCTGCATATATTTGCAATGCAGAGACCCCAGTTAAACCCACAGAGATTGCAATTTTGATATACGGGCAAGTGAATCAGGAAACTAATGGTAAATTATAGTATATACTATACAATAAACGATATAAATATTAATGCATTGTATTATGTGCTTTTCTCAGTTCGAAGGCTTTGCTTACATATACAGCTAAGTTTCGTACATATACATGTTTGTACCACCATATATATCGCTTATTTCAATTGAGTTATTTAATGTAGAGGTTTTTGTTTTGGTTATTGAATGTACTAGAGTATGCCATATGGTCGCATGCAATTTGTAAATTGTTTAAACCTTAAGATGCACAGACCAACTGTTTCGTTTACGGCTGGTAATCTTGCATCACGTAATATATTCTAGTTAAATGCATTTTTGTTCGAACACATTTCATATTGCTTTCTTTTAATATGATATTGTTTGATTATAAACGTTTATTACACAGTTTCATTTAAATGACGCGCATTGTGAAAATTATCACCAAATGCTCACGAAACTAACTTTCTCGTAAATTGTATCTTTGGTTTCTGAACGCATCATCATAACGAACAATATGATTACAACCTGTTCGATGTATATCAATATTTTCGTAATTCAGAATAACATAAACGTCATTTCCAAAGCATCACATACACATAATAATACTATAATATATGTGTTCAGCACACAATAATAAATTTTACATATGTTTGTGTCTATGTCATTTAAATGCAATGTCACACTGAACTGCATTTATATTGTTAAACGCGTAAACTACCTTATTCACCCTCGATTAACGTATATGCCCACTGTAACAATATCATATTTAATACTTGTATGATTTGCATATGGGCAATTTACACGTTACATTGCATTGAATACTAGTTGATTCGCTACAAAACAGAACTTCACATGCGTGTTTACTTAATGCGTGTTTGACATAACGGTAAGAACAATTGCATTGCAAGATGAAACCTTCCGTTATCAGACCTATGTTTGTATTGACAATTGCTCTAAACTATTGCATTTGTATGGTCTCGCTTTTCGTTAGAAAAAATACATCATCTCATAATACTAATGCGTTAATGGAACGTAACAGACGTATTGGTTTATTTTCTTATTTTTAAAAATGTGCTTTAAACTTTCGTACAACTAAACTTTCGTGTTTAAAAAAATACAAGTATTTGTTATATAGACGACGTATTTAACATGTTACAATGCATGCGCATGTATGTATTCCATAAAGCTTTATAAAACAATACATTTCCTTGTTCAGTCATACGTTTGTACAACTTGAAAAATATGACTCCGTCATACAGCGCAGACTCTCTTTTGATACAATAATGAAGAACAAACAAATGGTATGCATTAGAAGGATTAACATGTGTCTTATATTTACTTAAGAGTGGTTCGATAATATTAAAGTTCTGTCATTGAAAATTGGTCTTGTCTTTTGTGATGATTCGCCACAAGAACTCCGATTCCGTGGTAAAAATGTGTAAGAAATAGAGAAAATAAAATGTAAGGTAGTCACAATCCGCGTTTCTCCTCAGAACAATTATAATTGATGACAAAGTAACGTTAACTCAAAGTCAAGTAGAGATAACAAATACTATTATTTATGAACAAACAAACAATGTTTTGAATATAATAATATAAAGTACTTGTTAAAATTGTAGACATTTGTTTATTACAACAACTTACCCATAATTGTTATTTGTAACATTCGTTCTTGTACAAGTCGAGTTATTGAGAATCAGTACATGCAGACACAACCCGCAACAGGCAAATATGCAATCAAAATACACTATATTTAGCCTTGTAATTTTCTCTAATAAAACAATTCATAATAGAGGTAAACCATGCTCCATCATGCAAGCATTATGTTTCAACTGTACGATATATTAATGTATCACATATCGTTACAAACATATATTGCTGATCGTTTTTAAAACAAAACATAAAGGAAGGATGTAATGATACCAAAAACACAATAAGCTTGCATAGATCAGTTTCTAAAATATGTGTTTATAAACATACCATACACAGCTTAATGTATATAGATTCAGATCGTTAAAACCGAATTACAAGGTGCTTTTAGACAAATAAATGTAGTATGATGGAACAAATATACTGTTTCTGAATATTAAACCTGATTACCTGAACACTATTATGGCATTTGTTTGTACAAAGCAGCTCGTTATTTAAACATACTTATTAAATTTATATACAATGCGTGCAAATAAACTACATTCGTCTTTAATACGCGAGTAATATTCAAGAAGTATTGAAAGGATCAATATTCAAGTATTGAAGGGATATACATAAAACTTCATAATTAGAAATGTCTTAAAAGAAAATTGAAGCGTACAATCACCATAAACATATCACCATTATGTATAGATTAATTCGACTTATGTCAGATGTATTATTCCGAGTATAACTCCATTAGAATTGACGAAGCTTGAGTTGCTATAATTTGAAAATATTCTACTGGAGTATTCTGTTTAAGAGCATTATTGTTAAGGTTTGATTGATATCTTACACACGTTTATTTAATAATAAGCATAATTCAGAAAAATGCAGAGTCGTTAAAATCGCTTTTACAAAATAACGACTGCCATTTATGTCAAACACTGTCAAATTATTATTCGTCAATTCGATTTCATTGATTAACTTGACGTTTGAATTTCGTAAGTCTTTCTCAAAAGGTTAGTTGCTATCCGCTAGACTTAGGGAATCATAAGCAGACAGTGGTATGTGTGTTGGTGCCAATGTAAATCAAAAAGTACATTTATGTTTTTATTTTAGCAACTACCTACCCGAGGACTGTTTTAATTTGGTCAATTATAGTATGATTTTATCATTATATTCAACAACATTTAAGCATTCATCGATAGCCATCGTACAGAAACATCAATACTTACATTTCATAATTTCCACATCGGCACGTTTACCATGAATGCAGCATGCCATTAACTAACAATATAAAGAAGTGAAACTCCAGCTGCTGGAGCAGTATTGAATTTTCATTAACAACAATTAGTTGGTCCTTTATTTAAGGCAAGTGACCGATTGCCCAAACAGTACAAAACAGCACAATACAGCACAATACAAACCAACATAAACACAAAATATGAATAAAGCTGGGGTCACCGCCTTGGAACGGTCAATGCAAAGCATTGGGGGTTTAAACCTGGTTATAGAGCGCTCAACCTCACACTTGGCCCAGCAAAAAACTAATTTGGCATTCCCAAATTTTACTTTATCTGGCTGTATGGTCTCTTTAATTATTTATACGATGGTAATTGTGTTTTTTGTTAAGATTGTTTGCAAAGCCAGAGCCCGTTAACGTATTACGGACGCATTGTTTCCATGCATTTGCTTACTAACTAAGAATACACATGCTTCGATACTTGAATGCAACTATCTTTATCCTACAATTTGTGCATTTTTATTGACGTCATCGAAGTTTTTCCATAAGGTAAATTTACAATGATCGGTTAACAAGGCACAATTATCAATTTGTTAAATATTTGACGAATTGAGAAAAATCGAAACTATTATACGAAATTCGTTGGCAAAAATTCTTTCTAAAATTAACGTCAATCGTGATCAGAAAATTAAACATTTAACGAGTGGCGCAGTTCAAACAACACCATTTATAATGTCTTCTTGATTTTGCACTCTAACGTTATGATTGGTATACTGCCGCGTCAACAACGAAGCCATGGTACAAATGACGATATCATCTTACACTGATTAAGTTAACGTTATCGTTTCGCTGCGTTTTCATTGTTTGAACACGTAAATAACCGATTTAAAATTGCTTCAAAGTTTATAAAAAACTAGAGTAAATAATCTTATAAATACTTGTCATTAGAGTATTTACAATATTTATCCCATTTTCAACGCGACATTGACGGTATTACACCTTATGGAATATACTAGCCTGTATTCAACACTGTGGGATATACCTGTCATGTGCATGGACTACTTTTTACTTTACCACTGAACGGTTTTTCATAATTAATAAAGTCGAGAAAACTTTAGCTTAAAAAATATACGACCTTCAACCTTTAAATCTAGTCATATGACATAATTTTTCACCATCCGTATAATGAATCAGCTGATAGATGGCGTCATTAAATGACACTTATTGCGTCATTTTCCAAAAAAAAAATTGACGATTTATTATAAACGCGACTTATTTCACATATACATGTACTGTATATCGACATACGGTATTTGAATTGTCAATAAATCACATTTTCCTTATGTCGTGTAATGTGCATTGTTTATAATCCATGCATATACTGTTGACATTTAAGAATGTACAACAAGCCATACAACTATCGCACAATTCATAAATAATCTGCAATATTTGCTATCCGATTTAATTCACGTTAAGCATAGAGCTGTGTAAAGTATAAGATGGTAAAAATAGCACCACACTGGAATTCGGAACGTCCCATTTTGTACACGGGTATTATCCACTGATTTATCTGTTTTGTAATGGAATGTTTTCCATTCTTTGTGTATTTATATATTAAATTATTTTCTTGTACACAATAAGGGAATTTATCATAGACAAATAACATTGTGTAAGTTTAAACATAATTATGTTTGTATGCAGAAATCTGCAAATGCATCCGAATTTACCAACGGCTATAATTTGATAAACTGCTCCGGTTCATTTTAACAGCAGTAATGTACATAGAGTACATGACGTAGCGTGTGACGAGGAAGAAAGTTTATCGAGTTCATAAATTCATTTGAAAATAGTGATAGGATGGCATAAGGGTCTTTATTTAACTTTGCTGAAATAATTATTAAAGACCCTAGATGCAAAATCGCCAATTATTGAGTTAAATGGATTATTAGATGGATTTTAAAGGATAATTAAAGGTAAGATACTAGTTCGAACGTGTTTTGGTTTTTGTTTGTACTTTTGTCGTTCCCTGACCCTGTTATCGGGGAAATGATTTTAACATAGACGCCATTGATTCATTGGATCACACACGGCATACCCATAACATTATATAAAAAACACGTTCTGCGCGTCCTTAAATTCGTCATCCAAAGTCGATAAACGTATTGCCCTGCATATTAAGTTAAATAAAGCGTCAGTCGCTGCAATTGTCTGTTAACTCGTCGATAGTGTACATGTAGAATCTATGTTGACATCGACGTCATTTTGTCAGGAGCAATCGCCGCCATATTGGATTTTGATCATTTTCTTTCGAAAACAAAATGAATTATAGTAAAGTAAAATCTTCTTTTCGCGGTCGTAATGTGTTACAATTCGCATGCTGCGTAAAATTGAATCGAGGCATATGTAGACATTTTTACTAGTTTTACAGTTTGTGTATGAGTTTTTTTAAGACTATTTTGCGTACCAGAACAAATACATTATCACTACGCATGGTTACATTCGTTAGATTTTAAGCGATTTTTAAGTCTGAATTAAAATAATTGTAAGGCTAAGGTTATTATATCTATTTATGTTAAATGTCACGTTTAAAAACATCAAATGGGATAAAAAGAATACTTAGATTAGCTTTGAATACAAAGAAATTTATGTTTCTCGGCTTGAACACCGAAAGCGCTCGCCAAGGCTCGCGCTCCAGGCGTTCTAAGCCTCGCAACATAAACTTCTCTGTATTCAACGCTAACCTAGTATTCTCTATGTATATTTATCATAGGTGTATATGGCAAATGTCTTTGCATGACAAAACAGAATAAGGAAATGAATACATTTGACGATTAAACGGCTTACCGTAGACTCACATTTTAAGGTTGTCAAAGATAAGGTAATGACATGGTTTTATAGCCAGGCTATGATACAAAACTTATCTTCAATCGACTTTGACATTTACAGCCCGATCACTGTGTTGGAAGTCGTCCATTTACATTCGACGTAGTATCGAGCAACGGTACATTGGCTAATTCCCCTCACAGGTACCCATTTCTACTCCTGGGTGGAGAGAAGCAAGCGCGGGGTTATTTTTTTTTAGCGCTGCAACCGAAAGGAGGAAACATTTTTGACGCGGATATCGATACATATAGAATATATAGAATGAAATGCGAGCAACGGGATGTAGTATTTTCTTTTCAGTACATTAATAACACAATACAGAACTCTACAAAATCCCTAATCAACTAAATAAAAGCAACATGCATAAAGCAATTGCTGGATACAAAATAAAGGCAATTCTTTTTTACTCAAGTTTACACTTAAATAGAAGTACACGTCTTATATACTACTGATTTGAAATTCAGAAAACCAATATCAACAGACAATTTGATTTTAAAGTTCTAGAAGAATGCAACACATAGGCTAAGCGTTTATCAAATATAATTTGTCGTTAAATAAACGTTTGAAACAACGCAAGTTCAAAACCAGACATACATTTGAATAGTCCAAATTGTTGACGCTCTTAAATATTAAGCTACTTTTTATATGGGTAATATTTGGAGCGTACAAAGGGTGAAAGACCAATTATGTGGTGGGAATTTTTTGTTCTTTGTCTATATTGTTGCGCAAGGATTTTGTGCGCAACATTCAAGCCCCGATATAAGACACTTAATAACAACGGATTGCAATAATATTTACATACCTGTGTAGATAATTCATTTCTCGATAATGTTCCGTAAAAATTATGTAATGACACTTTGAATTTTGCACGCCTGAGCAATTTAAATCCAACCACTATTCAATTTTTCAATATCTCTCGATTCGCTCGCTGTGTAGATATAAATCGATAACACGACCTCGATGTAAAGCATCTGGGTTAAAGTGGAAGAATAAACAGCGTAAAATACAGTTTGCGTTCGTCTGTTGTGGTGCAGCGCGTTACATAGTAAACCGATGTTATACTTTTCTGGATTAATTTAGCATTGTTTTTTTTCTAAATTGACAATTAAAAAGTTCTGAAATAAATTACATCTTTTATTTTTATACTGTACATAAATAATATTGATACAGATCGTACAGTATACCGTCCTTTGTAACGTAGAATGTAAGTACATAAAACAACACAGACAGAGGTGCGAAAAAGACATGCATAAACACTTCCTGAAACTTAGAACAGAGAATAGAAACTGCACCATATCTGTTTTGAACATATGCTTATTAAATCGACAAAGTTTAGCATACTAGATCTAGTTACGTAAAAGTCGGTGTTAAAAGCTCATGTTAAATAAAATTACGCGTACACGTTACACCGTAATGCCTTCTTCTGATTGGTTCATATTTAAATCAGTTTCATGACATGGCTACAGGTCAGTGATTGTTTTGCGATTTAAGCAGAAGTTTAACTGAAGAATTTATGCCTTTCTAACTTCGAATCGACGATATTTGATGTAAAAATGAACTTCTGAATTAAAACTGAATGAGTTGGTAATGTTATTTTGCAATTTTACGCAAATTGATGAAAATTTAAACTTTCTGGTTTCCACCACAAAAAAGGTCCTTCAACGATGAGACGTTCCAAAGAATTTAGCCCATATAAAAAGTATCTCTAAATTCTTTGCGCGTCTTATAAATGAGACTAACATTTGAATACACGACAGAATGTTTCAATCTCATGTAACGTAAAGGTACGCGTTCATTATCTGAACTTGCCAAACTTGTTGTAATGAAATACATCGTGGCAAACGCCAACAAGCGTGCATTGTTAATGTAAGAGCATAATAAATTTTAGATAAAAGAAATTTAAACAAATCGATACGTATTTAGGCTGACATATTTACACTTGAGCAACACTAGTATTGTATCATTCCCATAGTTAATAGCCATATTAAGGACACATACAAATGAAGAACTAAAATATCATATTTAGGAAAGGATATTGCTAAATATAATAAGGGGGCTCTCCTGTTCGCCAAGTCGTCATTCGAGTTACGAGTATTACCGATCCCTCATGCAAGAATATATCGAACAACTTTTCAATAGGCATTGTTTGCTTTTTGTTAAACACAAATTTTGGAAGAGTTATTGCAGGTGATTCACGAACGCTTTTTCCCAGAAGAAAGGCGCATTTTAATCCTCTGTTTATTGCGTTGCCGTTCCGAGTAACGTGTGATTGTCGGCTTCCAACGGAAATCGTTTTCGAATTTCTCCATCCGTTAATTCACTCAACATAACGCTTATTTTTTGCGTTGTTTTTGATAAAGTAGGCCTGTTAGTGCAACCATAATTTATGTTTGCGATATAAAACATTATTAAAATGAAATAGTTCAACTATAAATACTTGCATTTAACTTTTCGCTTTCGAGAAGCATTTATCAATTAAAAACGGATTGACCGCATCTTAATATCAAACAAAAGCTTGTTTCTGAACACCAGCAATGAAGTGAAATTATTTCGATTGTTAAATGGTTAGATTCGAGATGGAAATACTATGATTATAGATTTTAAAAAGCGAATATAAATGATTCAAATATAAAATAAAGAGTGCCTTTCAATATTTCAACAATAATTGCATATTGAATGCTACATGCGATATAATAATTGTGTTATAAAGACAACGTAAAACAGGTCTCATTACTTGTATTCAAGATTGTGTTTTGAATTTTATTGAAACATATTTCGGGATCGAATATACTGGCTCTTAGTCGAGACTACTTAATATGACAATGTATTTATGTTTTCCATAAACGATCAGCTCGCATGTAACATGTATACAAAAAGCACACAGTTTTCATTTATTAACACTGTTTGAACTACGTATTGAGTACAAGCCTGATCAGCACACGCATTTAAACAATATGTCGAAGTAAATATGCAAATATTGGCGAATTCTGCATTTAAGACAATATGGGCTGCTGTTAGGTTTCTTCAAAAGCAAAATTAAGCTGCACTGCACATACGTTTCATTAAAGAACCTCTCAAAATCAATATCGGAGGCAATTTTGAATGCAATTTTTGTTAAGCAATAGCATTATTAAATTGTGTATGTGTTAATTCATTTCCACGTTACAATTACCAATACATTGCAAGTGAACTTGAAGTACAATTTAGAAACATCGTTCGTCTTTATGCATTAAATATACCAACTCTGAATATCAAATAAGCCATTGCATTTACCTTAATTCCAATGAACGACATATGCAATGTACTGTAAGCCTTTCCAATTAAACAAAACTATACGTGTTTCCAACGGTTTCGGATTATATTATATTAATTATTAAGTGTTAGAGCAATAAAACAATACCTGTCCTAGAAGTACGATGTCTAGACAGAAAGTGTTTGAGTGTACAAGACGTTCTCTTAAATAGGATAGGCATTAGGTCGTAAGTTGCTGAACAGTTTTACCAATACATATATTATAAGTCTTGTGCGATTTGGGTTTTATAATAAGCTAACCCGAGTCTAACCCGAGCCTTTGTCTACTATTTAACTTTAAACAAACATTAACATACCATAATAATCATTCATCTAACGTAGTTTGCATGATCGAAAAACATATAGCAATACATCAATTGTTTTCTTTTATTGCTGATGGTAGTTAATGTTGAAATCTATAGAAAAACTTATCGAACGAAGATCAACCATCGGGCAATTGAATTATATGTGTAAAAGGAATACCGATATGCTTCTAATAATCAGTCTTCACCACTTGAATATATCCCTTACAGCATGGAATAATCTTGAAGATGAATATCCATCATTTTACCAAAGGAAAGGAATTTTCAGAAACACATTATCAACAGTGAAATCTAAAGCAACTGTTTTAATTGTCTGCAAGTAAGGAGCAGCGGTATCTGAATTAAAACGAAAACCGGTATTGTAGGAATATTAACAGAAGACTAATGCCTAATGTAACGGCAATACATATAGTTGAAGTTTTTATCTGTCTTAGAATCAGATGTATTGCATATGTGTGCGTCCGAGTGTAATTGTACATACTCGAACACAGACAATTTTAACCAACTATGAATGAGTCCAAGCATGATGTTAGTTTTATCAAATGTTGATTCATACCGTACAAATGAAATACGGTTGGTATGAACAACAAATGAGTATGGTTAAAAGTAACGCAAACGTGTATTGCTATAACTTGGTTATAGTTTGTTTAGTTTTAATATAATTTAAGTTGCGCCCTATTTTAGTGTGTTTTTGATTGTAATTGGTACTCATATTAAACCATGAATACAGGGAATGTAAATAGCAGAGTTTATGTAACTGTAACAGCCACTTGTCATACATGCTAAAATTTGATATTGTAATTAATTAAGAAGCTTTATGATCCAGCCAATTGGCTTCTGAGTCGGCGGGAAAAGCTCGCTGGGTTATGGATATAGATTAAACACTAACCAACCCAAACTTACTCGAAGTACTAACAAGCAGGAGTCTGTGGCTCCCGTGCGGTTTCTTGTCGTCGATTGAGCTCACAAACGTTCGAACTCTCGGTCGAGAATCAAACACTGTAGATGCGATTGAATTGTCTCGATATATATATGTATATATATTACCAAAGATCATCTTTGTATAAGTATTGGTTTAAAATTAAACGCATTTTAATCAGATTCAGTGCTGAGCATATTACATTTTCTGAAATCGTATTTGGATTAGGACACAACACATGCGTTAACATGTTGTTTTTGTTTTAAGTACATCCACCGCATTGATTGTAGCCTTAAGGGACGTGTTCACACTTTATCAAAGTTAGAAACCTAACATATTTTGTCACATTTTCAATAAATAAATTAGCAATCTACATATTTGAGCGCAATAAAATTAATGACGGACACGTATACTGTTATTTTCGTTTAAATATTCGTAAATAAATTATTACCGTATGCATTTGATACAATTAGAAAGCGTTACACAAACGAAACGATTGAAAAATTTGGAGATGTTATGTTTCATCGTTTTATATTGAGACTATACGTTGATTGTTGATATTAAGTAGAACATATAGAGTTCTTTACAACCGGATGGATGACTGATTTAAGGTGATATTACAATAATTCTTATTGCAAAAGGGTCCCATTATAAAACTGACAACTTTCACCGCATTTATTTTGCCTTTCCGACTTATCAATTTTTCCAAACCTGGTATCATTTCAAGATGGATCTGTCTTCTTCCAATAATTGCAATCAAAAATATATCGTTTCGCAACTTCTAAGAAAGTAAATCGCTGTCGAATACACCCACCGTAAACAAATGTGTTTCGGAAACCTAATTTCGACAAAAGCCCCACACAATAGCAAACAATCCCCTAAACAGTTCATCTTTTTAGTTAGCTTCCAATCGAAGATATCAACGTACTTCAGACACATACAGGATATTACAAATAACCACAAAAGACATGTCTCACATTGTTTAATCGCTTTTATTCAAGAAGAGAAATGGAGCCGTTTAGAAATAAGCACTACTTTCAAATGGACCACGGAGAGAGACAAGCTGATTCAGTGTAATGTGACTTAAGTGTTCTAGACGTTAGCCTTTTAATCCAAGGGTAAGTGTTTCGAGCCCATGTGCGGATAACTAATTTTCTATGTTTTTCTTTATTCTTATTGTATACTAGATTTCCGATGATGACATGTGATCAACTTTATGGCAAATATTGAAAAACTTTAAAACATTCCGACATTTGTGAAGAAGTCACTTTACATTATGCCTGGTTGTGTCTCTGTTAAAAAAACGACACAAAACAGTACGACCACACAACTTATTACAGGTTTCTGATATGAAAAAATGGCATGGTATGTACAGGAAATTGATAATTGTTCAAGGCGTTACCGTGACACATGTTGTCAGTAACGTAAGCATGTTTTAACAAGTTTGCATTCACCAGCGCTCTTGAAATTTATATATAACCTCACTTTCTTGAGTGACTATTTCTAGGTGTTTCAAGAGAGCAAGAGTGTATAATTGATATAGCGCAAATGTCATTATGCAAGTCGAAATAGAGGTTCGTATATCAAATCGTCTTTCTTTACCTAGCAGCAAATCATATATCAAATAGGGAATACGGCTATGAGGGGGTATAGTAATGAGTTCCTATGTCCATATATCTTGTTAATTTTGGGGCGCAATCGATTAACGTTTGGTACTGCGAAATACTTTCACATTTCTCAACCGATTAGATTGAAACGTAAATCGTGTCATCAACATGAACCGTAGATGTACAGAACGAGCTTAGTGATCCGCACGTTATTTAGTTGCGTACTCTTCAACTGAGCATTTTTGGCTGGAATAAACAAATATATTCACAGCTTGTTGAGTAAGCCAAGTCACATTGCTAAAGCTATTACATAAACACTTCAATTGTGGGGTCAATATAAAGAGGGGATATCCAACAAGCTCGTTACAACCCCAGTGACTTACACATGTTGAGGTATTCGCCCTTGGAAAAACGAGTCGCAGATGTTCCGGCTATTTGTAACGTTTGCGTTGGTCTCCTGTGAAATATAAAATAATCAGTCAAAGTTACAAATACACATAACCAATCTTGAACACAGAGAATATATTAAGACTCAAATAATAACACAATATACGAAACTGTTCTAAGCATTTACGATTTAAAAAATGTGTAAGTACATTTTTTCATTACGATACTTACCATACATGAGCTAAGTTAAAGTAAAATAACCAAAGAAATATCCTAGAAACATTCCAATAAATTCGACGAACTGAGAAACCGAAATCTATTCCGCGAAGGGCATTAAAAAACAATAAGAACACAATACACTGTGCAAACTTTTCTTCCTCAATTTCATCTGTCTTATCTCAATTACAGAGAAAACAAAATGTAATTTGTGTCTTATAAAAGTCTTAGATTCGTATTTTCATGAATATAAATTACATCTGACGTCGAATTGAAGATGTTTCAAGTTGCACAGAAACGATATATTTTAAATGTTAAGAACGCTGTTCGATCGGAAACAAAAAAACCATTAAAACTATTGCAAACGCTGGATTATAATGCTCAATAAAATGCGCACGACATTATTAAAATTGACGCATTCATGACACTATATCAATGGTATGAGCAGGCACAATTGCACAACTAACAATTTTAATAATAACTCTTGTTTCCCGGAATTATGATTATGAATTTTCCGAGAATGCTTTATATCTGGCAGTTGCTGCAGTCATACATTGATATCAAACCATGTTGAACAGTTCTTATATGATAGAAGTCATATAGTTTTGTGTGGTGGTCCATTTTGGCGATTATTGATATTATACAGCCAGCAGATGTACCAACTTCGTTAACCAATTGGCCGAACGATAACGATATTGTACATATAACAGGAACGCACGATGTGTAGTTAAATTAGATGTTCTTTCAGTATCTTGCATGTTTGGTTCAAAAGCAATAAGTGCAAAATACCCGTTTTATGAGAGTGGCCGCAATCACAGTAAAAGAACCCCGCTACAAAAATTGTTTCAAATTATCCCCATATGAATAGGTGTTCAACACATGATGCCGATATTGCTACATGTGCCTAAGAAAGTGTAAAATGCGAGAAGCCCCCAACCTGTTTCACGGTTGTTACCTTACAACAACAAGATAATTTGATGCGTTATACATACTGGATTGGTTAGCAAATAAAAACACGTATTGATAAAAATACCAAACTGATTTGCAGCAAGGTAAAGGCTGGCTTGAATTTATTTATAATACGGTTAACAAAAGACATGCAATATTACGTTAATATAAATACAAGTCTTCATACTATTGTTTTCGATAAAAATAGTTTTATATAGATATGAAGAGTAAGCCTGTAACACAAAAGAAGTTTAATTTATAATGGTAGCCTAATTCAAGTTTAAATATTCAATAAAGCAACGATTGCAAGATGTAAATGGGTAACCGATGTTTCTCCCTACATTATGTCCGGGGACAGCACTTATACTACTTTGATCTCTAGAAGCATTATAATACCAACACATCTCACGGTTGTATATGAACTGTAATGCAAGATCAGCAATTTTTGCACTTGTATGTATTGCAACCGTGATTATTACCTGTTACAATTGGCTTTAATATTCAATAACATATCAATTCTCTGGTTTTGCAATATCCATTACAATTCTTGTAGCAATGCCCTTATAGTGGATTGTAAGTGAATTGAAATATCCGTTTAATATTTGATTATTAAACAACGATGCCTACAAATGACACTCAAAATGCAGTTTGTCCCATGCACTCAAGTAGTGAAATTGAAATGGTTTAAAATTTACAAACATGATGTCCAGTTGTCCATGACACTGAAGGAGAACATGTTTTTTCTACTTAAATACTTATGTTGGCGAATGTGTTTCCATGAGTGTATATTGTCAAGTAATACAGTACATGGTCCGCCGCCTCAGCATGTCTGTTTCTGATATTTAGGGCACCATGAAAGCAAATTGCTTTGCTATATGTTTTGCTTGCACTTAACGCAACATTCGAAATCCACACGTTTAAATATTTCGCAAAGAGCAATAAAACTATCTACGACGTGTAGATTGTTAAATAGGTTCAATTCATAATGCCTTTTTGGAAATAAGGATGAACTGTTTGGGGCCGTTAATTGCTCAAATAAAGAGATGACAAGAGTTTTGCGGTCGGACACAAACGGCCCCGGAAAAAACAACAACAGGGCTTTAAACTGGTGACCTTAATTTCAATAGGGGTCAACTATTGTCCAAGGCCAATGTACAAACAAAGTATCAAGCTAGTTTGTCAATTAGTTGACGAGTTATTAATCGGAAACGATTTTGTCATTTATTGTGACAGTGACTTTGACAATTTATCTGCTGACCCCAATTTCAAAATGTCTTATCTACTGTCCAAGGCCAATGCACACAGACATTATCAAGCTTATTGATTTTTTTCTTTGACGACTTATTGATCGAAAACGATTTTCCAACATCTTGTGAATATGACAATGACCATGACCCTTGACCTAGTGACTCCAATTTAATCAGGGGTCATCTACTTTAAAATGCCAATGCATATGAGGAGAAGCAAGCCGATCGGTCAATTCGTCGACGATTTATTGATCGGACACTTTTTCACATTTATTTCAATTGGGGTCATCTACTGTCCATGCCATATATATAATTAAAGTATCAATCCAATCGGTCGATACGTTAACGAGTTATTGATCAGAAACGAACTGGTCTACCGACAGACAGACCGACAGATCGACATCCAGAAAAACAATAAACCCCTTCTTCTTCTAAGAGGAGCATATAAATAAACGATTTAATCAAATAATATTCACGTGCCTAAACATGTTTCTGTTACCGTTAAAGTGTTAAATTAATGAATCTTACGGTGTTACAAAAGCATACACTAGTTAATGTCGACAAATTAAATGCACTTAAAACGAGTTCACTTAAACATTGAATAACTCCAATCATGAATAATGCAATAATAGGTTCATTGTATGTAGCATTGAAATCCATTGAAATATTTCATCACGAACTAAACAGCTTTTACACAACGATGGTCCAAATAGCAAAAGCTAATGATCCAAATGAAACTACAAGATCATCATGATCTAGCCTACACAGTGAAACGAGTTTTACGTAAGATAGTAGTATTCTGTCTGTTAGAATTGCAAATCAAACCTGTTATTTCAAGTTTTGATGGGCGATTGCTTCCTTTGCAATGTAATACAGAAACTATATCAAGTTTAAGTGTTACTCAAACAAAAGTCCATTATTATCGCCATGTGATAGTTCATAATACATAAAGCCCCTGTACATCCATTATTCATACTTTTTAGTGATATTGATAAAGCATATTCAGTAAAGCCTATTTGTATTATTGTATTGTTTAATAAGACGCCGAACGTTATTGACTGTGGCTTTATAGACTGTATATGTCAGTTATCAGCACTTCTTTATGATGAAGCTACTCTTGGAAAAAAAACACTTTGACGTATAGATCAATATTAACACGATGATATACGAATCACAGCAAATGGGCGAATGGGAATGGTCGAAGCAAAGAACGTTAATATCTGTGACCGAACCCCTTCGCTTTGGAACACATGCTTGTGCAGTCACATGCTATGTGTTTCATGTATGTGCAAGCTATACAATATGTTTAAACTAATAAAGCATCTCACAGTGATTATGCTTTTGTAGCCAAAAGCTGTAAAATACTATAAAAAAAGTTAGATTGAACGCGTATAACTTAGGATTATTATTAAATGTCTAACTAAAGCTTTTGATCTTGTATATCGAGTGTTCAAAATGAGCACAAATTGTAAAGTAAAATCCGTCGGTCTGGATGACATTGAATACACTTTGTATTATCGTATTCCCTGCGTGCGTCATGGCTCAATTGTTTAAATTGAATTGATTGTCGGCAAACCAATGGCAAACTTTGTAGATTTATGCATCAGTTTGACTTCAACTTAAGTGAGATTATACGATTTTTATATGTGTTAAAAGTGTAATATATTGAAAAAAATATGTTGCAATAACACACAATAGGCAAGAAAAATTATACATTGAAGACGAATTTCATAAAATGCAGCAAAGACAAATTAGCGCCCCGAGCCGATTGTGACGAAGATATTTCGTACATTTTCCTACAATAACCGAAGCATTCGTCTTCTAATTAGTAGTAAGTGTTCGTGTGTCGTATAAATAGATATCGTTGCAGAAAATTAAAATGATCCGTAAAACTAAATTTAGATTCATATCGTACATGCATGAAATACATTCTGGCGAATTCGATTGTACATACATTTTCAATTTTTATACTTAAATATCTGGCTTATTTCGCATTTTTAGACTCATGTTCTTCTTAATTAAATGATGCTTGAAGTGTATTCTAGAATATTGATGTGAATAGTAATTTTAGAAAAGTATGCCTTTAATCGTGGATACGCAACTGGTAAAAATTATGTGAACCCTTGTGAACTTAATTTTGATTATACACAAAAACGTACATATACTGTAAACATTCTATACGACTGTTAATTGCAATGTCACTCAGTGGGGACCCATACAACATATAATCATATTTGAAGCATGAACAGTCTGATAATAGAATCATGGTAACATTACTAGAAAGAGTTCGACCTAAATTGTACGACCTGACTGTTACACTTTGTGATTCAACATGTCTTTACATTTGTAATAAAAACGATGATTAGTTGACTCTAGTTTATGTGTTCGATGTCACTGTGTCTTAGAAAGTTACCATTCTGGTGATCTGGTATGTGTACAGCCACTGCTTAGGTAAACATAGAATAACATTTAAATGAATTTCCTTTTATTGCTATATAATTTGAATCATGAAACTATTAGGTAAATTTGCAAGTAAATGTACATGTTAAATTAATAATTATAGGTTATGTGTTTTTAACCTCTTTAAACCTTAAATGATTATACGCTAGGCGTTTCAAGCCAAAGACCTCAGTTTAATGCATGTGTGTGCGTTTGATACGTACTGGTGTGTCTTGTCAAGCACATGTGCTGTGTTTCTGACTGGTTGTCAATTTCCTCCTTGTCATATGAAAAATTAATGATATCAAACCTTTAACTCTGTCTAGAATACATGTGTGTCTCTTCAAGTACGTTTGCTGTGTTTCTGACTGGTTGTCAATAGCCTCCTTGCCATAGGAAGCATTAATTGTACCAAACCTTCAGTGCAGTTTAGAATACATATTTTAATAGGTTTTAGGTTAAAAACAAATGAGTTAACACCCTCAGTCTATCAAGATATATATAAATATATGTGTTGTTTCTTGCAAAGGTAGTTGAATAGAAATGGATACACTTATCATACAATTCTAGCAGGTCAACATATCCTGTTGCGCTGCACTCTGCGACGAACGAGCAAAAATATGTTAAATTAAAATGGATAAATTTGAATAAATTGACTGAAAGGTAATGATACTTAGATACATTTATACTGAAGACTAGGAAATACAAATTGCGAAATCGACATGTAAGTCATTTCAATGGTTTATGATTCGAGGTATTTCAAGTTTCTGTTTTATTGATAGTTTAGTTTACCATTTCATGGAATAATTTATTATAAATCATGTGTTTAAAAATTAATGCAGAACGCTGGTGTAGACAGACAATGGTGGTATCGTACGCAGAGGCACCCGGGGCGTGTCCTACATATTGTCCATAATGGATATGATCACACTATTGGGATAATCGCAAGTCCATCACCCGTCTCCTGGGCTTTGTTTCCTACTCGTCGTTACATACTATCTTGCATTTATATATATATATATATATATATATATATATATATATATATATATATATATATATATATATATATATATATATATATATATATATATATATATACACACCGATGTTGTTTTTATATTTACTTACAGTTTTTATTTCAAAATAATACGCCACTGTCACTGGTAGACTACTCGGAGTAACGTCCTACATCATTATTAGGTCTCGACGTCCCAACACACCATATCGTTGTTCATTTAAGGACAATCAACAGTAAGTCAGCTTAAATTAATTTAATTGCTCTTCCGCTTATTCCAATAACAAAACAGAAAACTAAAAATGAGATTGAAAATACACTGTCTTATTACAGCGATTAACCAATGAGGGTAGTATAATAAAATTAGGTATCAAGCTACTGATTAAAAACAACAAAACAACAACAACTAGTGTATGGTTTTTGGATTAAAAATCACTATTTGCGGGTTTGATTTAGACGCTTTCACTGGTTGCAAATTAACATATCTACAGATGTGCATGATGTATCTATAGAAACCCTCAATAAACAGCGGCCTTGACAACCGAATTTATAACGCTTTGCGTTTTTAAACGACTATACATTGTAAAATGCAACCCTTGTTTGACGAAGTCAAATATATTTCTAGAACCGCGTGATGTGTTTCATACAAGCTAATAATAAGATGGTAAGCAATACTGAGAAACAGAGTAGTATAACATTTAAACGTGTATTAACACATATATTGCTATAATACAGTTTTGATTTAGTGAACGTTCTTCATAAGTTTGTTAGATTCTTATAGTTAAGCCACCACACGGAAGGTACCATTAAATTGTTTTGAATGCCTGAACTTATTGTACACATAAGTATTGTTTAATAAGTGTGGCAGAACTTTTAAGAGTAATTCAGTAATCACCTGCAGATTTTTGAAAATGATTACAACGTGCAAACATGTCATTTACGTCTTTATAATTGATTGTTTGCCCAAAACACCTCCATAATGTGTATAAATCATTGAAAATAAAAACATTAGAGACAATACAATTGAAAATGACTGAAATCTTCACGGAGTAAAGGGCATCTTCCCTACAACGTTCATGTACCTAGATACCATAGTTCAATAAACGTATTGAAAAAAAAAAACATTATTACCGTCCTTGTCGTTACACTATGCATTAAGACTAACTGTCCAGCGCCGTGTGAAACCTTTGTTTACATCAATTTCAACTAACTGACATTTTAAACACACGAGTGATTTTATTGGTCCAATGCGGAGGTGTGTCTTTACAACTGGAGATTTCATTCATAAAGACTGCATGATCATTGTCTTCTGGGTCATGCGAGATGTGTAACGTAATATTTCTTATAAATTGACCCAGAATTTGTAAAATTATTGCAAGACATACAATTCCAGAAAGGAAATTCATTTCTGCGTTGAATAAGTCCGAGATTGTGAAAATCGCTTCACAATTGATGAAGATATGGCTGTTAAAAGCGATGCATCCCGTTTTGGGGTGATTTTGAGTTGCACCTTGTTATATATTTATTTGATAGTGAATTTTTTTTCTGAAAAGTTAATTTTTCGTTATAATATGATTATTTATCATTCAAAATTATGTTTTCACTAATTAATATCATAGCAACACGCTAACCACCTGTGGTTCAAACTGTTGCAATTTACGTGAAACTAACTGTTCAATAAAGATTTTACGAGACATAACATATTGTGTCATATTTTGCATTTTTGTATCGTTCAGTTGCAACAGTACTAAGGGTGTAAAGCGTGACAACAAATGCGCTTTCAACGAATACATACATTTATATTCTTTTCTGCGGGTCATATAACTTAATTTGTGAAATAAAATTCATTTTCTGTGAAAAGTTTATGACCTTTAATTAAATGACAAAAGAAGAAACCCGTTTTTTGTTCCATCAATTGAAACGATATACCAGACTAATGTTCATTCCCTGACAACTAAAAGTCGTGAGGACTATTAACAGACACTGTTACCACGATTATTACCTGAATAGTAAAAGCACGTTTGCTATGTGTCCTAATATTTTAGATAAGAACCAGATGTAGTCGATACTCGTGTTTTGTCAAATCTCGTCGTGCCTCAGAAAGTTACCGTTAAGATGCTTTGCTCTGTATACACTTGGAGACTTGTCAAACGCAAAATGTATTCAAATCAATAAAGCTCCCTTATTTTAGAACTAATTTTGTTGAAGTTATGACTCAGGCTTATTCAACACATATCTGATACTTCATATAAATAAACATCAACATTAAAATATCAAACATAACAAATAAAAAAACCAATAAAACGGTAACATTATCAAAATATTACATCGTCAAATAATATTGTGAAAAGTAATACGCATTAACATACACGTCTAAGATGACCGACCGGCTTGCAACCTTGCGCGCATGCATATTTACTAGAGCCGTCTTTATTGTCTTATTATTGTTATGTTTGTCTGGTGTTAAAAACCCAACGAGAATGGTGAAAGTGAAATTAAATCGGAATTATATAGCGTTTTACTACACTTGTTGACTTTCCGAACGCAGCATTTTTCAAACTTAAATATCTCAGTTATGAGTAAATATTTTTATTTAAAATTGTATACTTGTTTTAGATGAATAATGCTAGGCTAATTGTGCGATTGTGCACTCTTGTTAGCAGCTTTAAACCACCTTTGCGTTGACCGATCCAATGCGGTGATACCATTAAGTGCATGTGTTTGCGTTTGATATATACGTATGTGTGTTTTCTGGTTCTTGTTAGTGTTTCTGACTGTCCATAAATCGTTTATATGATGAACACTTTTGCGTTGACCGTTCCAATGCGGTGATTCCATTTTGGTGCATGTGTGTACGTTTGATATATACGTATGTGTCGTGTCTCGTGCATTTTTAGTGTTTCTGACTGCCAATAAAGGAAGGGTCGTATTGTACACGGGTTTTCTCCTGCTGTTACATTTGAAATGTCACGTTTTGGGTATTAATACGATTTTTGTGTTAACATTTTCTGTTCTCAAAACATGCAAATGAACAAGGAATGTAGAGTTAAATATATAAACCATCTTTAAACTGTACACATGATTTAAATAATGTTTAATGCATTTACTTATATGAAATACAGAGCAACTACGTTCCACGCGTTTTTTACCAAACATGTTTTCGATGTGACGCATATAAATGTGCTCCTAGTAGTTTGCATTTACCAACTGCGTACATATCGTTCGTACATGAATTAATTTCCTATTGTACAAGAGATCATTATTAGCCGGCACTCTAATTTCGCTGACTTTCTAATAGCCCTTCTTTTAAACTTTTATGTAAGTATTATATTCATTATCCGTTTGATCTGTTTTGAAAACCATATTCATAAGATCGTTTATGAGTGCTGTAAAATACTATTGTAGATGTTTGTTGCATCCATCATTATAGTATGTATTTATAAAATGAATTACTTATTCAAATGCTGTTGTCGTGCACTGAATATAATATTCAAACAATTTCTTTAATGACCGCTAACTACAAAGCAGATTTTGAATGCATAGAACCACTGAGCCTTTTACTGTGTGCTCGGCTTAAGGCACTGTGATCGGCAGTAAAAATGTCCATCAGTGCATGTTCTTAATTTTCAACAATGGCTGGCCGTTCAACACGACTAGTTACGCTATTGGAATTAAGCAGTACGTACACATATTGTACATAAACACGTCAATTCACATTATATTATTGTTCTACGAAATAAACATGAATTAAAGTTATATAATACACTGTTTTTTTACGCGCTTATTGGGGGTCAATATACTTTTTTTTGTATTTCTGTTGCGTTACTGTAATTGTCAGAAAACTCGGTCTAACGCCCTTAATCGTTAATCAGTATCGACAACTAAAAACTCACACATGCTGTTTATTAACGGACAATCAGCAATAAAACGACTTTAATTTGTTAATGTCAAATTCATCCAATGATATACATTTATATTAATTAAAGCTATGTGGGAGTGGGTGAATAATTAATACGGATGCGTTGAAACGAACAAACTACGTAATGCATATATATTTCATGAAGATGGGATGCGGCATCACACTAACAAACATTCACTTCAATATTAAACATTTACGAATCTTTTGTTTTGTTTACTGTCATTACATGTATGCATACATATTAACGATTATATCACATATTATATATTAAGTTACCCACTTAATAAGGTATCTTTATTATATATATAAGTGAAGAAATAATACAACTATACAGAACATTAGACTTGTTCGATATTGTCTAACTACTACTATAAATGTTAATAAGGTTTATTTGAGTGTTGTCATAGTTCAATATTCAGAGGCGGTAAGAAATAGAGCGCGTGTTTTGTTTTGTGAATGAAAGAGACAAACGATCATTGGTACACCTAGTTTATTAACACAATTATGATAAAACATCGTGTTCTTGATAATTCAAAATATGTTGTAGATGAACCATTTTTTGCTGTGCAGTTGTATATGTACAGCTTTAAAAAATTCGTTATCGTTTTAAAACAGTAGTTATAACTATTGGACATTAACAAAGGTTAAATTCGATTTTTGAGGCCTGTTTTGCATTCAGGTTTTCATTTGCAGTTATTTCATTGTCTTGACTAAGATCGTTTTAGACGCGAATTGGATGTGTTTTGTATTCTACTTTCCCAGACGGCAAACTCAATTTTAATGATGATGGATATCAAGGTTAAATGAAATACAATGAACATTTAAATTGTTCAAACTTTTATTTAATACAGCAACGTAGTAGTTTTATATTTTATTCCAATTTTTGGCTCAAAATGTAATGCTCAAACAATGGTCTAACCTTATATTAAACCAACATTTTTTAAATGTTTTTCTTTCCAGACGTAGATCTGTGGGATATTGATATTTTAAACATATAACATTTTTAAATCTCGTTTACCAAAGCACATTTCTACTCTTTAAACGTGTGGCTTTGGTTTGTTTGGCGGAGGCCAAGATATTTTCAAATGGAAGGGAATACATCTTTCGTCCCCTTAAGCACAAATCAAAAGCAAATATCATAAACAAGATCATTGTACACGGAATTGTGTTCATGCGATGCATTCAAACCGATTTTCTGAACGCCATTGTAATGCATATATCATATACCACTTAACTAGATATTGAGTAGATTTCTTACTGGGAAAGCACATGCTTCGGTTTCCTGTAAACTGACATGATTAGTGTATTCTGTGATTACATGACGTCCAAAATAAGTAAAATCAAAAAGCAGATTTAAGATCAATTTATCTTCCAAAACGTTGTTTTTATCACAAAAGGATTAGTTCAGCATAAGGAAATCTATACACAACGTGCAAACAGTTTTAATTTAACAAATAGATTGCATGCTTATATATCATAAGTTCTTAGTTAAAATGATTTTGGTGAGTATTATTATGTTTAGAGACACTTAATCAAATGTTAACGTCCGAAATCGTTGTGTGATTTTTACCCTTGTATCTTCCTACTGTGACACACACATAATGTTGTAAGTAAGTCAGATGACATTGAATCTTAGACAATGCTTGCGTTCGAGCTTTAGTATGATCAACCTTATGATAATATACCACAGCATGATATTCATAGACATATAAACATACCTTCTTAATATTTACATGCAAATATAAAACTGTACTTAGAATAAATAAGTATTTTATTCTAAGCAATTACATATACATTTATTCAGACATAACTTCCAAATATGTTTTCTTATTATAGGTATTTTTTGCATGCTAATTTGACATTAGGTGTGGTTTAACAATATCAGCTTCTTACTCTTATTATTAACAAATCATATGCTCCTACCGTCCAATAACATAATATATATTGCAAGCAGTGTACACTACTGTACACTACTGGACGGTGACTAAATGTGGTTTTAATACTGTACATAGGAGAATAACAACTGCAACCTTTACATAAGAAAATTGTAATCTCACGGATGATACAACATATGAATAAAGATAATAAGGTTAGACCTCAAAAAGACATGCATTTTTCTTTTAGCTTGTTTCCCAAGCGAAAAATAAACACAAATATAGATAGTTCAGCTTGTTTAGAATAAACTGTTTGCAGCTTCATTTGAATGCTGTTTTCATTTTATTAAAGTATATAGCTGGTTTATAAACAATATATTCGAAAGCAATGAAATCATGATTGCAGTTTGAAAGGCAACCACTTGTTAACGCTTTGTTTGTGATAACATCGTTTCAGTGTAAAATACAATCATTGTTTACGACTTCAACTAAGTCCCGATGGTGTAGTCGAATGCGCACAACTTGCAAATCACATATTCATGTCTGCAAATATAATGTTTTACATAAGAAAGTGGTTAAACCCATTGAAGGTACTGTTAATTAGTACATAATATTTTTATGATGCGTTTGGAGTGTTATCAATATATAATATTTTATTGCAAATCTTACTTAACATTCAAAAATAGTTATTTTACTTTTCCTTACGCAGTTTCACTACAATAAAGTGTATTTGCCGCGCGTTATTTTCATGAGTTTTTTTACAGGGACACATAGTTCTAATATTGTTTTAAACATATTAAGAACGATCGGATAAGTTGCTTTAAACACTTATATGCAAACATTAATTATGAAAACTAATTTTTGTTTATCTGTGTCTGGCAAATTGAATGTTTTATGAAGTATGCTGATACTCAAGCAATAGTTAAATGTGTGTTCACTTAATTAAGCAATTTAAATTACTATTTGGTCGAAATAGCAGTATGTTATAACTTGGAGCGAACCACAAATTTTAACGTCGCCATCAACCCAATTATATGAAATTATTTTCAAGACGTTGTCATTCAGATAGTTAAATCATATTCGCCGTAAATAGTGTGGATTCCAGTTTAAAAATTCCCATTCAAGCAATATGGTTATACCTAGAACATTTAACATATTTTGAGACAGATGATAACATCTGCTACGCTTATTATCGTCAATTACTTCAGTACAGTGACAATGTGTGCGCGCATTCGTATATCGTTATTTCAGTGATTTCCTTCGTTCGCAAGAAGTGTCCGCTTGAAAATTATTGTCAAGTAATCGTAGTGTACGTTTTTCAAAACGGAACGTATGCCTTATGCATCCATTTAAGTTATTGACAAATTAAGATATTATCTTATTTGTCTTATTATTACAATAGGATACAATTAACCTGTTTCTTTATTAAACACCGGTTTTCGAGGATGTAATCGTATCATGTCTAATCTAAATGATATATTTTACAACTGAAAACAAGCTTTTTCATAATACATTTGCTTTATTTCACATAGTGACGTATTGAAATTTGCAGTGAAAATGGTATTTCCCCAAGCAATTATTTGGGATAAGCACATAACAATACACAAATACAAAGTGTTATAACAAGTCTTAGCAAGCAAATTACATCGAATCCCACTGGTCGTATACAAAGATATTGCTATATAGACATATCAAAATATATAACATATATTAATGACTACTCTGTTATATGTAACAAAGCCGAGGTTTATTAGAAAATGACTTCTGTGGTTGAAACAACGTGCGTTTCTTTTGTTTCAATGTCTATTTTAAGAAATTGCTTAAATACCTAGTTTAAGCATGCCCGTCGTTAAATATGAATGCCTAAAACAACAACGGATTTATTAGCTCTTGTTTAAAAACTATATCAGAAACAACATGGCAAGGTATATGGTTAGGTGAGATCATCGTTACCATCCTGACATTGTAATATCCTTGACCTATCTCAAAATGTTTTGTTTTATCTTTCATATTAATTATAATTTACAGCTGTAATCCATTCGGTATAATAGCACTTGTTTCTTCTACTAATACGGTTTCTTTTAAGTAATTTGTCCTGATGAACGATGACGAACAAATTAAAACAGTATTTGGAATCAAATCTTTATTTTAAACAGTTATACAAACCGTTCTGATTCTATATTGGAATTAATCATACTAACATGATAAGTTTAACTATTTTATCACTTCGCGTTTAATAAGGTTACCTAACCAACTGCATAATGTTAAACATGGAGTGTGATATAAACTCACATTTTTATGCAAACTACAGTAATTTAAACTATGGCGCAAACCAATAATAGCATGCATATGAATTCACAAGATTGTTACCAAGACACAACCGCTCATTTGCATGTGAAAAAAATGGACCGTGCTCTGTGAAAAAAGGGTTCAATACATGTGCGTTAAGTGTAGTCCCAGAGTAGCCTGTGCAGTCCGTAAAGGCTAATCAGGGACGACACTATCCGCCTACACTAGTTTTTTTTATGCCAAAAAGATACTTTCCTTAAACCGAAAATTTCATAGAAGCAGAAAGTGTTGTCCGTGATAAGCATGTGCGGACTATACAGGCTTACAGCGGGAAAAAAACCTGTATACACTACGACTCTTCCTTTATTGGCAGTAAGAAACACTAACAATGCATGAGACACGACACATACGTATATATCAAACGCAAACACATGCGCAAACATGGTATCACCCCATTGGAACGGTCAGCGCAAAGGTGTTCATCGTTTAAAGCGGTTAACAGGAGAGCACAAGGAGAGCACAATCGCATAATCAGCCCGGCATTTATTTATTCATTTAAAATATATTTACACAGTGTACGTGCAAATTAGCCTCATAAATTTGGGATGAATATTTACGCACATGCATTAATCCGCCTTTTTAAAGAGCTCGACCCATATCGATATGTCTTAAACAGCTCCTGTTCTCCAATGCAGTCTAATTATGGGCCAACGCATTAATAGCTCTTATCTCTGTAATGTTATCTATTTTAATGATTGTACGTGGATATTCACAGATGAGACTGCAATTAAAAGATTCAAATGAGCCACTGCTGATGTTCTGACAATTACAACGAGTAGGGGTTTAGCAGCGTTGAAACTTAATTACGATGCTAGATTTATGTCCCAGTTGTGTTGAAGTGATGCATCTGAAAGACACAGTATTGGTATTGATTTCTTATTAACGAGTAAATGAATCTAATACCACTAAGATTTGATAATACGTGGTTGAACAGCAAAACAATGGCTTCAAGTAAATGCGTTTGCTTACAGTAATGTAACATCTCTGATTACAAGTCATTAAGTTTGTACTATGAACCTCTTTACTGCTGGACACCATTACGTCCGATTACAATGTTCTCTTCATTGTCTCAGCACGTCGATACCCGATGCACGCAAAAGCTGCTGAGCAGGTAACCAGCTAAAAAAGTGATTAAATACAATGTTGGTCACGACACCAAATTGTAGCAGATATTGTGCACACATTAATATTTAATACATACAATTTTATCTTATATAACTGAAGTGCATCATAGAAATTACTGCTTTCAAATCAAATGAGATTGCGGACTCATGTTGAAAGCTTAATCATTAGCATACATATTGCTCTACTGAGTATGACAATTGGTAACCAAGTCTCTCATGAAAATGTGTGTCAAGTTATAGCACTCCTATACTTAACCAAGTGCACGTAACATAGTAAACGTGAGCTTTACGAATGGGCATATAATATATTCGTTATTTTCTTTGTCACTTTTAAACACAAATAAATATGACAGCAACTGAAAAATCTTCCAACCTAAATCGTTGAACTATTCGTCGTACCAAATTAACTATCAAAGTTGGTAATTACGCCGAGACTACTTGGTTTGCAATTACACCTACAAGTAGTAGAGCGGAGGACATTTTAACATTCGATATACTGGCTCAATATACATTGTAAGACTTTATATATTTGACTATGACGACAAGTGTTCTGTCTTTCTTTTAAAATATGGTTTTACAGCTTTTTTATCTGCAATAAATCCGACTTAGCATTGTAATGCTTTATTGCATGCTTTTTGATAGAAATATATCTTTGATAAAATTTTTAATTAGTTCGTCGGTTTATAAGGATTAACACTTTAATCCACACGTGATAGCAAATCATATCAATATAAAAAAATCACATGTGACATGTCTATTTTTAATAAAAAATATTGGAACTCTCTGTTGTAAATTAAAATGTTTAACAACTCACGTTCCTCTATGGCTTACTTATCACACCACGGTTCAACTAGAAACAGGCCCTTGCATAATCACGAGACTTTAATGAAATAGCCTGCGGGATCAACTATTTCGTTTCTTTTTGCTTGTCTGATTTAACTTTATCTTCCAGAAAAATTGTTAGAATAGTATTGCTGATATGAAAATTATTATTCCTTCGCTAGAAACCACATGCATACATCAAAAGATGCTTTACTAACTATGCTTCAACCGTATTACCTCTTAACGCAGATCCAACAAACAATGGTAATAAACGCTTTTGTCAATCGTGTTATTTCACAGGGTGAATATAATGGTATTCAGTCGGAGAAACACTTCAGCTTGACAGATGTGGGTGATTTGTACACAGCAAGCAATCCACACTGAAATTAACCATTCCGCAGACAAATCCTACGGATATGATACCAATGTATCTTAACCGGACATACTACTCGCATTCGTTAACTGACAAAGCCAGGATAGAAACTGAACATATATTTTCATGTTTATGTCAGTAGCTGTTCCTATGGAATTGAACCTTCGGTAGAGAAAATTTATAGATGTGTTACCAATGTATAACTCGTCATTTGATGACTAAGCATTTACACATATCGACTACGTAAATTTCTATGTTAGGTAAATCAATTTTAATATAATGCTAGTAACGTTAAATGACGTAACCGGAGTAACTGAGACCTGTTTATAAAAAATTATGTATCTAATTATTCTACTGTTTACTCCTGTATATATGATTTAAAGACATATTTTGGTCCAAGATCACATATTTTTTTTAATCTTACTACAAAAAATGTATAATGGCAAAATCTAGTTAACCCTAATTGTATAATAAAAAAGTAAGAATGCAACATGGTCACATATCGTTTTACATCCATCCACATGTACAATTGTGCAGGCTAACGGGCTAGGGTATATATCTAACTAACTATTTTATCAAAGAAATATAAGTATATGACAAATACAATAAAATGTTTTGATTAAAAATGTTTTTGATGAATTAAAAAATGCACTGAGATAAAAAAAATTTTTTAAATATGTTTAATCAAATAATTGCATTAATTGTATGTGTTCGCTGACATAGATAGAATAGTAGAAACAGACATTTTCAATTCAATAGACAAATAGTAGCTGTAGTTTCTCGAAAACAAGAAAACACACTTATTAAGAACATGAAATAAACAGGTTTTGTTTGAGAAAATCCCCAAAATGATGTTTATTCCAAGTCCGATGTCTTGTTATAAGTGCACATAATACAGTGTTTAAGATATATTAATTAAAAAATAATGTTCAGAATAAGATTTATGACGTTACAATAGAAACAGGTTCAAGCTATAAATTAAAAAGAATTTAAACTGTTCACAGTACTGTTATATGCAAATGTTTCCATATTTGATTTTATGATTTGGATTATCTTTATTCATTTTCCATGTTTGATAACTTCTTTTGTTTAAGATGAATAAACACACATAACCAAGAAGCAGTTTTGCGCTGAAACTATATTATCAAACAACCTAATTGTATAAGTGGAATACGGTTCCGACTTGAGTTTGAACAGTGTTGCATCAAACCAAAATTCCCCATTGCTACACTGTATAGAAGGCAAACTGTTCTAACTCACATGCCGTTCAATATGCCGTTTTATAAATTATCATAGTATTTCATTTATAACTTATAACATATTGAAATGATTATTTGTATTGATATTACCCAAAATAAGTGTGAGATTTCAAACAGTATACATTCAAGCAAGTTGCTTCTAATCCCTGAGCAATTTTGCGGCATAATGTTTGAGCAGTGTTGCGCATAACAGGTGATATGTCACATCAAAATAAAAAAGTTCAACAATGACAGTTGTATTTGTATTCGGTATATGTATGTTCACACACAAACATATACATGTACACAATCATAAGTGATAAGACGCGCATGCTTGCATAACATGACGCACATGTCGTTTCATAACAAATCAAAGCGCTGAAGACACTGAATTTGTTCGTTTGTGTAATCTTAAACCCAACTCAGTTTTCAAAGTTATGTTACAGCTTTTTATATCGGAAGCTTGAAATGACCACAACCCATTCAAATTTATAATTAGTGTGTCTTAAAGCACAGGTCGAGATTTGTTTTTGATTTTTCAAATCATTAATGCATCCAATCAGTGTGCACAGGCTAATCTTATTTTACATGCATTAAGCCCCATTTTCCCTGAAAGCAGCCAATATGTACAGATTGCAATGATAAACACTAGACTGGCCAACGTTGTTTTATAAGCTGTTAAATACTTTTGAATATATACACACTAAGTAGTGTACCCGTGGGAACTATAAACGGGCAGATGCGGTGGTTAGAGCAGACGTTCCTAGCATCCGTCGTCTGCTTAATTTTACTGCAGTTATCTACACAGGCAGTCACTGGTTACGATTCCTAGCGTAGTTAGCGCAGACTGACTTGCAAAATTGCTTCTACATTAGCTAACGCTCACAAATAAAATTTTAGTGACATAATAAATAACAGTTATCTTCGTCCCAAGCGTTTTAATTTGCAAGCAGATTTTCCACAGCAAACAACGGAATTTCCACAAACATGTATTGGTCGAATCGTTCAACTATTGTGTTCATGAATTTATGTGTTTTTAAAACTTTACTGTACAGTACTGTAATAATAAATATTAAATTAAGCTATGCAATTTATGTTTATATAATATTATCGTGAATATTCATATATCTTAACATTAACTTCGACTTTAATATTAAGATTATGTTATATATGTTTATATATGTTTGCTTTTTTCGCGGAAACGACAGTGTGTGGGGGAAACAGCCTCACTGAAAACATAATAATCAATCACCCTCAGCATTGATTTCTTGTCCATGCCGTTTACATATAAATATATATTGCAAATAATCAACCATAAATGAGGGGTAAACGGTAGCCTTCACGGTATAAACAATTAATCATGTGTAAAAACGTCGATGCATGTGCAACATGTTGTGTGCATGGTGCTGTTCTTTTCGTGGACCTCTTACAAAAACAAACTACCCACAAATTATATCAGGACGAACGTGTTGAACGTAATGTTGCTGGCAGCAGGTATTGTTAAAACTAAATTAGCTAATATTGTCGATGCATTGATAGTGTTGATTTTGAATCGATATGAATCAATATGGTACAAAAAATGTTTGTGCATTTATATATGACAGAATGCTTTCTAAAAACTAATAAAGATTTGCGTTTGAGTTTCAGAAAGGTTTTCGTAACACTATGCTGTGCCTGTGCATCTTAATTAAATGTACACAATTACTGAACAATATCCCATATTCTTAATATATTTCGGAAACAAAGAAGCAACCAACTAATGCTTTACAACTAATTGCCATGTGCAAGAAAGCATGTTGCAGTAAACTTGTTTCAAGGTTATGTCAGTACGTTTGTAGACAAAGTGTTTAAGACACTTCACACAACGCGTGTTTTAAAATAATATAAGTCTTCACAATAGGGAATTAAGATGCTTTCAGACTTACCATGTTACTCCTCTATGAGCTTCATGATGTTAAGCTCCGCTTGAAACAAAGAATCCGTATTAGATTTTAAGTAAGGGCGGTCACATATAAAAATCACGCGGAATACAGATGTGAAGCGTTATGTAGGCAAACATTGGTATGACGCATATTTATGCATTATATGTACCGTTATCATATTCATTTAAAGTATTAATAGTTCCGATATAATATTCAACTAGCGTGCATTAATGTGAACATAAAACATGTACGGATAAGTTACACATTACGATGTGTATACATATTACAATAATACCTGAATGTCTCAAGTTTTGATTGTATTTTTTTCATAGTAGAGCTTCTGACAATTGCGTTATGTTTTATAATAGCCTTTCATATGCATATGTATAGATGAAAATATATCTAGTAATGATTTGCACATTTACGCAACACTAAATCAATTTCGTTTGAAAATGGACACATTTCGGTTTCTGTATGTTTTGCGCCAACAAACAATATCTAATGAATTTGGATCGACGCTGTTATTATTGTTTTCGTCATAAAAAGCTTAGGCTTAATTACCCAATGCATCAATTATATCTTAGATAATAAATTGTTTCAGCAAGAATAAAATACGTCTATGTTTGCCATTTTAATGCAATACAAATGCAAACCTACAATACTGCTTATAGACACAAATTATGCCTAAAATATCCTGAATTAACATCGATGACAATTATAATGATATCATGCTAAATAACTTTATTATGCGTATTTGGGGCCTTTGACAAGTTATTTGTTACTCATAAATAAGCAGTTCATTACTCAAACTTAACTCACATTACCTTAGTAATTTTGGGATGAAGCTTACCTTCGCATTGCATTGGAAACAAAAACTATATTTAAAACATGACCCAGTTGCTTATTTCTTGACAGGGATTTTGTTTGCACTTTGAAGGCCTCTCTTGTCATGAAAACAACAATCGTCTCATGATAACCACGCGTACAGGAAATTAGTCGGTGTGCATTTTCATTAACAACGTAGTTGTAAGTTAATATTATCACAATATCTAAATAGTGTATTTCAAACAATCTATCTATAAACAAGTTCCTAGCTGTATCTTGGTTGATTTTGAGTCCATGGTCTGTCGGGTGCCATTTTCCTCCTGCACAACTATATCACAGAAAGAAACAACAACACAATTGTTCATTGGAAATTGATGTTTATCTAGTAGTTATATTCAGGAAGGTTTATAAGAACTTCAATACGGTTCAGTCAAAGATAATTATGTAAAATAACAAATTGTGTATCGATAAAATTTGCCAATTTTATTAAATAACACAAAAATATTCGGTCTTTTCTGTTTAATTTTGCTTCAAAAGGTTGTTTGTATAAAGTTGACGACATTTTTTTCATGTTATTTAGCAAAACAATTAATAACTGACGTCCAATACCGGTTTAAAAGCACTTGTATAGAAGTAAGAACCAACGTTAGTGTTTCATGGCAAGTATGACGTAATCCATTATTATGTGTCATCGTTTATTTTTTCAGACATTCATGGCATAGCATGCCATTAGTAGTATTTTACATGCTGCGCACTTTCAAATGGATAAATAACTAAGTGTAAACAACACATATATACATTCTTCATCCAAATGTTAATACCACAAAAGCAGCCCAGTACCATATTCGTAAACCAAGATTCGATTCCTTTACCCGGTTAGAGTTATTTGGATTACAAAGTGTAATCATCCTTAAGCGTTTGTCTATGTCATGAATGTTAGGTTACAGTGACCTACTTATCAAATGGATCCCTGATCCTTTGGCGACATCCCCTTGTTCTACGCGTATTTATTAAGAAGAGCAATAGCTGATAAATAATTACTACAAAGGCAAAATTTGTCAATTACCTGTATATTATGCTGTTTAATATTGTACAATCTTTGAACAATACAAAACATAAGAAATAAACAATACAAAAAGATAAATGGAATTTAATGGCCTAATGGCAGATTATAATTTACACCAGACTAGCACTAGAGTAAATAAACCTCGGCTGTAGACTAGCCCTACAACTGAGGCATGTCAAGGAGGCGACCGGAAGTACTTCACTAACGATAGCCCAACACCCAACATTGATTTAGCTTCTCGTTTATACAATCATCGCCACCAGATAATGCACGGCATTATATGCTATTTTGCAAGAGCTCCGCAATGTGCTCATATTTATTTATGCAATTCCTATTCCAATGAACACCTTGCTGGTTTGGAAATAGATATTATACACGGGCAATCGCTTAGGCCACCGCAACCGACCAAATGAATTATCGCTACGCCGAACCGTGCGACATATTGTACATGCGAAATCGCAAAGACCAGCGCAACCGGCCACATTTATTTTCGGTAAGACGTACCGTAGATTTTCCAGTGCAACATATACTAAAATATTCGCAATGCCACAATAATTTCCAAATCCAAAAAAAGCTATTCCAGGTACGCCTAATCACGCCGTGCCATCGAGCGAGTGCTAGAACACACATACTATCCAGAAAATAACTTTGAAAGCACTTCTTCCATCCTCAAACAGACTAGCACGACGTGATAGATGACAACAAAATGCTAAGTTTACGTCCCCCGGACGTATATACATCATTATATAGTTACATATTTTTACTTTTAATGCTTCCGATCACCTCCAAGACATTGAATTTCAGCCTAAATGACATATTGTAATAAAGTATCAAACATATAAAATAAGTTCATAATGACATAAAATGTATGGTGTCAGATTGGCATTGATTTTAGGAATTAACTGACGTGGTAAGAACAACATCTCACATAATTATGCAGCCATACAATAAGTTATTAATATACATTAATTTCGTTTCATGAAGGAACAAATCACAACATTTTTACACGGCACGTTAAGTAACAGAAACACACACAACAAATTGGGTGACACTTTGTTCTCCCTTATTTCCATTCACTTATGTCGCGTCCCAGCGACACCCTTGACTTTGACCTTATTCTGGACGATAGCGATGAATCCATGCCATGGCGCCGCCGCTCTCCACTGTTTGAGGCCGGACGATAAAACCGAGTCTCGTAAAATTAGTGAATGTAACCCGACCGTGTGCCGTAATTGCCCGCAACATATTGACAGCAATTATGTAATAAATGCCATGGCAGTATATTCGAACATTAAAAAAAAAAGTTAAACATAATTTGGGCGGGTGGGTTAGGTTTCCCAGTCCAAGCTTCTTCGCAAAAGGACGAGATACGTGAAACCCGAGCTTATATACCGTATTAGTGACGTAAGACAGTCACTACTGAAATCTATTTCACGCATGGATTAATCTCGTCTGCTTGTATCTTATGATCGATACGAGATATAAACTTTTATCTTCCGGAGATATGTATTCGCTACTTCAAATAAAATAAATGAATGTTCATTAAAATTATTGTTTAGTATTGTTCCTATTAGATATGAAACTGACTAGTAATGTTACATCTTAGTTCTACATTAACGTTCACATACATACGTGAAATACCTAGTTATCATCTAACAAGCATGTCAAGCAGCGTCTGCTCAGGAGATAGTTGAAACCTCTTGAATTGTTCTAACCGAATGTATTTTCATTTTCCTTAACTTCAAGTTTCTTATCATTGGAACATTCAGTGTGATAAAAAGTAATCCACTCTTCCTGGACCACCAATGCTGCCGATTGCTGAATTGTTGAAAAGACTTTAAATGTGCAAACATTTTAATTTTGATGACCACACTACATAATTTATGAGATCACACAAGTAGCAGGCATATCATTTTCAGAATAGAAATTTTAGTATTTGAGACATAATGCCCTTCTGTTGCTTTTTGGAGGAAAACTGCATTACTTGGTCATTAAAATCAAACATGCTGTCCTTGATTATCAGGCCTTAACAAAACAACTTTTTTCTGACATAGCATATTTTTTTACAAGATGCAAGCAAATATTAGCTTGATTGTAATTAAAACCCGTTTACAGGGTGTACTTTTCATTCAAGATCTACTTTACTCCGATTATGAATAATGAAACTGTGATACTTGAAAAAACAATTCTTTTACCTTAATGTTCAGAGCTTTGTTTTAATATCAAAACAAGACATTCCTATCTTGGCAAGTTGAAGACTCTTCTTTACGTGCTATTGATGAGTGTTTCCTTACGATACCCGGTCCGCATGGCTAAGGTCAACATTCTGGCACCGCACAAGCAAACATCCACTTGATCGCCTTTTTCTGCTCAGCAAAATACCACATTTTGTAAGTGACTCGGGTTATAAACGTCATTATTGGCATTGATCACACTTTTCAAGCAGCGTTTAGAATTCGACCACCGGGCGAGCGTATTTCCACGAATCGTTCTCTTCATATTTATAAACACTGCCATCCAATAAATGACTTCTTTCATTAACTCTAGTCACATTACTTTATTTCACAATAACACTTCAAGGAAACTTTCTCTTAAGTGACAGCTAATTACTTTTTCTTTAAACGACCAAACCTGCCACGTACAGTGTCGGCCATATTTGTTGTCGTTTTATTTAACTTTCGGGTCATACTAAAAATATTTTGAAAACCAGCAAAAGGAATAACACTAGTTAAAACTTATCCTATGCTTAACTATGTCAGTTCGCCAACTTTGTACTTGTACAATTAAATAGTATATAAAACAATACCACTGTCCACAGTTTGTTATACAATCCATACAGCTTGCGTCATGTCGCTCTTTAACTTAATTGAACTAATTAAACGTTGTAAGGAAACAGGAGGAAATAATTTCGTTTTGTATGTGGATTATCAAATTTTAACCAACGGCACATTTGATAGCAGGAGCTAAACATAAATAAATGCATGTATTGCTGCACCATTTGAAAAACAAATATGCACTTGTCGCTTGTAACTTTAAGTATACATTATATTGAACAAAGCAGATATCTGAATATTGTTCATCAGATTAAGTATGTTCTCTGACTCTTCTCTTTTTATTAACTTATCGGCGTTGCGCCTTAATTAAAACAAAAAAACACTGTTAACTATATTTGATTTTACAAACTTTATAAATCAAACAAAATGTAAAATGTATTTCCATATGTATCAATAGTTACATACAGACGTGATAGAAGTATTGGTGACATGTTAATACATAGGCAAACGAAGAAATAAACAAGCGTGTTCAACAAAGACCAGCATAATTCAATTCAAATTGAATATTATATGGAATGTTAAAAACAACCCAAGAAGCGGATTCCTATGAAGCAATCCAACCGAACTGTAACATTTACAACTTAGTGTGTGGTATTTGTTTGTTATAAACGCCAGAAGATGGTAAATTTAGGGGAAACGAGAAGAACGTTGAAGGAACGTGCCAAACATGAGGCTGACGTGCTACTCAGAAGGGATACACCAATTCCAGAACATGTCAACGGTGCTGCGACGGAAAGCTAGACAATATTAGTGCTAACACAGTTCCCACCCATACCGACTGATAAAGGAATTGTTATTCACAGTATATTTGAAACACAGTCTCCAAATGGACTTAATAAAATATCAAGTAAATGTCCTTTTATGTTATATTAATCATCAGTATTCATAAAAATAACAGTACTAAATGCAATGTATATTTTCCATAATATGTTTATGTTATATTGAATATCAAGTATATATCATTATTTTTTTTAGATGTGTGTACAGTGCAGCTAAATAATACTTATAAATGATGTTAAATTGTTTTATTGTTAACTATCAATTGATTAATTAGGTTAAGAACAAGTTTTGACATAACATGTCGACAGGTTATATGCAAGTATTCAGCGTTATTTCATTACTGTCGTATGTGTACATTGTTGGAGCCATATTATTTAACGTTGTTTATGACGTTATCATGTACAATGTCATTTGACGTTTGAAAACAGCAGCTTTATTATTCAAAATGTGTTGTCCATAAAACGTAAAAAAGTAGGTCAAATACTTTAATATGGTTCATACAAAAGTCTAAATATGAAACTTGTATACATAATCATGCAAAATCTTAAAATGTTCGTTTGTGTGCGGTTGAGATTAAGACATGCATTACCTCATCCTCAATACGTATTTAAATCCAACCATCTGCGTTAGAAACCACAACCATATAGTTTGACGTGCTTTACTTATTACGCTTTATCCGTATCACTTCTAAATTCTGGTTCAAACATAATGGAAAATGATATGGATTTTTGTTTGAGTAAGGCCGTGTTTCCATGCATCCGTGTCCGCACTCCGCGTCTGCGTTCCGTTTCCGCGTTCCGTATACGGACACGGAGTATCTATTCCATGCATCCGCTTATTATTTTAGCCTTTCCGTGTAAAAAGCTCATTCCAAACGTGGATGTACTTGGATTAGGATGTCGTTCTCTTGCGACTGCTGCGGCAGTACTGCATGTTAGTAGACAGAAACGCAGACATAGGTACTGGACACGTGCCATCATAAGAAACCGTCAAACTTACGGCGCATACTACCATCTTGTTAGATAATTAGAGCTGAACGATGAAGAGTTCATGACCTACTTTTATTAGTATCTCCTTGTTTCACACCGCTATCAGCTTATTTCTCCAACACCACAGTACAGAATGCCGAAACTAGCTGATAAGCCACTCAGGACAGGCTGAATTAATGACAATTAGCATAGTTATATTTATAAACATTACTGATTATTCGTACTACAGACTTCAAAACTTGTATGTGAACTCGCATAGACAAAACTAGAACATAAATAGCGACTTCTTATAGCGTTATATCTTGTTTGAAATATATATTGTTCCTTTTGAAAAGCGATTATAGAGTGTACAATAGGCAGACGATATATATTCGCATATTACTATTCTCACTTACCTGATACGCTATCAATAACATTTAACAACATGATGTAATACTTGAATTCTTCCATTATATGATTGCATGGAACATGTGTGATTGGAGTCCTTTGATATAGGTTATTTCTTACGACTATCACGCAACTTGTTTGGTTTAATGAAATATGTCGACCTCACCAGTTTTAAATGATTGTCTTAAACATATACGTTTTTACAAAACAAGAAATGTTCTCTAAATCCACTGCGCACACGCACACATACGCTCGATTGGTCATTGTCGGCTCGGGAACTACTTACATGTACCCCGGCTACTCTTAAGTACATGCTTCTCGGGTACGGTAAATATACTAAAACGTACCCGAAAAATTTAACGCTTAATCGGTGGTTGTCGGCTATTTTTTGAAATTATTTATATTCACATTTATGTCATTTTTCTGTAAAATGATCTCTATATAATCGAAACTCATACTCAAAAAGCATATTGATGCAGTTTTTTTAAAGAGAAGTTTGCTTAAGAAAATCGGTAACGCATTTTACGACATCGCAATTTTGGCGGGAATACGCTCGGGTACAGTCCAATATCGATCGGGTACGATTAATTATATTTATCGTACCCGGGAACAAATATGTATAATCAAAAGTACCCAGGGTACATGTAGCTAGCCGACAATGATCAATCGAGCTACACTAATCCAACTAAGTAAACAAGACGTGCGTTGGCGCCTGAATGCCATACGATAACATTGTGTACTCTTATGTCGTAGTTTGAATTTGATTATCAACTTCAGTTTATCATAATTTTATAATAATGTTTCCAAAATATAAACGATTGTACTAGTTTCATATCGTACATACTTACAATAATACTGGCACAACATGGAAACTAGAGTTTGAATGGTGTGTGGTGAGTGGTTGCAAAGCAAAAGTCAAAGCAATTTACAATGGTACATCACAATGCTTGTAATGACTAATAGTGTACATGGCTTTTTAGAACATGCTAATGCGACATACTACGAACTGTTTTACTCATACATATTCGCTCATGACAAGTGATACTGTTTCAAACATTTACCAACATTACTCTTTAGACTGTCGCCGATAGTTTTTTTGAAAATATTCTATCATTTGACTGTGTTAAAAAAATCACGACTATAATGTTAAAGAAAATGCCTAATGAGTGGAATCTTTATGCAGCGTTGTTTATATACTAAACATATTCCAAATGTTTAAATTTAACTTGGCATATATTCATGCAAGTTGCTATCGTAAAAAAGAAAAAAAATCATTGTCCTTGAATATTATAGGTCGCCATAGTGTTATGAATAAGAACTGGTTCTAGACCAAGGAAAAATAATTGAGAGCATTTCAAATTAGTTGTAAGTTATATAAATACAATCGAGCTGAACAATAATATTTACAATATAATATTGATTATAAATCGCAATTATAATACGAGACGTGAAACTGCATTTCTTGCATTTAAGAATAATGTATTGTGCCGCATAGAGAGCGACATAGTTAAACAAGCCGAATATACCTTAATGTATATGCCTACGAGTTGGGAGCGACGTGGCTTCAGTCAGGGAGAGTTACTCAGAACCGAGACTGCGTATCAGGTGCGATTACATTTACTGGCAAAACATACATGAAATGTAATGTATATATGCATCTAATATGCATCTATACTCTTAGCACAAGAAGGTCAAAACATAAACTCAGTATTTTCTTCAAAATGGTCAAAGGTCTTAGTCAGGAATGTTTATCCTCACTTTCTCCACAATCAGTTGGCGAGGGATCTACAAGACAATTAAGTAATTCATCCCACTTAGATGGTGCTCGGACTAGGACTTCTCTGTACCAACATTCCTTCTTACCCTCAACAATTGCTGCTTGGAATTCATTTGTAGACGAAGCAAAACTTGTTGATGACATATCTGATTTTAAAGAAGCCCTGGATCTTAACAAACCGTGTTGTAATCCATTTTTCTATTATGGTAAGCGAAGACAGCAAGTGCTACACACACGCCTAAGAACTAAATGTAGTTCTCTTAATAAACACTTATTTGATAGAAATCTGGCCTATCGCCGCAGTGATTTCGAAATACAAGCGCCTCGTCGAGGGAATGTGAGAAAACGGCCTGTCACTCATTACTTATGAACACACTGATGATGAAATGACTTATAAGCTTTAAATGTAAAGGCTTTTTGATCTGTTTTTAGGCGTCGATTGACCCACGAAGGGATATTATTGATGTTGTCCTTGTATGAGGAACACAAACAGAAGTTTGATTCCTCGGCATTCAAGAACAAGAATGAGATGAAGAAGATAGCAAAGCAGATGGAGGACAACAAAATTCATGTCACGGGTGAAGCTTGTGACAATACATTCCGGTAGATGAAGTTCAAGTAATATGCAAACTAATTATGCAACTTTTTCTGGTATTTATCTCACTATCGATACTGTAGGATTTGATTTAAAAGTCTTCATTGGATTGGTTAAATGAAACAACTACACCTAGAACTTGACATTTACTTATGATGTCAATGTCATGTCTTACAATTAAGAGTGTCTGCCATTTTGTATCTACTAATTCTATTGAATAAATGCATAAATCATTGTATTAAGATTGATGAGTAGCTGTTTATCAGATACAACAAGATAGTTGACCAACATGGCACAAAACAGTGAGAGTATTTCCAGAGCATGGACGAGTTGCTTTCTGGTGTTCCAGCTGTAAGACCGGCAATGGTTGTGTCATCAATACCCTGTTCGTTACAGCTTGTTTGCATATGTTATTATAATTAAGGTAAAACTGTTAAATAGGGTTGTTCTTTTTATTATACAAGTTACGAGAATTCCTGTTTTTATTCAACAAGACAATTGTCTAATGAAATAATATTATCAAGGGCACTCTATAATTTCAATTGTATTACCTGCTATATATGCAAGTTCTTTATTTAAAAATGTATAGTTTTAAATTAATTTCTAGTACTGTCTAATAAGCAAATACAGTTTTCATTTATAACGTACAAACACCTCCGTGTGTCCTTTAAAGATCATGCTGCTTTTTTGTTGTAGTTCAGCATGGTGTTACCGTAACTTCAAAGCCACCACCTGCGCCGTCTAGACCCAAGGTCCAAAAAGCGCCAACTGCCCCCCCCCCCCAATTGACTGACCAGCAAGAAGGGCAAACAACCCCTCAATAGAGCAGCCTGAGGATCCAGCAGCTACCCAAGTGATCCGAGGGAGGAAAAGAAGTGGGAGCCAAGACCCTCCAGAATGCTTCCGGAGCGATATGGAAGAACATGCACAGAGGCTTCACGTGTTGTATGCTCCTAATTAAGCAATTATCTGCTTTGGACGAGCAGGAAAATCGTCTTCTGGAGAGACTGGTTGAGGCATTGATCTCAAATAGAAGTTGAACTGTTGAAATGATGTAATATAGACTTGGCTTGTGTGTTTTATGCTATTTTACATGCAGGGCAACATGTAACAACTTGTAATGGTTATGTTAAAAGATAAAGTTGAATGTTAATATGTTTTATTTCTGTTATTGATATATTATGCTTGTAAATAAGATTTAATATTACAAAATAAACTTTTTGTATATAAAATCTGCTCTGATTTGAATGAGTAATATCAGTCACTTAGAAATAGTCATTAGTCTTGGCAATAAGATGTTATTTCTGTTCTGTAAATAAGTTTTCATATGTTTCTCTTTAACTTAACGATTTTACTATTTCCTTAGTGTGGCACAGAGATTTTTATATTTGCAACCTTAAAATCTTCCTTTAGTTCAATAAATATATTGTTTTTAAAAGATATATTTTGTTTGCTAATTTGTTTATTGGGTTGTTGTGTTTGGTCATTGTAAAGTGTCTAGTTATTTTGCGACAAGATGCACTTAAATTATGGGCAATTAAAATCGTAGTTTTCATCATTACGTATATATTTAAATTATGGCATGTTTGTGAAAGTAAGTTGATTTGTTAAAAAGTAATTGAAAAAGAAATGCTTTTTAAAATTCAGTTCACAATGCATACATTATAACATTTTACAGATGAAAAATTTGCCAAGCTTTTTCTTCATGTATTGTATACCTGCTTAATGGTTTATGCAATAAAGATACAATCTTAATGACTTGTGTTTCTTGGAATATTATTTGTAAGCAAATATGGCTTAAGTATTAAATTCATGCTGAACAAGATATGTTTCACTGTCAATCAACAGTATAGTGTGTGTGCATAAATAGATCATATAAGTTGGTCAGCCGTTTGCCTTCCACCATCTCCGATTCGGGTAAGGCAGTTGCCAATTACTTGCATATGTATGAACATCGGTTCTATAAAAGCCAGTCTGAAATAATTAAAGAAAACGAAAATGTGTCTTCATTGGGATTTAACCCACAGTGATCAAAAGTAAACTGCGCCATTCTTTCAAATGAACTAATTAAATACCAAACTTAAAGGGGCTGTGGCATTTTGATGGGCAGTCTTAAAATAACGAAAATATAATTGTCGTTGCGTTATTATTACAGAAGAAATGCCATTGTTTATATTGAAAAATGTAATTTCGTATGTAATTGTTCAATAGACACAATAGAATATAATATGCTACGGGTTTTGTGCATTGATCATAATTATGGGTATTAGTTTCATTAACAAATAAAATATTTGTATTTCTTATTTAAAATAATTATCTTGATTAAATTTAAGGTCACTTAGAGAATGATTGCTTTCTTATTTTTCTCAACGTTCGCACATATCCAGCTAAGGCACAATCGACACAAGTACCGTACAGATGGCGTAATGTAATTTATTGTTTTTTTGGGGGGGTGTTGAGATGTTTAGTATCAGCGGATATATCTCAATTCGATTAAGGTAGTCAGAGTGTGGTATCAGATTAGATATAAGACCACTACCCATTCAAATCAACTCAGTTGTAAACATTGATTAATATCGGACAAGGGGTGCAGCATCCGGCTTTTTGTAGTATACACATTGATCAATATCGAACTAAGTGTGCAGCACCCTGTCGCACCAAGATCCCATCAAGCCCCCTTTAATCTACACATGCCCTTGTTTGATTTTATCACATAAGGATATCGGACGTTGTATTTTAATTTTCAATAAATTTTCATGCAAGTATCCGTTCTGTCGATAATTATTAATCGTGCAACAGTAATCATATTCAACGGGATCAAATATGTAGAATTGCCATCGACGAAATAAAAAATAAATTGTGTTTTGTTTCCGACATGTCAATTTAACATATAATAGTTTTACCAATCCGTATTCCATTCACGATGGTAATCACTTTGTCTTACAAAAGATGCCAGAAATGTTCACCACATTCATTTTCTTATAATTCCAGTTTGTTATTGAAGCCGAGTGAACACGGGTCAAACGTACATCACTACCAGGATGAATGAAAATTGCGCGTAGATCAAAATGTGTGACAATTCGCGACTTTGTCATATTTGTTCCCGCTAATAACACCGTCATTGAACTGAAGCTAGGTGCTAAAACGTATTCAAACGCGCTATTATAAAATTGGATAAATAAAGGGTTTAACAAAATTGGAATTGCTCCTTTTACTTCACATTTTGTTTTTGATTATCTTACCAAAGTTGACATATATGTATCAGTAAGAGCATGTATATAATCGAATATAAATCTGAATCTTGTATTAGTTGAAATACCATTTAGGCATACTATGCTAGCAGGTTGAGTGAACACACAAACTGTGACTCAAAGTAGCTGTTTGATATGTTCTACACTTAAAATCATATACTTCCACATTATTCCATACACTTTGTCGAATTTGGTATTATGTTGGAAAATTGTAAGTTATTTTTCATTGCAAACTCATTCAACATAATCGGAAACCTAGGTTGACCCAAAGTTATCCACATTTTACTAGCCATAAACTTTCACAAATGCAATAGTTCATGAGAAGTATTTTTCTCAAAAAGGTAGCAAAACTCCAAAGCAATACCTGTTGGGGTTCTTGTAGGGCTAATGCATGTAACACCAATTGACAAATTATCACATACTCATAAAACGCAATTGCTCACGTAACGGAACATGATATTCAATGATACCACATTTTGAACTATATCAAATTGAATGTTGCTAAAAATAATAGAATATTAAAATTATGGATATTTTATTCTTGTAATAATGCCTTCTTTCTAACAATACAAATCACTAAAGGATGCTTAACAATAGCACAGCATAACTCTTTGACTTTTAATTATGTGTTCTAGTCATTTTACCTTCACAAAAAATTCATTCAATCACTAACGCCTAAATCCTCAACATAAAAAATAGGTGTTGGCTTCCAATTGTTAATGAACTATTTAGCATTAACATAGGCGAAAATTTTGCAGTAAGAAATTCGTATCACTTGTCAATCCATCACAGTTTCTGGGCAATAGCACCTCTCTTATTCTCTGCTTCAGGGTAGGTCTTACCATTTCCCTCTGCCTCGGCGGCGTCCACGTCTATCTGATCAACCGTGTTAACTTCATGTTCTAAGTTCGACTCTCGCTGCAGAATAAAGTTGTGCAGGACACAACAAGCGAAGATCACTACGGGCATCTCTATCTCGATCAGCATGTCCAAGTATTGTAGCCACCTACACTTAAATTTAAACAGACCACTTGCCCATTCCACATCAACTCTTGTAGATGCACTAATAAATTTCTTCTGCACACTATTTAAAGTTCAATTTTCTCGATATGGAACAATGAGATGTCTATTCAGGGGGTAAGCCGAGAACATGATGTTGATCTGGAAGGTTGTCGATGTTTTTTGAGCCACTGGGCTGTTTCTATATACACGGGCATCGTGTTTTGAATTGCCTATATATAACTTGTATATTATAATATAAACTTCCAACTACTAAATAGATATTGAATCGAAATTAACTCTGCCTCACTGAAGAAACCATACATGAACAATTCAGTTATTGATACCTAAAGAACTTGTGAGCCGCAGGTAGATTTTCTATAATTTTACATCGCTTTCTTAAAGGAGATTGAGAGTAGCATTCTCTAAATTTTTGTTACAAAAACTTCACATAAAACACTTTAAAGTGGAGAATTTGGCACATTAAATGCATGGTTATTGATTTAGAAACATGAATGATGTAAATTAGTAGCTATTTAATATTTTAGTTATCAAGTTATTATTGCTGCTATGTGGATAAGAGGAATACCAACTAATAGCTGACAAACCTAAACGGTTGACCTTTGTAGTCGGAAATGTGACCTGAAATCTATGTTTGTTTAGAGTGGCACCATTTTCCTAGCATAGCCTTCAACCCTAAATGGCTCATGTCTCTCATGGAACAACACACCTAAAAAAATAATCTATATTCAAATATTACTAATTTTATTCTTAAACAGAAAGCTTAAGACGAACATATCATACGTCAGCTTTAACAAGATTGAACAATGAATAACGAAGTCGAAAATAACTTGATCATTATAAGCAATAGCCTGATTAGGCTGAAAAAATAACAATAACAATGACCAGCATTATCATCGGAAAGTTTTACACAATTTTACCAAATAGTTCACATACAAACCTGGTATAACTTGTATATGGTCGTATGCAATCGAGTTATTTATCTGAATCTGTTCTTTTTTCCGAATTATCGGTGAATTCATCGAGTAAAAACGACAGTAATGCAATGCGCTCCGCCATCTTGAAACTGTTTCAATCGAACGGGTCGTTCAATAAGCTCTGTTCGATTAATACAACCGGAAATGTTTTGCTTACTGAACGCACTACTGGCGTATATAGTTTCATTGAAATATATTCTTTATTGTTGTTAATGCACGATGTGTTAGATCTGCATTTAATTTTAAGAGTCTATTTTCACGAACTGCACAGCAATTCACTTTTCACTTCGCTTGTGTAAACATATGGAATCAACAACAATAATTTATTTGGTTTGTAGACACGTATGAAGGCAGCAAGTGCAATGATTCCTTTATTTAATTAATCAAAGTGATCACTGTAAAAGTCAAAATACTTTACCTGAAAAATAACAGTCACTTTATGAAAGAGCAATCGTAAAATACCAGTCAAAACCCGATTGCTCGAACTCGCTTGGCTTGAATTTCCGGTTGGCTCGAACTCTCCTCGAAGCACAGATTTTTTATTTCTATATATTCATATAAATTTTTGTCGGATGGCTCGAACTCGCTTTGCTCGAATTATCAGATGGTTCGAACTATTTTCACAGTCCCGGCCACAGTTTTCACACGTGCTTTTGTTCGGTTGGCTCGATCTCGCTTCGGGTCACTTAAAACTGTTAATCAATTAGGACCTTTTGATTAAAGGTACGCATAATTGATGTCACACAGGTTGCAAACATCGACTTAATCGTTAATGATATACAATTTGTATACAATATTTGTGTAAAAGATGACATTGTGTATACAATCTGGCTTCTCGTAGACGCAGTATTACGCTAAAACGGCTAAATCTAGAGAAGGCCCCGGTACCCAATCCAGGTGGATATCTAAATCAGCACTACAAAAAGGGTCAGCTGTAGGAAGTTAAAGGCCAAAGAGAAAGTTAAACATACAAATACACAGACAAATATTAAGCCATTTTGGGCAGTAGAAAGTGGCAATAACAACAAAAGCGCAAATTGACGAAGAATTAGGAATGCATGATTTGATTCTAAATGCGCTGTAACATGTACCTGTGTATTTGCAACGTAAAAACATGCTGATACAATTAATTATATAATATGTGTTTGATTCAATTTTTAATTGTTTTAACATATTGGTTTATAAAATGTAAAGTATATATTTGGTTCTTATTGATTCAAAAGTAGAAAGTAGTTCGCAATATTACGGAGTGTAGGCAGTATGAATACTCTGCAGGTGTTGCAAATGTATTACAAACTTATGTTAGTAAACAAAAGTATATTACAAATCGGATTGCTCGAATTCCGGGTGGCTCGAAATATTGTTGTCGGCCCAGGCGAATTCGAGCCATCAGGTTTCGACTGTAAATGAAGCAAAGTCAAAAAGTTGACTTTTGTTTAGATCGACTTACTTAGATGAACGTTGTTTATCTCATGTAAAAAGTCCTTTACATCAAATCAACATGTTAAGAAATATTTGTTGAACAACAGTTGAATATAATGGTGAGCCTTGTTCGATTATAAGAATCACGTTTCGTCAATTAAACATAGGCATTTTAAAAATGGAGTGTCAAATAATTGTATATATTGTATTTTGTCGGTAAATAAGACAAAAATAAAGTTAAAAATTAACAATGACTGTCGAATAGGGGAGCCATACATTACAACTTCGGTAAGCCATGTATGTGAAACGCCTGGAATAATTATAAGATATGTGGAGACACCGAAACAAACGGTCAGTAATAAACACCGTTCTGATGAAATAGCGGTTCATTTCCCATCGCCCGAAGGGAAGTAAATAACCGCTTGTACAAAATTCAATTACTAGTTTTAAACATGCAGGCGATTAATTTAACAAGACGCTATTGCATTTTAATGACCATGCCAATTATGTGAATAAGAAGACCGTTAACGGAAAAGCACATTGACTCACAATCAGGGTCGAATCATATGAAAATACGTTAAATTAATAATGCAAAGTCTGTCTCTTAGATAATGTATTTCCAAGGGGATCCGCACATAGTTTTTTTCTACTATATTAATAGCAGACAGACATACAGTTCATTTTGACTTGTTCAATGTACATTGTCAACAATACATAATGAAAACAGTACAATGTCAATTGTGATCAAAGTTGTAAACATATTAACAAACCATTCACTCAGCTACCAAAGTGTCGTGAGTACAAATTAAATATAAAACAACAAACACAGAAAAAAATAAATAAAAAAAAATGAAAACATTTAAAGCAATATTGCGTTAATAATAATGTTCGTAAATTAAGTGATTCTTTTACATAAAGGCATACTTTTATAAGTTGTATTATTCGATTGCAGTAAACTTAAATATTTATAAATAGATGGCCTGTATGTCTGTCTATAATTAATAGCAGGGATTAAACAAGGGAGCTTGTGTCAAGCATACGTAATAATAATTATGTAAAATTTATAATTTAAAGTTTTTTTAAAATTTGTATTATTAGTTTGTGTCATTTAAATAAAACTTTACAAATGGAACCGTGTCAAGTAACTTTAACTACATTGTCACATAATAATGCAGGGGTTAAATATCGTGACGAGATTTCACTTTAGAACAACAGTACCGAAATGATGTTTTTTTGTAACGTAATCGTCATAAAACTGGTGTATGTTCCGACTTTGACTTACCATTTTTTCCAATAATAACTTGATAACTAACTCACGTTCAATTTGTCATTGTCGTCTCGGGTACTACTTAAATGTACCACGAATACTCTTAAGTATACTTAAATTTACTACAGATACGGAAAATATACTAACACTTACCCCGCATATTTAGACTGTACCCTAGTTTTATTCCCGCCCATAATACGATGTCGTAGAACGCACTACGTAATAAAAAACCAAGTTCAATTTGAACAAAAACTGTCTTAACATGCTTTAATAAGTAGGAGCGAAGATAATATGGAGGCTATGTTACAGAATATTGACATAAATATTTACATAATCAATTTGAAAAAATAGCCTAACACGATAAATTAAGCGTTAGAATTCCCGGGTACGTTTCCATACATTTTCGGTACATGGGGTAAATTTAAATAAATCTAGGAGTACCCGGGTTACATTTAAGTAGTGGCCGAACGACAATGACAAAGCGAGTCTTATTGACTCATCATTCGTTTTAAACAATATGTTTGCCATTGATATCGACATTTTAATTACAAAGATGAGCATGATATTCCGAATCAGTTTCCGTTTAAAGGTTAAACAAATTTATGGTCTTGAGATTTTGTTAATTTGAATATACTATGGTTAAAAGTTTGTATATGAATAATTAAATTGTTAAATGCATTGAATAAAGAAGAAGTTTTGGCTACAAGAGCTCAGCATTTACTATAATTTCATTAAGTAACGTTTAGCTATTAAGATTATTCAAAACAAATAAATGCTTTGACATGTCGAAACTATATTTTAAAACGTCACTTCATATTTCACGATATGTAATCCCTCTCGCCATTTCGTGCCTGAAACTAAATGAATTTGTCATTACTCAGCTCGATTAATTAACCTTTGAGTCGCAATGTTAACAAACAGGGCACACATATATATGTATTTATTCGTTTGCGTAATATATTCATGCGACCTCAACGATCACACTTTTCCGTAGCATGGGACTAAAATAAACACTGGACACATATCAAAAATAATTAATTATTGTAAATGCAGTGACGAAAGTATAGACCGTAACTGTGCTTGAATCCTTTGCTAATACATTGAACGTTTTACGTTTAAACAGATTATGCTGAAGGAAAACACACTTTTTCAAAACGATCCGTCGATATTAACTGTGTGTTTATAATTTGATATAATTGTGTATTTAACTAGACATCACAAACGTGTTTTTCATATGCACTTAATATTGCTTCAGCTTTTTTTATTATCTGAACAATTATACTAATAAGTACCCAATGGGCAATTAAATGGTAAATCCCTTGTGTGTTCAAACAAAAACCACCTCAGACAGTGAGCAATTTAAAAACACCTGGATGACTCCCTCGCCGACTATTTCCTATACATCCGTACTGTAGATCGTTTTTTAATTGCAATTTTAGGAATCGGTAAAAGCAAATACTATTATTAGTCTAACTCCGATGATACATTCTTAACCAGCGCGCATTTCGTTATAGCGTTTGAGATTTCAAGATTAAAATGTCAATCCACAAAGACTTTATACCTACATAACAAGAACGACATAACAATTAAACATTGGGTTACATGTACTATACATTGTAGCTATGTATATTGGGACAACATGCAAATAAGCTAACAATATTATTTAATGGCGATTGAAATAATAATGGTATTATGTATGCATCGTTATTATTCAATAACTATATTTTTTGACAATTGTATTAAAATCCATGCATATGGTTAAACTTGCCTGAACGAATCCATTATTTTTAGCGTACTCAATATCATTCCAATTACTCTCATCTGTAAGGCTTTACACACGAACATCAATTAGCATGGCACTGCAAACCGTTTCATCTAACAGGACGTTCTATCAGCATGACTTAGTGATGATGTTTTAATTTGCAACGAAATGTCAAAGACAGATGCAGCGATGTGTTAACTACATTATGTTTTCTGATCGAGGAATATGTGTTACATACATATATTGCTAAAATATGCACGGTACTGCCAATGAACATGGACCAAGGTCACAAGACACAAATTGCACTGACACAGATTGTCTGATACTTCTTTACTAACCATACTGCATTCAAGCCCCTAATAAAACAAAATACACTCCCTTAGAAAACTTGAGGTAGTTATTATATACTTGAGTGTCTGATTCAGACACCTCACGAAGAGATGAAGCTGATATCTGCATTTTCTGCATGCTTTCGTTATAAAGACAATAAGTACTAAGTTGCTCGTGTGAAAATAAGGCACATGATAAATAACGACACATACACACCTATGTGATATTTTACTGTATTTAACACTGGTTCAATCTACTGAATATGTTCGCTAACTATATTAAAGACACACATATAATATTAAGTTTTATCTAAAAATGGATGAAACAAAATAACCAATCCGGCGTATCTGTAAACAAGTATGTTGTTTTAAAATTAAACAAAACCTTGAACTTTTTTTTTTATTGAAATTCTTCGAATGGACTTGCTTGCAGATGTTTGTATTTTCGTATGTTTTGATCTTATTAAACAGATAAATTGTAAAAATTAACCTGTTAAGCAAAAAACAGCACCTTATAGTGACGTAACGATTAACGATTTAATGTATTCGCTTGAACAATTTGGAAGTACTTTTGTCAACACACGATTATGCAGACCGACCATTACCGTACCGCTCGACATATTTACTCCCCCGTCCAGCGGGCTTAATACATATAATATTAACAAAGCTATGTAAGTTCTCTTAAACATAGAGCATTAAGCTGGTCAGTGGGCTGGACAACGCAAAAAGACTCATAATCTTATTGACAGTTTTGTTTTCTTGAAGGCGATTACATTTGAACGAGACGAAATGTTGTGTTTTATAATAAAAAACCATTTACAGTTTGAATTGATATGTTTCGTATTTATCATTTGCGTTTCGGAATACTACGATTTCTAGATACACATTTGCTTTACAATATAAAATTATTTACTCAGAATGGGGGTAAGAATGATTCATAACCTAAAAGTCACCCAATCCTCGCGGTTATGAACATTAACAAACAACAACTTGAGTGCAAATTACAAAACGGTAGTTATGACGACCAAGGGCACAGTAGCTCTTATTATGTTTCAAAATTTTATTTAAATACATATGTATATCGTCTGTTGAATGTAATAACTATGGTAACTGAAATTTTGTGAATTGTTCAGGAATGCATATTTTCCGACATTGTCTGAAATACAGTAAGAGCACTTACGTTATATTTTGCATTCAAAATATTTCAGTATTGAAATTATGGTAAGTGCCCCTTTTGTAAATGCTTTAAAAGGACATATCAAATTGGAGTTTTGTTTCGTTTTTGAAGTGTTATTATGATACTAATCAGAGAATTTGAATATGAAAAAATGGTTATTATTTTGATTAAATAGTGTTTTGCTTCATCTGAAAATTTAACAAAATGTCAGTCATGCTACTTTTTACATTCAGAAAATGACTAGATTTCGTAATTTCAATTTCGATTTTTTTTAAAAACATTATTTTTACCAAAAAGGTTGACTTATTATTTTAACAGTCGATGTATGTCACGAATAAACACAAAAAATGTAATAATGTAAAAATGTATGAAAATGTAAATTACATTTAGTAGACGATATGTTATATTGATTTGGTTACCTACTATAGTATATTGAAATGTGGCATAACTTTATTAATAAGTATATGCATTAAATACGATGCTTTTATGTATGAGTCGATACTACATGCAATATTTGTCAAGGTTTGTTTAAGTATACAGTACGTTAAGAGTAACCTAAAGCAATATACTTTGCGCATTATTTACTGATTATCACAGATGATTTCATTGAATACATTAAATTCTTACTATGTTTTTTACAGAGCACAAGAAAAGAAAACACAAGTACTCCTCGGCAGAAATAACAATATTTTCAAACTTTACATATAAGAATCTCGTAAAATTTGTAATATTTGAAGCGTCTTTCCAGAAATCTTTCTGAATGTAGAACTTTACAGTTTATTTGTTCTTGATAAGGCTTCAAGAATGAAATGTAAGTCATAAAAATATAATCCCTCCAAGGTCATGTCTCTGGATTATTGTCGATGTTTGTTCACATCAATGTTTATCTTAAATTTCAATAAATGGAAACACACTTATTTGACCCAGCAGAGTGAAAGGATACATAAACATATGCTTTTTCATTTGTAATAGAGTGTACTGAATCTTTTTGTATCGATGTCGTTGATTGAATGAGGCTTAATTCATGTAACATGTTGCAATTTCGTTTATATCGGTTCTGACTATACCAATATAAATTTATTTAAACTTTTAAAACATAAATTCATACATTTGCATTCAAGTATGTTCCTGATTGCCCTCATCGTTAATATTTTTTACAAGTATAAACCTTAGTTGTTGAGATGTTATCAATTTATTTCTTAAGTTAACAATGTATTCAAGAAAAGGCTTACAATGTATTTAAAAAAAGGCTGGTCAATTAACTCTTTTTGTATTAAATTTTCGCTGAATATACAATGTTGTTAATTTCTCTGGTTAATCACAAAATGTTTTATAGTATAATTGATATGTCCAAATTTCCCTTTGAGTATCAAAGCATACATTCATTAAAAACATGACCTATACACAAAATTAAATCAGACAGCAATTAAAGCTTACACTTATAGTTATGTGTTTATCCTAATACATACAGGAATAAAAGGACAATCCTTTTGCATTTCATTTCTTTTTTGACATGCGCCGACTTGAAACCATCCCTTTAACGTTTACGCCCAGTGTTTTTTTGTTAAATAGCCGTTGGTCATTGACAGTGAAGTAAATATTCTGAACCAAAATAACATTTTTAAATTAACACTTTTCCAGCACACCTATGGCAATATCAACAACAACAGCATCGTAGCAAAAAGCTATTCATAAACAGTTTGACGTCTCTGCCAAGACAAAACAATTTCTAGACAATAAAAAAAATATCGCGGAAACATAGTTCATTTATTACTTGCGAATACAAACCTTATTTAAACAATTTGTTTCGCAATACAATCATGATACGTCGACTATCACCAGAAATCCTCAAATTTAAGCAATACATCGTCTGCTGATCCAGAGTGTTCGCGTTGGTCAATAATAAAAGAACAGGTCGTGAATAACTTTATAAATGAAATCATTCTTTTCGGTTACAACCGCAATTCCCAATTTTGACAGTTTGCAACACAGGATGATTTACGCGAAGTGTTTATTTTCGAGAACCTATTTAATATTTTTTGAAGGCTAAATAGTTATACTAGTGTATACAAATTACATGTTCATAATTAAAATCACCTTTGTTTTATCAAAGTGTTGGGAAAATGACCATCTCGTCTGGGGAATGAAATCGTTATGAAATCAAAGCATCATATTTAAAACTGTTTGAACGCGATTCCAATCATATTGACTTAATACAGCTATTTAAGGGATCTTTCCACGTTTTGGTAAATTGACAAAATTGAAAAAAGTTGTTTCAGATTCGCAAATTTTCTTTTAGTTATGATATTTGTGAGAAAAAAGTAATACTGACCATTTACCATGGTCTAATATAGCTAGTATATGCATCTTTTGACGATTTAAAAACCTGAAAATTATAAAGCGTTGCAACGCGAAACGATTGAATAATTTGGAGAGTTCTGTTGTTGTCGTTTAATTTTGTGAAGCTACGAAGATTGCTTATATAAAGTATAAAATACATCTTTTATACATACTTGTCAGGATGGCCGAGCGGTCTAATTTATTCTTACTCCAGGACTCCGGGGATCACTGGTTCGAGTCCTGATGCGGTCTACTTTGTTTTCCTTTTTTTTAATTTTTTTTTCTTGATTTTTCACTTGAGCTTGTTAGATTAAATGTTTACATTTATCAATATAAAGCATTTAATGACAAACTTCAAAACATGCCAAAATCTGCGAAAAGGCTCCTTTAAAATACGGTTTCTGTGTAATAACATTAAAAGTTAAATACTGAGATTCAAATCATAAAACACTATGGTTTGATTTTGTTATTCAAATCAAATCAATTGAATGTATGCATCCTCATTATACAAGCTATGTGGTATGCTTATTCTTTGTTTATACGATATAAACACATTTGACCCTATGTTAAGGCTTCAAAAAATTTACAAAATAGTCGTCGGATTACCTGCATCTAAAAATCTTAAAATGAAATAAAAAACATATTTTTTTATTTTGCGTTCGCAGCAACATTTTTGCTGTTTTTCCCATTAAACAACAACAAAACAAAAAAAAAACTAAATGCAAATTCAAAAAACCCATGGGAAGACTAACGTTGTTAACTGTGCATAGTGGAAAAAAGAACGCATTTTGTAAGACAAAAATACGTCTCTTATCTTTCAACTCTAGATGTGGTATGATGACTTAGATTTTTGTAGATATAAAATGCTCGTTTTTATTTATTTGTGTCCACAATAAATTCCATGCTAATTTCATGCGAATATATATATTCATACGACACACGAACACTAAAATGGTACCATGTTAAAACCATAATAAAAACGAGCATTTTGTATCCACAAACATTTATTTTACCAGACCACATCTGGTGTTGAAATTTCGTCAATTGCCATAACGAACAATTTTTTTTAAGTGTTTAACTTTATTTGACGAAATATTGTACGAGATTTTCGTTGATTTTGAGTCGACATGTTACTTTAATTTATTATATTAGTCAAATTGTCTGGTTTGTGTTCCGCAAATGATTTTGTGTTAACCGTTCAAATGTTCTGGACCCAGTTTGGTGCACGTAAGTGCGTTGATATTTGCGTCTGTGTCTTGTCAAGCGTACGTTGGTGTGTTTTTGACTCTTTGTCAATTAATCTTGGCAAACATAAAGGACCGCATTGTATAATAAGGTCGCCTGTCCATATCGTTTAAGTTTTACATACGTTGTTTATACACTATAAAGAAGTCAATTACATACACTGACAATTGACGTTAGAGTATATTCGAAATGACAACTTCGAATGGTATGTATTAATTATTATGAAATTGATATGACACAAAAACACTCATGTTGAGTTAAGATAATTATCAAACAATGCTCCGAAGGTAACGTGAAACTAACAAGACATCACAGCTGTTTCACATCTATTCAGCAATCATAGTATGCATGGAATTTATTAAAACGTATGTCCCAGCGTGTAACTATCGGAATTTGCCTAACCTACTGTATAGCCGATTACTTTGATATTATTGTCCACCGTCAATAACAAGTTTAAACGGCATAACCGCGTTCTACGTTCTACATCTTATTTACACAGCCTAACGTCTGAGCTATTAAAGCACGACTGTTGTTTGTTTAACGAAGAGTACGACACTTTTAACGAGAAAAGAAGACAGCTTAAAATCAAATACAATGCTTAGTAACAGTAAAAATTGACCTCGAGAATGTGTTCTATTTGTTCCTGTTTATCAAACGTATCAACTGTTAGCTTGACAATATTTCATGGTAATAAATACATTGAATTTAATTTAACTTAATATTATATTCCTTATGTGTAATGCTTGAAAGCATGATTGTAAACATTCCTTTGTTAAATCAATGATGCTTATTTCTTGTTTTCAGACTTGACTTAAACAGACGAAAAACAAGATGCATAGTTTTGATCCCAACACCATCAAAACCGATGTTGTGTATCTAATTTAAAAAAGTATGTTGTCTTATTTCATATAGCTTTAGTTCAACAAATTACTAATATTAATAAATAGGTGCACGCAGTCGTAAATTCACAAAAACGACTTAAAGTTCATAGCCGCTGAAAATAGTTAATTGTATGCTTACATCCAATCAACTTGAATAAAAAGTAAGGTTATGTTTTCAGTGCAATCGATTTTTCTTTACTTTATACTTGTATAAAAACGTTGTATATATATGCTTCTTTTAACTCGCTATTTTCTTATATAATAATCTTATATGCGCGCGTCTGTTAATATCCCATTTTATCCAGAGGCATCAAGAGTTATTGCGTGAAATTGAGTATAGGCAAACTCGTTTAATCGTAATTTAATTGCTTTCGATGTCGATGTCGTTCAATGTTATTTAAATCGATAATATATGTGTCATAGGCTACAGAAATCAGTACAAACGAGGAAAAATCACATTTTCGTTTTTTGTCATTTTTGAAAAGATGAAAGCAAGCATAAATCAAATCCAAAGTTTTAGGGTTCTATCTATAATAGTTTTTGAGATATTGAGTTTTGAACACATGCACCCTTATACGATCTTATAGCTAAATAATGGTTTTCTATATCAATTGACAATGACAACAAACTCTTTTGTAAATACAGTATACATGTATTAAACGTATATAATTCATGCAGAGATTCATGCATTAGTTAAACTGACCATGTTTATCTTATTTTATGTGCAAACAACAACAATCATTTGAATACACTGGTTGCTATGGTAACGAATTCAAATAAAAAGCATTATTTTCATTTGTATTGTCTAAATATCAGGAAAAAAATATTTACGTTTTTGTCAAATATTAGTATATGATAAAACTGCTTACAGTCACTGATCTTTAAGTAAACAAGATATTTATTTAATACATAGTAAGAAAAAGAAGCCAAGACAATAGGTTGAGTAATATTGCAACATGTCCTTTTTTATAGAAAAGATCCACATATTTTACAGTGTATTGATTTCAATTCATTAAAGACTTCGCACTATGTAAACATCATACATGTTATTTAAAAGTGCCATACTTATATGCTGGTAAAAACTGTAATATACAGACATTTGCAGATGGTAACCATGGTTACCATGGCAACAAATAGATAAAAAATCAATTTTTACTGTTTTGAACAGCAAAAACACCTAATTTTATTAGTAAATCCTTTCCCATGCATATCAATCATGAAAAAGAGGAACATTATTTGACAAAACAATTTAACTACAATTTGTTTACAAAACCCACATAGTAAAACCTCCATAAATACACACAAATAATAACAACATGTACTTCTAATGCAGAACAATTGAAGATGAACCTGTATTATGTTTAAGACAAAACAAGTTACCGTCTATACATCATATAAAATAAACATAAAAACATTTCAATATAAATCGAATCCATTCAACCAACAAAGAAGTTAATGCCAAAATAATGTTTCCATAGCAACCAACATTCTTATTTTACATGTAAATGGGTTTCAAAATCATGTGTATGATGAGCTACATCAACAAAACTGATATATGACCGCCGGTCATAATAAATTAAAACACATGAACAGTGGTTCATTTATATGGCTAAATGTTTTGGCAAACTTTTTAAACATGTCTCAAAACATGCACTTTTACATATATAGCATTACAACATAAGTTTAAATGTAGAAAATACCATGCCACAAGCCAATTTAATATTAAAATTGTCACACTAGTAATTATTGCTGAAAAGCTCACCAATGAACAGTTTATACGGTAACAATAGCATATAACTTAGTAATCAAAACAAATAATCTAAGTATATGTGACAAACAGGATCATTCAATTTTGGACCTTAAACAAACATAAAGACAGGACAGGGCACATGTTTTTGCAACTTCTGAGTTACACAGACAGTTTTTGTTTTTTTGACTTCGGTTTGGGACAGGTAGCTTGTCTACTGAGGTCTGATTTAAAGAACTGCCCTATTTCCTCATATAGGTACCATTGTCGGGCGCTACTGAGTCCAGGTCCTTTAATACGGGCTGGGCAAGACTGGCTTGACATTGATGGTAAGAGGTCAGCACTCTTTAACAAACAGTGACTTTCAACCAAAGAGTTTTCACTAGTTTTACAACATACCCAGCCTGGTTTACCAGCATCAATAAGGAAATGTTGGTATTTTGAAATGTTCTTCATAGGTATGAAGAACTGCGAAAGGAAAGTTTTCCAATCGTGGAAGTGCACAGGCTTCTCTGAATCACCGACCATGTGCGGCACATTATGTCCAGACCTTGAGGAGGTTGACACAGTCTCAGCAACTGCCTCAATGGTCTCTGCATCGCAAAGTCTGGAAAAGTGTGAGGCATGAACATCGGTTAAATATTGCAGGGCTTTATTTTTCTTCTTATACAATGATGTCTTTTAAAAATTTGACAAGTTTTCGACTCAAATGTTCACTATTTAAAGAATTTCCCAACTCCAATTGTTACAATTTTAATAGTTTGCATTTCATTTTTTCAAATTGTGAACATTGAAACTATTTTTTCACAATATAGAACAGTACTCAACTAATTTTTTACAAAAGCAGGGGCCAAACTCTACTTCAAAAAGATGGAAAAAGTCCCTGTATTAAGTATTTTTTAAGAAAATTGGAAGTAATAATTTTGCCAATGCACATTGCAATATTTCAACTAACATTATCAGACGGTAACTCAATATATACTGATAATATACCTCCACTTTGACTTCCACAATCCAAAATGCCAATCAGGCTCGAACTTGGTGTGGCCAGTCACCATCATTGAGTATTGCATTCGAGTGTGCAGCCCTAATTTGAAATGGAATTAAAATAAACGTTATCATTTTCACAATCTGTCAAAAAAACTAATAAAACTTAAAAAAAATATACAATGGGTTTATTAACTCCTTTTATTTGTTTACCAATTAAGCACAAAGCATTTCTTAACATTGTTTAATATCAAAGATTCCATTTATATGAAATCTGTTTTTAATATTATTATATGTGTGTAGGTAGTGATTTTAATTGTGTCCAAAATTTTATCCTTAAAGATGCAAAAATGGTACCAAGTTTTCATGCAATTATATCGTATGCATAATTAAAAATTCTTACCAACAATAACTCTCCACAATGCATACCAAAGTACACAGTTGTTTTTATTTTGTCCAGCACAGTTGTCGAAGTGGAAAACTGCCTCTTCCTCCCCTAGGCCATAATGGTGAAGGTAGTGGTGCATGTAGCTGACAACCGTGTTTGCTCCTTTCCCAGGTGATTCGCCCTCATTTGCCAAGTAAAACACCTGTTTTCCTGCAATAGAACAAGAACTGAAAATAAGAGCAAACTGACAATAATTGTTATTTGATACAGAACTATGTATTTCATGTTTCAGCTAAAATAATGACACCAAAGATGTTTTTGCATATTTAAGAACAATATGGGACATGATTCTGTATTAAATGGTACATATACTAAAACTGACATTTACTATTTATGTGTTATTAGTGATGACACTTAGAATAGGCTTACACTCAATGTGCCTTCTAGATTGTATCTTAACAACACAAGTATAAGCAGTAACTGATCTAAACTAATAAACACACCTACCTGTACCTTCACAGCAAACACCAAAGACTTCACATTTTTTCGCAGTCTTGAAGTAGATTGGTCCAACCTATTATATATTTAAGTTCAAGTAGTTAAAAACAATTGTCAAGATTAAAAAAAATATCTTTCACTACACGTCATAGTAATGCAACAAAATAATGCAATAAATCAGAATTATTAAGTGTCTTCAGGAGTTTCGCTAAGAATTTCATTAATATTAAACGCTTTTCCATTGCATAAAATAAAGAAATATATTTTCTCAATGAATGTCAGTTATTGTACCTCCTGACTGTGGTGTGGGTAATGGACCTGTTGTGCATAATCCCATGAATAATGGTTCTTTATGGGCGTCGAGCATGCAGGAGCGCCTGAAATATAATGTAATATTTGTTAAACAATTTTTAATATGAAACACTCATGCATTTTCTAAGTACAAACAATCAAAATATATCTGCATTTTCAATAAACTGGTTCACTACTTGTAAGTTACTTTTCCCGGTAATTTATTTTCAATACTGTATTGCTTCTGTTTTGATAATTCATCCCGACAGCATTGTTATTGTGTGCATTATGTTACTCATTTTAGTAGAAAATGTGATGATACAACAATAATTATACAATTTTCAAACAGAAATACACCTTCAAACGTGTTGTTCTCCGAACAGACATGCTTAGAGTCTACGCATTGTTGACGATAAAAATCCCTTTCAAGTTTAGCAAGGGACACATGCTCATTATATGCAGCCAACAGCACAGACTTTTCCTCTTCATCCATGGAACCGCTGCAAAACAGTTTGTTACTGAACTGTTGGCACTTTTGGCATAGATCCGTCATTGGCTTTGACAATACAATATGTGGACACAATTGACGCCATATGCGAGTAAATGTTGATAAGCTAACATTCCTTAATCCTGATTCTGTGGCTGTTTTCTGGTACAGACTATGAATATCAGCCATGCATTTATCAGATGGTAAGAGAAGAACACCAAACTTCCTAAAATTTGGCAATCTACCTGGCAGTGGTAAAGCATTGTCAGATGCATATTTACAAAGGAATTCCTTTATATGCTCCTTGTCGGAATAACTCAGACTGTTTGCTGGCTGTTTGCCTTTGAGACCATGTACCCTTGGTGTTAAACCATCTGAATCTAATGATTTGGAAATTGAACTGAGTTTTTGTTTACCAATGTCATGAAGAAAACAAAAAGTCTTCCTACAAATCTGAACACCATAAAAATGAAACTGCTGGCGGTTTCGTTCTCGTTCTTTATTTTTGTGCTTCAAACCAACTGTCAAAGGCCCCTGATGTCTGTGCGTAATCAAATGGGATTTTATAACTAAATCCAATTCATCATTAGAGAGTTCATGGCAGTATTGTCTAAAAGAGATTGCTTTTTGTAAGTCAATGACATTGCTGCATGGTTTGTTATGAAATGATGAACAGCCACATGTTTGAATTTTGAATTTGTTTATCTTTTCTTCTTCCTTTAAGTCAAACAACGACATTTCAATAGGGACAGACACTGCACCTGGCTCATTAAGCACAGATAATTCTGACTCTGAACAATCCGACTCATAATTAATGTCTTCATCAGAGTCTGAAGAGGGAACATTTTCATTTAGTTCTAATTCATCTCTTGAACTATTATCATCTATAGAAATGCTTTTTGGTCTGTTTTGAAAGTAAAGAATGTCAACCAAATTCAATTCTTCAATAAAAATATCATCCTGGCCCTGAGAGATTTCATATGGGATTGTGCTTGCCGAACTTTCTTGAGACATTTTTACATTTTAAATAAGTGCGCCATTGTATTTGTGTAACCAACAACAAAGATTTCGTAGAGAAGTATTTTACTTCCGGGTTAGCAGTTTCATTTTGCATGTTCTCTAAATAGGATACTTGTTTACGAAAATTAATGATTGTCAATTGTATTAAAAGATCTTACCTGATTTTAACTACTATCCTTCAATTGAAGACATACTTGTCCGGATTGATTGACATTTTTTTCCAAAGGAACTTGCAAACAAACGGTGAACAATGTCACTGCGTAAAATTTTACGACACGCCATCTTCAGTAGAGGTCGCTCAACAAAGCAACGGTTACTTCCAACCAATTAAAAAATTATACGTGTACATTGTCGAACAGAGTTCGGGGGCATTTCATTCTTCAAAAATATGCATATATCTCAAGTTTCAATAGGTTTTTCATAAAAAAATAACAACTTTATGTCCATTTTTATAACGCCACAATTCAATCACGCGTAGCTAAAAATAACGTCGACCGCGTTTGTACTGATTTCTGCTGACGACGTCACATATAATATTGATGTTTGCAAAAGGTGTTTTGTATTTTTAACTGGGGCTTTAAATGCGATTAATAACGTTCTCGCACAAACATGTCAAATATAAGACCCCTTGCACATGAATGCGCTAATATTTACACTTCATGAGAGCATTGTCTTTCATGTTTTTGAGAGCTAGTGTGTATTCTCGCACTGACAGTACACTGTTTATTAACTGTAGACACATTTATTAATGTAAGTAAACAATTGTTCATCGTGTATCCTTCTATAGTGGCATATACACGGTAAATGATTGTATTTTGAATTGAAACTGTTTGCTTGGTGGTTTATGAATGAACACACATAAATATGTGTGAAAAGCATATTCGGAGACAACCTAGCGCGGAAACCCAGAATATACGCCTTGCAAACCAACACGGTGTCTGTTAAAAGTCTGATCGTGTCAATAATTGTATAGGAGCTGAAGTGTTATCAAGTGTATCCGACATTTTCCTTCAGTCGAAATTCCGATAATTGAACACTATACTGCTTATATTTCTTTCGAATCCAGGTTCAACATTCTCCTAACGCCATTACTAATTTACCTATTGTATTAAACCTCTGTTGGAAAATACGATTACTCTTATCCACGGAAATCACTTCACGACAGTTATCAGGTGTGTACGCAGCATATACATTTTGGTTAGGTGTATTACTACCTGAAGTGTTCCTGCACCATCGAACATTGTCAATTGCTTTAAGTAGTTGAAGTGAACTTTTTTCTAAACAAGACATGTTTAAGCACACATTTAAATATGGATTGAATGCTAACCGTACTTACATCACTATCTTACCTTTGTTGCCGTAAATATGCCCCTTTATCAAGCGCCATGGTTGATGTGATTGTATGTTAAGTGAAAATATATTATTTTTTACTCGAGAGTACAACATTAATTAGTATTAAACACTATGTTGAACAACGATTATTCATTAAGTTTAGCATTTATTTTAAGACACGATATGACCGTACAAAGTTTATTGGGGAAAAATACATTACAATTGACAACGCGACAGTGTTAAACCACGTCTTGCCAACCTAATTACATCGAATCCCAATGGTGAGTGCACGCATAGATGGCTGGATTGTCATTAAAAGGAAAATGCATATTTCCATGTTCATTCTATGAACATGCAACAGAAACATATATGAATAAGAAAATGGCGTCTGGTGTTATGGGTGTTTTATTTGTGTTTTTTTTTCCTAAGGGTGTTCTTATTAACTAGTTTGAGTCTTCAAGTTTTTAGAGCCCTGGATTGTGTACAATAACATTAGATAAAATTGCTATTTTGTTTTTTTTAGTAAATATCACATTTTTTTAAAGCCAACTTTCAAAACTTATTACGCCCCCGGATCGAATGATCGGGGGTATATCGGTTTTGGCCTGTTTATCTGTCTGTCTGTCTGTCTGTCTGTCTGTCATTTTTTTCCAAAACTTAAACCTTCGTTAAAGTTTTGCGATAACGTTTGCAATATTTAAGATAGAATCTTGATATTTGGCATGCATGTGTATCTCATATAGCTGCGCATTTTGAGTGGTGAAAGGTCAAGGTTATCCTTCAAGGTCAAACATCAAATATATGGCTTCAAAGCGGTGCAGTAGGGGCATTGTGTTTCACACAGCTTTTGTTGACTTTATTTTTCAATCAATATAGATGAATGGATATTGAAAAATAAACTATCAGTGATAAACAGTTAATGAAACAATGCCGGTGTAATAAATAAAATAAAGTAAAATGAACTCATTACGTTGACGTCATGGCGCTTTTTGCGGTTAAAATTTGTGATATATACAAAAAACATGAGCAAATAAAGTAGGTTGTTTCATAAAAAATAGTTTGTCCACTCTTAATAGCAGAAAATATGAAAAAAGACATACGAAAATGGCTGTATCATTCTGAAATAAAAATGTGTCTTTGGTCTGTTGTGAATACAATTGTATACGATACAGACAAAAGCCGATATCGTATGTGCATAATGAACAGAACAGATTAGTTTAATTTTTTACTTATGTAGCTCGTCGTCGTTAACATACATATGAATACATAACAGCATGCGTTGAAGTACACACACAGCACTCATCATTTTTTAAGAACAGTTAATCTTAAGAAACACGAAACAAACACAATTCGTGAAAATAAATATGGATGAGGTTAATACATAGTGATCACACAATGTTATAACTATACTTTTACAAATGTAGAATAATTACATAATTCTGACCTTATTTTCGTTGTAAAAAATATATTTCTATTTTACACTTCATATATGACATTTATCACATTATAAAGCATTTGAAACTAAACATGGCTAGCTTTTTTAACACAATTTTGTTTTAAAAATTACGTACTTTTACAAACTTGAACTCATTTGGCTGAGTTCTATACCATTTTGGAAGTACTGCATTCCTAACATAATTTTAATGTGGACATGTAAGAACAATGTGTAGCATTATGTATCCAATATACCGAGGAACATAATCTTAACTTCTACTTAGAATGACACTTGTCTGTGTGAGCATGTAGGATCTACAGTTTCGTTCTTTGTACGAATTTGATTTTATACATGCATATTATTTTCAAGAAGTATTTAACTACAAGATTTCTTACGTAAAAACCCACAAACATGAATAAAGTACTTATTTCTAATTATGCTTCCGCCGTATCAATTTTATATTAAGGTTTCACTTACCATGGTAATAAATTGGTTTTGTTTACCCTGACATTTGGAGGGTAAAGATAATGAACGTTTGTAAAATAAATACTGAAGCTTGACATATGTGGGAGATTGCTGCACATAGGCATAAATCTCAACTATAAAGTTCTCTTTTGCACAGAAAAGCCTGCACAAATAAAATCAATTAATCGTACCTCGTTTATAAAACTCGCTCTTCGTTGAGTTATCAATGGTAGATATTGCCTGCGTATTTTGCCATGTAAGGTCAGAAGCTTTTCCTATTAAGATAGTAATGTCAATTGACGTGACAGAAGTAAACCCCCGGCTTTAATAATACATAATACATTGCTTTCCACCTGTTCATATGTTAATGCAAGAACAAAAATGATACTGAGTAAGATTAATTTGCAGTACTTTTAAATGTCTATCCCTGTGTTTCACCGTACGGCGTCGGTATGAGCCAATGTGTTTAAATAATGAATAACCATTTTTTTACGTTGTAAAGTATTTTAGTTCTGTTCAGTTATGATATACAGTGATGTTTGTTAAACTATCATGCCATTTAATGCTCAGTGTTTTTAATATAATTAAACATGTGGTTGAATATTACAATAGGTAACTCTTTACAATGCAACATAGATTAACCGTCTCACTGTATTTTTTGGTATACCAACACACATCGATATTGGATGTTTTAAACATTTTGAACCGATATTTTTTTTTTCTATTTTCATCAACTCATTTGATATGTATAGCTGTCAAAATTAGTGAATCCTACATATATACGCAAGCATAAGGGACTCAATCAATCGACATGTCCTTACGTTATACATTATTATATAAACAGTTGTGAAATATTTAAACTAGGGGAGTGTGAATATTTCGGATCGCGTGTTAGCAAAAAATATACCTTAGCAATGTGCTTGCATTGTACATAAACCTTCAGGAATATGTGTGTACGTGGACAGTTATTGTAAAGCCTTCAATGATAAATGTTAGTGTTTTTGTTTTAATTAAAATATGTGTGTACCTGACAATTCCATGACATGCTTAGGCGGCAAAGTACTTACTATTTAACTCGACAAAATAACCTTTCGAAAAGTGCTACTGACGAAATATTTCATGAGATAAGATAAACAATGCATTCTAGTGCGTAAATAATATAATGGACGTCTTAACGTCATCTGGAATTGCCACGATTGGAAACCGTGCAGCTGTTTACCGGAGTGACTTTTACACTACACTTGTATTCGCAAATATGCTTCAAACATGCTACCTGTAAACAGTCTGCATAAATCATCACATACGAGATAGAGTTAAATATTGTACGCCCATACTGGGAATATTTATCCCACGCACTCTTTTACAGGAACATAATAACCATGATAAATGCAATAAACTATATTTCTTGAACAATGGTTTGATGATAAATAATTATCGCACTGCGACAATTAAAGATTATACTGTTGCATATTATGAACAAAATTGTATTGTATGTTTTTATTTGTTCACTGAAATACAAAGTATAGCAGACACAAAAACAATAACTACAAACCGAGCGAGTCGATTAAAAAATACTTATAGTTTATCACATATTTCTAGCGCCGGGATTATATATAAGACAAGTTCTGGTACACCAACGCAAACGGTCAGTACACTACACACGTCTGATAAAATAGCGTTTCTTTAGACCTCGCCCGTAGTTAAGTTAAAATCCAATTACTAGTTAGAACAATGAAGGAGAAGCACTTGCTTGAATCACTTGTTTATTTAAAGCGGCCATTTGTCTGATCAGAAGAACGGTTACGGAAAACTAGTGACTTTGGGCGGATGAAATTAGACAACAGATAATTAATAATTCCAGTTTCGTCTACTGGAAGCAACATGCCAACGAAAATCATCACATGCTTTTAGTATTATTTTTAATCAATCACATTCAAACTTAAAATACGTATTTACAGGTCAAAGCGACTAAGACTACATAGATTAAGTTCGGTTATACTTTTACATCAATTGCACATTTTAGTTATAAAATCGCTTGAGTGTGCTTAAACTGTATGAATAGGTTCATCGGGTTTTTTAAAGTTCATGACTGTAAGATTGTTAGCAATACAACAACTAAAGTGTTGATTTGTATTAAGTAACATATATATATGAATACTTGTAATGAGATAGGATTGACCATACGCCACATATGTATGCACCTTTTTAAATACTTCTTAACGAGAGAAAAGTTTAAACAGTTTACAGTTACTTAACCGAGGGTTTAAAAATTGTAACGTTAACGTAATACAGTTGTTTTTATTTTATTTATGTTCGTATTATGTTATTTTAGTACCTAAAATATAATACTAATTTGCATAATCATCGTCTTAAGATAAAGTGTGTCTTGATTATAACCAGTAGTGCATAGTTATCATATTAACTCCCCGATCATATATATTTTTGATACAATATACGGTACTCTCTTGACATTGTAGATTCCAGATCACATTATTTGTATTTTTATTTAAGCTCCTTTTCAAAAATACATGTTTAAGAAAATAAAAAAGGAGCAAAGCACATTTCAGTTGTGCATTTTAATATAGTTAAAACAGATAATAACAAGATGTTAAGAAACTTTTTTGGAGCACTGTATCATAGCTTGTTCAGTCGTTATTTATGTATTTAAACCTGACCGATGTATTATTGCATGCATAGGCCAATATGTTAATATATTAAGATTATCCTACTTTTAAGGTTTGTTTAAAGATAATGTTTGCCAAGGTCGCATGTCAAAAAAGGCAGTATTTGTTTCTGTATATTTTTAATGTTAATAAACTGTGTGTGTGTGTATGTGTTTCGTTTCTTACATAAAGTTTTGCTTATCAAATTCGAATCGATGAACCTGTTTTACAGGGTTGGAATATTTCATGAGTAAAAGCTCATCTAATCTTGCGGTAAAGCACATTTACCTTAAACAAACTTCAGTACAAAGTACATAACGTTTTTTAAGATGACAATAAACAATTAAATATACAATTTGCTTTTATTATATTTCGCAATTTTATTGAATTTAAAAACATATGTATATTGTAATATTGATTCGGTTACCTACTACAGTGTAACGACACGAGGCATTACTAAATAAAGAAATATATGCATAAAAGACAATGTACTTATGTATTAGTCCTCTCTCATTGTCTCGTTATCTCATGTGATATACTGATTAAATAATTTCCTACCGCACTTCTATATTCGATTAGTGAAATGGATATAGCAAATAAAGACATAAGGGCTAATAGCTACTTGTGCGTGGAGTAATTCTGTCAGAAACAAATATAGTGAATCACAGTTTCTTACGCAGAAACATTAACATTGATACACAAACTTTGCTTACCTTCAAGAAATATCGATCAAAGTACAGGTAACACTGTTTAATCCATTTTTCTTGCACAATGAAGAAGACAAATACAAAGATATATTAGATTCCATAAAAGTATGTCCTTTATTGGTATGAATTAACAACCGCGGATGTTTTGATGGAGACACAAAATAAACTAGTGACTAAAAACCTGTCGTACAAACTCAAACAGGATTCATGTGAAGTACAATATTTTCAAATACTGCATTTGCACTGGTATCGTCTTATTTGCGCGATGAAGATCTGAAATATTAACTTCATGACGCTATATTCTTAAATCTGTTTCTATAAAGAAGGAATGTAGTTGACACTTGTTTGTAGTTTCATTTCATCGTTCCTAAAAACGTTGAAAATCTGTTGCTCTGGTATCTTTCCTACCATTGAGCAATTTAATGGTAGTTTAATTCCCTTTTATTATTGTTTAATTTGAGTTACAATGCTATGAGGTTAAATTTTATTTACATTTAAATGTATCATGAATATTGCTGGGCCTAGTGTGAAGTTGAGCGCTCTAAAACCAGTTTAAACCCCCAATGTTTCGCATTGACCGTTCCAATGCGGTGACCCCAACTTTATTCTTATATGTGTTTATGTTGTATTTTATCATGCTGTTTTGTACTGTTTGCGCAATCGGTCACTTGCCTTAAATAAAGGACCAACAAAATGTTTATAATAAGAATTCAATACTGCTCCAGCATCTGGAGTTTTACTTCTTTATATTGTGTTTGGTAATTTTACTTTTAAGAAGTAATATACTATTCAGTTTAATAACTTGTGCTCTAAGAGTGCATAGAGCTATATCATCCTTGTCTTACTGTTTGTTTCACAATCAAAGATAAGTAAATATCGAAATTGATCCTGGATTCTGAATAAATGCATACCATAAATTGAAGACCCACATACATGTCGCCAGCCATGAATGCACTGGGTATATATTAATTTTAGTGTTTGTAACTAAATTGTATGCGATGAACTAAAAATAAACTCTTGTTTTAATTTATATTGCAATCTGTCTAGGATATAAAAACACATTCCTTGTAATATTTGAAAAACATGTATTGCGTTTCAATGCTCCAGGATACTCGAGCTGTCTCGATATCCTATAATTCGAAATACTATTCTTGTCGAAAAATAAGATTTTTGTTCCAGAATCCCATTTGGTTTCATTACAGTTTCCCAGAATTATATTTATATAACAGTTGACATATCGGAATTATGAATGAGATATTCACATGTATCTATGCTGACACCAAAAGCGGAGGGATAAAGAATAGCGTGTTCCGTCCGTCCGTCTATCTGTAATAAAACTTAATGCATGACTGTGACGGGTGATAGTAGTTGAACAAAATTGCTTGTTGAAGTACAAATACATTTCATTGTGTTCATCGATGTCCACAGTGTTATTATTCAAATGCAATACATGTCTATCGAGAATAGTTCATTTGTAGTTGTTATACAATTGTTCTACAACACATTATTGCGTAAATGAGCACACGATTATGTGTCTGTGCCACAAATAATTGACATATATATATATATTACGGCAAAGACCAAAGTATATGAACATTGATGATTTTTTATCGAGGACATGACAGAAGCGAGTTTTTTTACCACAACTATCGATCTGGTAGATTTGTTATCAATACAGACACGAAATCAATGTCTTAAAATAGTACATATTTCGAAATGAAAATGTAAATACCGTTTCAATCACATAAATAGCTCACAACACAAAGAACGTTTCGGGAAACATTCTGTTATTACTTGCTCATTAGACATAAATATATATTAACGTATTCGTCGTATTTTGCTGAGGTTTACTACTACCTGAACGTTTTATATTGTTAATGCATCCTTGAGCAATGTCAATTGTTTTAAGTGATCTAATAGATATTTTTTTTAACGAGACATGTTTTAAGCAAACATTAAAGTAAGTAGAAAGATCATCTTACCCGCCACATTTTCTTACCCTTTTTTTCCGTAAATGTACCCTTTAATCAAGCGCTTGCCATGGTGGATGTAACTGTATGTTTTAAGTATATGAATATTATTTTTCACTTGCAAGCTAACCATTTTATTATGATTTAAAAGTTAGTTGAAACACGATAATTCATTAAGTTACATCATTAATTTTTAAGACACGATATGACCATTCACATAATTTATTGGGGAAAAAAATACATCCAAGTCTTACAAAACCTTATTTCATCGAATCGCAATGGTTTGTTCACACAGTGATTGCTGGATTGTTATTTGAAAAAAAGATAAGAAATATTGCCATGATTATTCTATAACATAACCCAAAAACATATTAGTTAAGAAAATGACGTCTTGGAGTATGAGGTTATCTAAGTTTAGTGAATAATTGCGTGTTATGGTATTCTTATAAACTGGTGTGAGTATGACTGTTTTGAGGGTATAGCATTCTAAAAATGAGTGCATTTGACATTGTGTAATAGTCAACTTTTAAAAGTTATTGACTTTATTTTGTCATCAATATAGATTAATGGGTATAGTTTGCAGTTGTAAAAGAACCGGTATAATTACAATTTCCCTCTACTTGTATTTATGTAGTACGATTGGTTTGCTGCGTTGAACAATTAACACAGCATTTCGGCAATGTTTAATATAATACAAGATGCGTGATAAAAACGCATAATGTATGTTGAATATACAGTTTCTTAAAGGGACCGTCAACCTCAATGGACGAAATAAGAAAAGTTATCAAATACCGTATTTTTTACAATTATTAGTTTATATTGATTAAAATATCATGACTGGAATATTACATTAATTGAAAATAGTTGTTAAGTTTTCATATTTTCAGTATATTTGGTCATAAATTGTACTAGGTACAGGTACCAGTTAACTATAAATAACGCAAGTAGATTGATCATCATCGTCACGTGGTAAATAAAGAAATGCAAATTGTGCATGCGCAGTTAATTGTGTATATTTTATATATATAAAATGATTAATCTACTTGCGTTATTTATAGTGTGCATATCGTATGTTATCTCTTTTCGCATTGTACTTTCTATTTCACGCCGCGAAATTTTATTTCTAAATATTCTGAAAATATGAACTTTGTTCAAGTAATGTAATATACCAGTCGTGATAGTATAATGAATATAAACTTATATTGTAGTTCAAGTAATGTAATATACCAGTCGTGATAGTATAATGAATATAAACTTAGATTGTAAACAATACGGTATTGTAGAACTGTTCATGTTCGTAAATCGCGGTTGACGGTCTCGTTAAACTATGGCAACACATCAGTTAAACATTCATATGCACGTACAGGAGTATTATATGACGTAATATTTCATCTTAATGTCATTTATATGGATCTAGCAGTTCCCTTGTTTCAACGAGGTCTACTTATTCGCCCACTCATGGATACATAACTCTTCTGGTAATGAAAACACTTGGGAATTAGTAGATGTCTTTGATGTTAAATGACGTAAATCCGAGACATTACGGGTTTTCAATTTATAACAACGAGTATGATTATTGCAGCGTTGAAACTAATTTACAACGGATGACGTTAGTCATAATTGTCTAAACTTCAGGCATTATCAAGACTTAAACGGCCACCGGAAAAACTTTGCGAAACCGAAATTTCGCAAACTTAAGTACCCTTTTTCTTAAAGATTTGCTACTTTGAGACATAGTATGCGATAAAAGTCTTATCGTTGATTAATAATTGGTTATTTTCACTCAAAAAACGCGTTTTCTTCACTATGAAATTTATAAGCAAAGTTGGGGTTCCCATGGGATTTTTGCATTTTCCCATGGGATTTTCGATTTTCCCATGGGATTTTTTCTCCCATGGGATTTTTTTTCTCCCATAATTTGCAAATGGGAGAAAAATCCCATGGGATTTTGAACATTTTAAAAAACGTGTTTTATTTGCGTTTGCAAGTATTTTAACGTTATTTAAGGACTGTATATTGGTTTTATGCCAATTATATATAAAAATATTTAGTAATAAAAAAATCCCATTTTAAAATGGGAGAAAAAAATCCCATGGGATTTTTTTCTTATTTTGAGAGATTTATTCATGAAACTTTCAGAAACATCATATTTTATGAAATGATGAACAACTACGATATTTTAATGCGTTTAGTCGTGTTTAAAAAAAAAAAAATCCCATGGGATTTTTAAATCCCATGGGATTTTTAAATCCCATGGGATTTTTTCTCCCATGGGATTTTTTTCTCCCATGGGATTTTTTTCCACTGGGATTTTTCAGTTTCGTAAGCCGAATAAGTTTCTTAATGCGAAAAACAACAATAAAGGAAATAATAATTATAATTTTGAATAATAAATTGAATAATATAAATAACATGAATATTTTTAAAATGAGTTACAATTAAAGGTTTATGCTAGTAGAACTTATCATTTCTTGTTCGAGCAGATGGTTGAGTCCAATTGGTGAGTATGCCAGCTTAGAACCAGTATAAATGCATCGCAGACAGACAACGCTGTCATACTGTACACACCGCTGAGTAACAATCTTTATTGCATTTCATTTTGCAACAGAAAATGAACTCCGTAGTATAATTGATCTTATATATGCCCTCTGCTTTTGAAAGCGTGCAACACATTAACATAACAATAAGTCCATGCCAAAAACTATGTGCAAATTCCATTCAAAGCTATATACACATTATAAAGGTCAGATGACCCGCGTCATGCGAAAATGGGTCTTATGTCATATGCGGCCGAAGTTGGTCCATCCTAGCTTGTCCAACCGCGCAGTCTGGTCAGGTACTACGCTGACTGATATATAAAGTCAAGCCATGATTCGTGGTCTCATATCCAAACTCGGTAGCTCCTGTGCGAAACTTTCACCGGAAACGACGGCACCGAGACGGGCGCTCGAACTTTGCGGATGCGCGTTATATGTTATATATAATAGCGCGATGTGTTTTTTCTTGCCTCAAATTAGTAAGCCCAATCAGCGTTTTATTGTGTTCTTTGCTTCTACTATTAACAAGAACTTCAACTGATACGAACATGAATTTTATTTTAATATGTTTATTTAATGCTCGGAAAACTCATTGTATATTTAGACTACTACTTATAAAACAAAGTCGAGTTTTCAACATCTGTTTTCGGCATAAAAATTGTTATTCCAAACCAGATTTTACGCACTTTACTGTACAAAATACCGTTAGGGCCACCGTGGTTACTCATTAAAATCCAGAGGGCGAGAATGCGAGAACGCGAAAGTACGATGACGACAGTGCGACAATACGATGGCGACAATGCGTTCGTACGATTGCGAAAACGCGCTAGTACGATGACGACAATGCGACAGTGCGACAATACAATGGCGGCAGTGCGATAGTACGGGGGCGACAATGCGATAGTCATATCGTACTGTCGCCGTGGTATCATCGCAATGTCGCCATCGTTCTATCGCATTGTCGCCATCGTATTGTCGCACTGTCGCCATCGCATTTTCGAATTGCCGCCATCTTACTATCGCGTTATCGCATTGGCACCATCGTACTATCGCACTGTCGGCTATCGCCATCGTATTGTCGCACTGTCGTCATCGTATTTTCGCACTGTCGTCATCGTATTATCGCACTATCGAACTGTAGTATTGTCGCCATCGTACTATCTCACTGTCGCCATCGTATTGTCGCACTGTCGTCATCGCACTGTCTGATTGTCGTCATCGTATTATCGCGTTCTCGCATTGTCGCCATCGTACTATCGCATTGTCGCCATCGTATTGTCACCCTGTCATCATCGTATTGTCACATTGTCGCCATCGTACTATCGCGTTCTCGCGTTCTCGCCCTCTGGATTTTAATGTGTAACTACGATGGCACTAACGGTATTCCGTAATACTGCTAAAGCACAGTATGATTAGGTCACTCCCAATGCTCAAATCTCTATGTCTATTTTAGTAACAACACATGTCTATGGAAGGATATTTAGGTAAAAGTTACATCATTCGTGGTGAATATTTACATTATGACTGATGCTTATTCTAATTTGCTTTATGACAATTCCAACATGCTTGTTGTCTATTCGTTTATACTTGATGATTGCTGCAACATTACATCATTCATGAATAATATTTACATTATGCGTGATGTTTATTCTAACATGCTTCATGACAGTTCCAACATGCTTGTTCTCTATCGGTTATTCGGTTATACTTGATGATTGTTTCAACATGCTTGGTGACTATCCAATGTTTGTGTGTTCATTATTCCTGAAACCAGTCATAATCGGTTTTGCCACTAAGCGTCATTAACAACGGCAGTTAGCAACAGGCAGTAAGCAGAATGCAAGTTACTAAATTATGACATCAGGTGGCGCGCGTTTATTTTCCGTATGTTGAATAAATTACTTTTCGGAAAAAAAAGCGAAAACATCCGAATCATTTTGACTAGTAAACTGAATAAGCTGAATTAGTTCCCTTCGTTATATAATCTCCATTAAACTAAATACGTTCATAATTGCCATGAAGACCAGTAAGTTTACACAATGAATTGACTGACGTGAATGTTTTTTAATATTTGTAAGATGCAATTGGCACTCAAGAAATTATATATGTATTTTATTCAGAACATAACGGGGCTGATGTGTTGGAATTGTGGCCCTTCCCTAGTCCAAATAATTACAGTAGACGTAATCTACCGATGTGCATTGCATATCGACCTCATATTTATAAAGTAGCCCAAACCCCCATTGCCACAGACCTGTGCGTGAAACTTTCAGATTTCTCTAGTCTGTTTACCATGCTATAATTACAATTTCTATAAACACATATTTATCATTTTATGACTATATAATGTCTGTGGTATACAGAGAAACCTGAAAGTTACAAGTACTCGTGTCTAGTACTGTACAACTATTGTACTCCTCGTTGAGAAAACAACTACTTCATCTACATGTATTAAAATATCATAAAACATAATTTTCAATCAAGTTGGAAAAAACCAATAAATAAATGTTATATAAACAGGTTTGTCATGAACGTTGACGTCGCTCTTGGTTACCAGAAAAATTCCCACGCACGGATTTCAACCGTCATTGTTTACAATCAATTAAGTGCATAAGTACTTGAATTTTTATAGTGTTTTTTAAAAGTGTCCAGCTACAGGTGGTTAGCGTGTGGCTATAATACTAGTTAGTGAAAACATATTTTGGAATGATAAGTAATCATATTATAACGAAAAATCAACTTTTCTTAAAAAAAATAAGTTAAATATATATTCAACAAGGTATCCAACTCGAAATCATCCGAAAACGGGATGCATCGTTTTAAACAGCCATTACTTCATCAATTTTGCAGCGATTTTCACGGTCTTGGTCTTATTCAACGCAGAAATAAATTTCCTTTTTGGAAATGTATATGTCTTGCAATATTTTTACAAATACTGGGTCAACTTTTAAAAAATAACACGATACACAACTCGCGTGACCCAGCTGTGATCGATCAGACAGTATTCATGACTGAAATCTTCACGGGGAAATGGGCAGTTTCCCTGCAAAGTTCACGAACCACGATACCATAATTCAATAAAACGTATGAAAAAAACATTCTTACCGTGCTTGCCGTAGAATTATGCATCAAAACTAACTGTCCAGCGCATTTTCAAACCTTTGTTTACATACATTTCAACCAACTGACATTTTAAACACAAGAGTGATTTCATTGCTCCAATGCGGAGTTGTGTCTTTACAACTGGAGATTTCATTCATAAATACGGTCTGATCGATGACAACTGGGTCAAGCGAATTATGTATAGCTTTATTTCTTAAAATTTGACCCAGCATGTGTAGAAATATAACAATATATATACATTTCCTAAAAGGAAATTCATTTCTGCGTTGAATAAGACCGGGTCATGAAAATCGCTGCAAAATTAATTTAGTAATGGCTGCTCAAAACGATGCACCCCGTTTTCGGATGATTTCGAGTTGGATACCTTGTTATATATAAAACGGTAGTGATTTTTTTTATATAGAAAATTTGATTTTTCGTTTTAATATGATTATTTATCATTCAAAAAGATGTTTTCACTAATTATTATCATAGCCACACGCTAACAACCTGTGTGTCCAGCACGTGTGCCGGGAGAACAGGGCTTAATGTATTTTTTGTTAAGCTCTATAATATTTATATCCAATCTGTATGAAAAAATGTCGGTGAACATTATTCCGGTGTTAATTTTTGAAAATATTGAGGCATTCGTTAATTATGGATCTAAAACGGAACATTAATCCGCAAAAAAAAAACACCGGTCATATTGCATATTAGATCGGACACATGAAATTATTTCGAAAGAAAGCAAGAAGAGTTTCAATTCTACATGAGTAAGTCTCGCTGTGCACGATTACGCTCTTACTGCTCGTATATATTTGACTCTTGGCAAATACCTAGTGTTTTATTTTGCTTAATCTAAATTGTGCCATGCATCTATATGTACTTAAAGCAGTATGACCAACAGCTCTTTCATATGTGAAAGAGATTGACACGAAATACCTACCCATTTATAATAAAGTTTATATGTGCACTTCAATATTATAGTTTTAAAGCATTTTATGTGGTGCAATATAAAAGTACTCTAGTAAATTTGAAATTATGTAATCGATTTCCTCTCAACATACATGCAAAGTTCCAGATAACTTTTTCAGCAAAATCTTGGTTTACACTCTATAATAATCCAGCCTTAAAGTCTATTATTAATTCTTTTTTTCAGGTAAATATAATTTTTGGCACATCCGCATTTAGGTTTATAGTCTAAGAAGAGCTAATGACAATTGCCGGGTTACAGCAGACTTTTTGCGATAAAAGGACCAGATAATGGAAAACGTTCGGCTTTTCGACTGTTGTAAAGATGGTCTGTTATTCATAATAACGTTAAAGTGCTGTTGATTTCATAATTGTAATGAGGGCCTAGACGAGTGGGAACTCATTGATAAAATGTTTACATTATATGCATTGATATTGAGTTTTACGCATGATCACACATTTTGAATTCTTATTTTATTTTTCCAATGTGTAACCGTACGCACAGAATTTAAGTCTACTTTTTTACTAAATTTAATTCAATTTTTTACGACTTTAAGCGTCTTATCTGGAGCTCTGCATACATGCATTAGTAGCATATATTGAAATATATCCATAGACTTTCTTTGGTTATTGAAGGTAAATTACTGTACAAAAATTATGGTTAGTCATTAACCAAAAAAAAGTTAAGTCTACAAACACGCGGTTAATTTCGGTTCAGTAGCAAATATCTTACAAAGGTGCGCAACTTCTCCTATAACATAAAATTTCCGTTATACGCCGTAAATTTCCGTAGTCCTCCGTAGCATTTCGGAATGACTGTCAATTGACATCATTGTATCATGCATGATAGTATGTTGCTTTGTGCTTGGGTGAAACTCACATCTTACCATCGCGTTAATTTATTAAACGCATTAATATTTGATTTCATTATGCACTGCGCCTATTGCACAAGTCTCTCTGCACAAACCAACATACACATATGCAGCATGCAATTAACGAACAAGAATGTTGCATCTGTACACATGCATGATACCATTAAGCAGAATGTAAATAGACATTGGACATCAGGCAAGATGTAAGTGTCATCAAGCATGAAAAGGTGTCTACATACTAATTGAAAGTACCATCAAGAATCATGACACAGTCACAAAGAAGGGTGTAATTTTTACCTAAATACCCTTCCATATTTGTCGGCACTGTGTGTTTGCTTAATTTCACTGAAGAACGTCTACTGGTAAATCTTACAAAAAAAGTGATAAATAAGACTGAGTAGCAATTTTTTCGGCGTTGCTGTTTAACGTCAAATTTGGCCTTTCAACGAACTTCTTAAAAGCCCATTGAATTTTAATGAAGAAGTTTCCCGCTTGTAGGTCCGAATGAATTAAATCAAATTTTGCAATTGGCAATTTGATAGAAATCCCCATAAAACATTGCACATAGCTTTCTGAAATAAACAGGCCACATTGAACGCATTCACGATATCCAACAGCTCTGTTTGCAAAGACCTATCTAGTGTTTCTTGGCCGTGTAAGATCTATAATTAGAACATCGTCACCTAAACATCTACTAATAGAAGAGCATATTTTGGGGAAACAAATTCAATAAGAGTATAAAACGTCCACGATCAATAATGTGTAGTTTGTTAAAGATATCACGGCAGTAAAAACATAGCACTTTAAAGAGACCACAATCTGGTACATTTGGTCAATTGTTGCGTCCGTGGCGGACAATACATTTTTAAAAAGAAAGCGTACAAAAAAAGCAAACACAAAGTTCTTCGTAAGCTTGTTTTAATCTTAAAAACACATAATCGACAGTCATTCCAGTCAAATACAATACTAACAGTCAGCACTCTAGAGATCAAAATTGCGGATATAAATATTTAATTCAGGGATATCAAGTGTATCAAGTTCGAATTCCGGAAAAAATAGCCGGTAGTCTGGGGCATTAGGTCCCTTACAGGGATAAAAGGTAAATCCCCGCCCGAGCCGTAGCTAACTGATTTATTGTAGTCTTTCTAGTTGCAATTTCTGGTGAGTACAATTCGGAATATTACGGATATTTGCAACATGTCGAAGATTTTCGGAAAGTAGCGAAGAGGTTTTCGTCAGTTAATATTCATGTCCGTGCCGGCCGCTAACTTATCAGAATCAATAAAAAAGAACCAGGAAAAATCGGTACCGATCGCAAATTTCCGGAATTCCGATAAAGCTTCAACATAATTTGTTCTCAAATGATCGCGTACTCGAACGAATCTGTCCCTACGCCTCCAACTCCCTTTAAATCTCATCGGACGTACATTGATCTCAAAATCTATCCTTGACGACTCAAATCATATTTCCTGAATAGTTTGGCCTATTGACGTCCCTGTAATTATAACAATGGTCTTTTGGATAAACACCGCTAAGTTGTTGCAATATAATAACCGTTTAAAATAGTTACCGGTTTTCATTTAATAAAATGATTAAGTCATATTCGAGATTTCAGCGATTGCCAATATTTTGCTTTTGTTTCTCATAAGCATATGGTGCTTGGTATCTGCTATTGACTCCTATGTAGATTGCAAATATTACATAACCCTTACAGCGGCCGAGCGCAGATATCTGCATTTGGCCGCTAAAAAGAAAAATCTTTGCGCATTAATTTAATTCAAATCTCATTATCATAATCAAAATCATCATCATCGTCGTCGTCGTCACTACTACCACCACCACCACCATCATCATCATCATCATCATCATCATCTTCTTCTTCTTCTTCTTCCTCCTCCTCCTCATCATCATCATTAACAACAACAGCAACACCAACTTAACATCATCATCAAACAACAATAAACATCGGTAGCATACAATGTGCTTCATCAACCATACATAATTATATGCGTTAAAACACCATAATAGAACAGCATGAATGAAGCTGTCTATTACTCTTTTATATTTCCTATACCAATATTTTTTTTCGTTAATTGAAGGACTAGTTGAAATCTTCTATAAAAGCCCCCCCCCCCAAAAAAAAAAAAAAATAAAATAAAAAATAAAACATAATAATAATAACCCTAGCAAACAACAATAAACATAGGTTAGTTAGTATACACTGTGCTTTAGCAACCATGCATAATGAATGTTTATGACTTCGGACCGTTGTCAAATTTAAAAAAGCAAGATGGTATGTATGCGGCACACAACACATAGATAATTATAGTTTTATACCTTAAACGTAGTTCATCAAAATAAAGATAAGTTATTATCTATGTAATACTTAAATTAGGTTTATAACGTATGCATATTTGTCTAAAACTTGTGAAATGTGATTCGTAAGCCGACGACAACATTATCATTCGGACCCTTCTCCCCACCTAACAATCGAGATTAAACACCTGTGGAGATCCCGATCTTATCAATGAATAAACCGGTTCAATGATGTCAAGTCAAATAAAACATACTATTACTATCCAAATAAATATCTATCAAAAAATGTAAATTGATATACCTACTTAACTAAAACTAAACTTAAACGATTAGCAAGAAAAATATATAAAGAAGAAGCAGGCAAAGTAGACAAATTAATTGTAACATATGTTTTCTCAGTCTCCCACTGTTGAACAATATAAATAGTATTTATCGCCACCCCAAAAGGGATCTTTATCACACGTTTGGCTCAACTAATATATAATTGTGACAGGACAAACTGTCAACAAATACCTTGTTAATGTTTTATACATAACTCCAATCAAAGGTCAACTTCCAAGGAAACTGCGGCATGTTAAAACTGTTGATTATGACAAAATGTTGTTTAGTACAAATCAGTACAATAGCGTCTGTTATGTGGCCAATACTAATCCAGTTAAATAAAACTTTAATTGCAGAAAAGTTTAGATTCTTTACACCTTTAAAGGGGCCTTTTCACAGATTTTGGCATTTTTTAACTTACTCATTAAATGCTTTATATTGATAAATGTAAACATTGGATCATAAAAGCTCCAGTAAAAAATCAAGAAAAAAAATAAAAAAAAGGAAATGTACATTGCCCGGAGCAGGGTTCGAACCAGTGACCCCTGGAGTCCTGGCAGAGTCCTGTAGTATAAACGCTTATGCCTACTGAGCTATTCCGCCGAGTACACATTCTCGACGTATTTTAAACCTTATATAAGCAATCTTCGTAGTTTCACAAAATTTAACGACAAAAACAGAACTCTCCAAATTATTCAATCGTTTCGCGTTGCAACGCTTTATAATTTTTAGGTTTTAAAATCGTCAAAAGATGCATATAATGGCTATATTAGAACATGGTTAATGTTCAGTATTACTGTTTCCTCACAAATATCATAACTAAAACGAAAACTTACGAATCTGAAACAACTTTTTTCAATTTTGTCAATTTACCAAAGCGTGAAAAGATCCCTTTAAGAAAATATATATAACAGTTCTTTCCTGTTTTAACAAAATGATACATTTAAAAATTAATTATGAAGCATCGCTAGCAATATAAGAAAGAGAAGTAGAAGGAGAATTATTATCAATAGTAGCAGTAGCAGCAGCAGCAGCAGCAGTAGCAGCAGCAGCAGTAGCAGTAGCAGAATCAGTAGCAGTAGCAGTAGCACTAGCAGTAGCACTAGCAGTAGCAGTAGAAGTAGCAGTATCAGTAGCCGTATCAGTAGCAGTAACAGTAGCAGCAGCAACAGCAGCAGAAGCAGCAGCAGTAGCAGTAGCACTATCAGAAGCAACAGCAGCAGCGGCAGTGGCAGCGGCAGTGGCAGTGGCAGTAGCAGTGGCAGTAGCAGTGGCAGTAGCAGTGGCAGTAGCAGTGGCAGTAGCAGTGGCAGTAGCACTATCAGTAGCACTGTCAGTAGCAGCAGCAGCAGCACTGGCAGCGGCAGTGGCAGCGGCAGTGGCAGCGGCAGCGGCAGTGGCAGCGGCAGTGGCAGCGGCAGTGGCAGCGGCAGTGGCAGCGGCAGTGGCAGCGGCAGTGGCAGCGGCAGTGGCAGTGGC